>NW_005054473.1:303181-316804 GCF_000277835.1 Geospiza fortis | reverse complement strand
CAAGCTCTGCAGAGATGTTTGAACTTCAGGGGATTTTTTGCTCTGGGGGAATAAAGTTGCTCTGTGGACTTGGTGGGCTTAAAACACATCAAAGCAGTGAAATTCTCAGGTGTGTGAGTGACCTGTGCATTCCCCAGCACACTACTTGCCTCCACAGTGATTCCCTGTGAATCCTTGGGGGGTTTGGTGAGGGGGAGCAGGAGGAAGGCCCAGCTGAGCTGCCCTGTCCACAGGGAGCAGGGGGGTGAGGGACACTCAGCTGAGCTCCAGCAGTTCCATAGCCCTGCAGAGCATTTGGAGTCAGGTGCACTCCTGTGTTGGCTGCTTGGGATGGGTGGAGGAGCTTTTATTGAAGGACACTGGATGGGATCTGAAAGTTCTTGACTCTGGAGTGAGCAATGAAGTGTTATCTTGCTGCACTGAGCTTGTCCCTGTGACGTCATTGTTGTGACATCAGTGCTGTGATATCAGTGTTGTGATACCAGTGTTGTGATATCAGTGTTGTGACTGAGTCCTGCCTGTGCCTGAGTCAGTGGGGTGCCAGGATCGTGGGCAATGTCTCCTTTCCTCTTGTCCTTCCTCTGCCCTTCACTTGGCATTCTGGGCAATGTCTCCTTTCTCCTTGCCCTTCCCCTGCCCTTCCCTTGGCAGCACCCACTCCAGGACACGCCGGGTTCCTGGCAGAAACCAGAGAGAAACCAGGATTCTTAATCCTCTGTATCCAACAGCAGCACTGCCCTGGCAGTTTAACTGTCACAACTGATTGTTCTCAGGGACTTTTTTGATACTTGTGGATGTATTTGGGCTTGAAAACCTTTCCAAACATGCTGAGCTGACTGGCTGATGGATCCCCTTGGACAAAGCCATCAGCTTTGTCCTCTGGAGATCCCCAGCATGGCACTGGAGTCCTGCAGCTCTGCTGAGCTGGCTCGTGGCTCCCGGTGAGTCAAAGCAACCATAAAGTCAAGTGGTTGACTGGGATCAGTCAACCAAATATGTCTGGGGCAAGTCACCTAAAGAATCCCAATAAATCCACCCCACTGCTTTCCTTAAAACAAGCAAAAATGTATTTGCTCTGGTGCCAAGCACACTTCCTTTTGTCCTAAATTCCCCCTGCACTTTGTTCTGACAAATACAAATATAGTTCTATATTTGCCTTTAAAGTTTTTATTGACAATGTTGTAGGTGTTCCCCTCCCATCTCCAGCACCACCTGCCCAGCAGAGGAATTCAGGCTTTCAGACTGAAGATGAAAACAGGCTTTAGTGAGCTGGAATTGCTGGGGTTTCCCACCAGGATGGCTTTAAAGAGGCAAGGCAGTTTGTTTGCTGCTCTTTTGCTGGTGGCTCAGTGCAGCAGAGAAGAGTTCTCTCTCCTCTTACACTTCCCAGGGGCTGCTCTGGTCCAGCTTTATGGAATCCTCTCCTCTGCTATCCTAGAGACAGCAGTGAGTTTCCTTGGAAGAGATTGAGCAGAGCTGCAAGAGGAACGGACTCTCACGAGGTCTCAGCTTTTCTTTCAGCTGCATGAGCTCCTCAGAATAGCTCATACCCAGCATCTCTCAGGGATCCTGGTGCTCAGGGAAGAGGAATTCCCTGTTGTTTTAGTGGAAGCTGCTGGATACTGAGGAGTAATGAAAATCAGTCCTTAGGGTGGCGGAGGAAATTTGTTCTCTCTGACTAATGACTCAGTAACAGCAGGCTGATCATTCCCAAGGCAGGGCAGGCAGATGGTGTGACTGGAGAGGTTCTGAGTGCAGCAAACCAAGAGCCTTCAGCCCCTGCTCCCAGTAACTCCCAATTCCTTCCTGTCTCTGCCCACTTTGCCCAAGGCCATGCTCATTCCTTCCTACAGCCCCCCTGAGTGAGAAGTAAAAGGGTTGTACTTCTCCAGGGTACAATGTCCACAGCTCCCAGCCCTTCCATGGTTAATTATTTTAATTAACTAATCTGTTCAAAACATCCAGAGCCCATTGAGCCATCTGGACAGATTCAAGTCACATATTTGTATTCCTGATGTCCTGATTAAATCCTTCCGTTTGCTCCAAGCCCTCAGTGCAGCCAAATGTGCCCCTCCAAAGCTGCTTCACACAAACAGCTCAGGAGGTTGGATCTGTGGGGAAAAGGTTGTCTTTAGCTTTGGGACAGGTGTGCTGGGAACCCTGGTGCTGGCACAGCCCTGAATCCCACAGTGGTTTGTGTTGGGAGGGCCCTTAAACCCCATCCAGTGCCACCCCTGCCATGGCAGGGACAGCTTCCACGATCCCAGGTTGCTCCAAGCCCCATCCAACCTGGCCTTGGACACTGCCAGGGATCCAGGGGCAGCTGAAGGATTGCTCTGGCACCAGGCAGGAGCAAGCAGGAGATGAGCAGAGGGTCCAGGGCTGGGGTCTTTACAGAGCTCTGTGAAAAGCTCTTACCATCATCATCCCTTCCTAGGGGTGTCATCCCTGTGTCTGAGAAGCAGGAATCCTGGGACTGAGGTTATGGGTATTCCCTGCTGTGGAAATTCCCTAATTACCAGCAAGGCTTGGAAAAATAAAAGGCCAAGACAGATCTCTGGCTGGGTAAGGAAGGTTTAAACTGCTAAAAATTGGATTTTCCAGAGAGGCTGAAGTATCTGGGGATGCTGTTGGTACATCAAGCACTAGGGACACCTGGAATGGGGAAGGAATTTCAGCCTCTCCAGCCATGTGGCCTTTAGCATCAAGAACAATCACGTGCAGAGGAGATTTCCTCTCCTCCTGTGCCCTGACTGGAAGGGAACTTTCCAACATCCATCTCAGGAGGGGTTATCTTGTTGTGGAATTCATTTTACAATAAAACTGTCTGGGTTTTTACACATACTGTTGACCTTTAATTGGTATATGAACCCGTAACTCCTGGGCTCCCAGTTTTATACAGGGCAGGATGGATCAGTGCAGCTCCCAGCTGAGAATCTCAGCTTGGGAGTTGTGGGAGGTTTAATGACTCTGCCTTAATTTAAATAAGATAATCTTGGCTTTTACAAGGGAGCTGAGGCACCTGGAGGACACCTTTTGCAAGAGCAGGCAACTGAACTAAGACAACTCTCCTGCCTGGGTGTCTCCCCACAGCAGAGCTCCTCCTTTACCCTCCTGGCACCCAGGATTTGGGGGCTGGAACTCAGCCAGGCCCAGGCTTTTAAACCTCTCAGAGGAAAAGTCATCCAGCACCAGAGTGCCCCAAACACTGCAGCCACTTCAGGCTGGTCGATGGACACTTAACCAGTGGTGATTCCACCACTCCTGGAAACGTTCAAAAAACATGTGAATGTGGCACTTCAGGACATGGGTTAGTGGTGGCCTCAGCATGATGGACTTGATGACCATAAACACCTTTTCCAACCTTAACAATTCCATGATTCTATGATTTTTCCAGTCTCATTCTTTCCATCTGTCAGAGCCAAACCCAAGTCTCTCGGTGGTGGTGGCTGTTGGGATGAAGGGCTTGGCTGAGCTGGGTTCCTGTGGGTTCCCCCTCACAGGATCCTTGTTCCCTGCAGGTAAATGGTCACCTGGACTACATGAAGCAGATGGACACGATCCTAAAAGCCGTGGGCATTAAAACCAAGGAATGCCAGCTGGAAGAGAGGGGCAGTGGCAGTCTTTTTTCCCCTCAAGCCAGGAAATCCCAGCGGGCAGCTGGTAGTGAGGCTCGGGGAGAGGAAAACACCAGGAAAGAGGAGGCTGAGGCTGGGAGTGAAGCTCTCCCAGCTGGCTGTGCTCACCGACAGAATTCCTCCAGCTCTGCCCTGGGAGAACCCTTTCCTCCCTGCCCAGACTGCTCACACAGCACAGACAGCAAGGACCAGGCAGTGGGGAAGGGAGCAAATTAGGGCAGAGCTGCTCAGCCAGCACAAAAACCGCTGTCAGCACATCCGTGCCGCTGGATTCCCAGAGGATGGAGCTGGCGGAGCTGCAGCTGCGGTTTCCAGCCCCTCCGGAGAAAAGCGTGGCACTGGCACGGGCCCGGATCAAAGGCTTGGAGCAGCCGCCCACGGCACCTCCCCGAGGCGGGACAGGGCACATTCCTGCCGGAGTCTGCACTGCTCCAAGGAATCCGAGACAGATCCCATCCAAATCCTTGCAGGAAGCAGCTGCACCCCTCGGCACCGTGTCCCTGCTGTGACTGGGGGAAGCAGGTGGCTCTGAGGGGATTTTAAACATTTCACAGAGAAGGGTTCATTATTAGGAAATTAAAACCATTTTTCCACAAGAGATGAGTTTCGTTTGAGGATCTCAGGGGTGTTCCAGGCTCTACCTGCCCCACTCTGGACAGATCTGGATCTGCTCTCCAGCTCTGCTGACCAGGAGGGGAAAGGCTGGGGCTGCCAGGCTTCCTTCCCTGCCTGCTGCAGGTTTGCTGCCAGGGCTCAGGCACTTTCCCATCTCCAAGATGGTTTCCCTGTCTCCAGGCTGAGGTTGGTGGGTGTTGGAGGCCCTGTTCCTGTTAGAAACATGTTTGGGACCCTGGGGGAAAGCAGCAGGAAAACCAAGGGGGTTTTGGACAGTTTACGAAAATCCTGGGTTCTCCAAGCCAGCAACCCACTGAGACTTTCCTTCTGTGTCCCACAGACATATCCAGCCTTAAAAGCTCCATCCAGACATATTTTTAAATGGCTTAGAACAAAACCAATACTTGGCACGGGATAAACATGGATCTGTTTGATTTCTGCCTCCTTCCATAAAAGTGAGTTTGCTCCACTCTCTTCATCCCCAGTCTCAGAGCAGAGGGAAGGACCAGGCCCTACATTCCCTGCCAGCACAGCTCCAGAGCCTTGTGGAAATGATCCACATCTTCCACAAGAGCCCCTTTTCTGACCAGTTTTGCTGCTGAGCCCAGGAAAGTGCATCAGGCAGGAGTGTGGTAGGAGGGTAACCCCCTCTGGGGTTTTATGCTTTGCCACAAGGGAGGGCTCAAACTCTCCTACCTCCATCTGGGGGGTCCAGTTGACTCATGAGAGGGAAAATACTGGGATTTTACCTTCCAGTTTTGGTTTACACAGGCTTCTCCCCACTGACCCAACAGCCATGTTAATCCCCCTCCCATTCCCAGCTTCCTGCAAACCTTACCTGCAGATCATTCCTCGTGGAGTCAGACTCGGCTGGGTTTGGGGGTGATGCTGTGACCCAGCAAAGCACCATGGTTTGGATGCAGTGCCTGGCAATTCCTGTCCCTAAATTCAGCATCCCAGGGGGCTCAGACCTGCCCAGCTCTGCCCTGGAGGGGTGCCTTGCTGCAGAGACAGGAGGGACTGGCTGTGGGATCCCACTGGGATGGGGCTGTTCAGCCAGCTGCTGGTGGTGCTGTTGGTTGTAGGGCTGGGATGGGATTCCTCTGCTCATCCGAGGCTTTGTCCACAAGCAAACACCTAATTACACAGAACTGCCTGCATGAGACAGGAAGGAATTATTGCTTTTGAACATTTGGCTTGAAGAGGTGACTCTCCCTCTCTCTCTGTCCATCTCCCAAGGCTGATTTGGTACCTAACAAACTTCCAGACTCCACAGTACCTTTTTCTGCTCCTTTTTAACTTGGGTTGTAGTCCAAGCTTGTATTTATATAAAGCCATTGTGGGAAGATGCACATCTTGATCTGGGTGCTCAACACCAGCCCCAAGCTCCATCTGTGGCAAAATGCATTGAACAGTTTGAGGTTTGAGCCTGTGCTCGGCCCTCGGCGTGTCCTGGTCACTCATCCCTGGCTCCCAAGGGATCTGTGGCAAAGAAATGCTGGGTTGGTCGTACAAACTCCAGTTCAGTTCTGGAACATCCGTGGGCAACATGGAAAGAAAACTGAAAGTGGCCTGGCTTCTTCCAGCATCCTGTATGCAGGGGTGCTCTGTGTCCATTGGGGTGTCAGGGAGTTCCAGGAGAACAGTCTTGGAATTAGGCAGAAGGCTTGAAGTGAAGGGTCCAGGGAGGGCACAGCAGCCAACTGCCAGCCCAAAGGCACTTGAGAAAGAATTGACTAAAATAATTTCTTTTATTGATTTTTTGAAGTGCCCACTTGTCACATTTACTCACTGTTCCCTCTGCTTATGGCTCTGGGGAGGGGGCTGGCATTGTAATTTAAAATATAATTTTCCTTTAGATTCTTATCTGAAGGCGGGGGGGGAAGTGTATTTTCTAACTGCATCATCGAGGATGTGATGGATTGTCAGAGGGAAGGGAGATGGTCCTGTGCCAGGAGTGGGCAGCTGTGGGATGGAGCCTGTGGGAGGAGCTGATCCCATTACTACTGTGAGACACGCATGGAGCCACCCTGAGTCGCACCCCACACCCCCACTGAACAGCCAGAAATCAGTGTTGGACATTCTGCACCAAGCTCAGCCCCCACAGTGCAGCTCTGTGTGACAAACCACTGAGCTGGAGTGCACTGTGTGACAGCAACCTGAGACAGCCACAGCTCCAGGGAGGAGATCCAGCCCCAGCTCCAGGAAGATGTGATGTTCATGGGCTGAAGCAGCCCCAAACCTCAGTGTTCCAGCTGAAGCAGCTCCAGACCTCTTGCCCATGAGCCACAGGATGTTTTTCCACCACTCCCCTCAGTGCATTTGGAGGAGATCTGCTGAGCTCTGTGTGTGCAAAGCCAAGCCTTGGCTTGAGGTTAGGGAGACACAGAGTCTGGAATCCGAGGTTCAGACTCAACCAGAGATGGAAAGGCCACAGGAAAGGTTAGAGGATGGTGATGGTGAGCACGGGAGGGATGAAAGAGAGAGAAGAAACAAAGCAGGTTAATTCAGCAGCCACACCTGGCTTTGCAGGGTTTGATCCTCCCTGTGATAGTGCCCGAGGCCACCGTCCCCTCCATGAGCTGCACCGTGTGCCGGAACAGGGATCTGGGGAGATGGCTTGTGGCAAATCAGCTCCCAGAGGGTTTGTGTTGGGCCCTGGGGATCCTTCCTAGCACACAGAGCTGTGTGTGCCCGCTCAGGCCACGGGGGTGCCGAGCTGCAGCTCCGTGCCCGGGGGCTCCGTGTCCCAGAGGCCGACGGGGCGAGCGCCGGGGCTCCGCGGCACCGGGAGCAGCCTGGGCTCACTGCCCGGTGCCCCGGAGTCCATGGAGTCGGTCTCAGCCTGCAGGGTGAGCACGTTCTTGAGGGAGGTGGCGGCACGGGGCCCGCTGTTGGAATTCCTCATGGACAGGGAGATGGCGCTGGGCCGGGGCTCCGCCGAGCGCCGGCAGCAGGGCAGGAATTTGCCCATGGCCCTCTTGAAGTCCCTCATGAAGAGCGGGTAGATGATGGGGTTCATGGTGCTGTTGCAGTAGCCCAGCCAGGTGAGCACATCGAAGAATCCAGCCGGGACGCAGTCGCACACTGCCTGGGGGGACACAGCAGGGATCAGCAGCCTCCCACCTCAGCCCCAACCCAGAGGGGTTTTCCAGCCACACCAACATTCCCCTTTCAAAGGAAACCTTCAAATCCCTTTTGAAGGGCTTTTTCCTTGCTGTTGCTCCCTGGGGAATTGCATCCTTGGTCCTGGAGGTCCAGCAAGACTTTCCAGTGCCTCCAATTGAACCCAGCTGGATTCCAAAGGGAAAACTTCTGGAAACCCAACATCAAGCCCCCACAGGCTCTTACCTGAGCTACATTGGTGACAAAGAAGGGCAGCCAGGCCACGAAGAACATGCCCAGGAGGATGCCCAGGGTCAGGCTGGCCTTCAGAGCCTTCTTGCTGTGCTTGTTGGTGAACCTCCTGCTCTCGCTGCTGGCCAGGGGCTGGCTCGGGGCGCGTGGGACCTGCAGCCAGAGACAGGCAGTGGTGGGCAGCTCTCCCTGGCATCAGCACTGCCCTCTGCTCAAGAAAAGTGGCTTTTGGTGCTCCAGATCCTGCAAAAGCCCTGCCAGTAGTTCCCTTCTCCGAGGGGCAGGAGCTGGGCACACACTGCGAGCCCTGAAGCACAAATTAGGAAAGGGAAGCAATAGAAACCCTCAACACTGAGGGTATGATTTAATTTACTGTAAAATAACGTGTTTGTCATTAGGCTGCTCTTTAGAGAAAAACCCAGCTCAATCCATGTGAGGATAAAGCCTGCCCTAAACAGGCAGCTCCAGCTGCTGATTACAGCAGCAAACTAATTATGGTTTTAAAAGGAGGACATGAAACATTTCAGCCTCCAAACACCATAACCCAGCCCTTGGTCCCCTCCTGCAATCTAAAATTAAGTGATTATCTCAGCCCTCCCCTGTAATTAAATGATACCCTGTTGCAACTCAGCTTCCAGCCCAAAAAGAGAAAAAAAAATCTCTAAAATTAGATGAAGATGGAAAAGGTTAAAAGATGAATCTGAGGGTTCCCTGGCTGACGCCTTGTTCCTCAGCCAGTTTGGGTCTTCAAGGAACCTTTTGGGCCTCAGCTGAATGACAGGGGGATGGATGCTGCTCTTGCATGGCACAGCAAAGCCCTGAACATCCCCTGACCCTGTAGAGTCCAAAAACCTGGCATCTGGCGAGGAAATAAACACTTTATGATATTGTGTGTTTATTCTTTAATTCCCCTTTTCCTTTTGACCGTCTAGTGCAGCTTATCAAGTGTGGGAATGCTGGCCGGAGTCCTGGCTCTGCTCTTGGAGAGAATAAACTCAATCAAGGTATTTAAAGGCAATTAAGTTTGCCTTTTCCCTGTAGGATATGAGGTCAATAAAGCCTATTACAGGGAATTAAAGCTGTTAGATTTAGTGGCAATTACCTTCTCCTGGAGAAATACAAACAAGTGCAGCCACGTTTTTGTTATAAAACCCACACACTCCGGTTCCACCAGTGAGCACACGAGGGCTTTGGCAGCTCCTGTTATAGAGCAGGTAACAAAAATAGAAGCTTCTGTTCAAAATAAGGTGCTCTCGGGAATCTGGCATTTGCTATTAGTTAGAATCCTTCTCCCCCGTATGTCTCACACCCACCATGGCCAAGATTTATGAGTGGAAAGTCAGATAAGATTAAACCCCTTGGGGATGACGCCAGCCAAGAGAGGGGGAAACTGCGTTTATTTTGCACTGCTGAGCATTTTGCCTGAATCTTATTTATTTCTCTGCTTCTCCTCACACTGTTTCTGTGCTCATGAGCAGCCTCAGAGCTCTCCATTGCTGGGACAAGGCACGGGGCACCTCAGAGGATGTCAGGGAGGTGGATGTTGCCCAAAATCTCCCTCCCTGCAGTTGTCAAAGCTGGCACCAGCCCTGAGGCCATCCAGGAGGCAGAAACAGCCCAGGCACCCAAACTGTCTGCCAGAACAACCTCCCTGTGTGCTCCTTACCTGTGGCATGGCCTCGTCAGCGGTGGCCACGTTGGAGGCCAGGGAGGCCACCTGCACGGCCTGCTTGCGCGCCGCCAGCAGGATGCGGCAGTAGGTGAAGGAGATGGCGGCGGAGGGCAGGAAGAAGGTGAGGCAGGAGGCCACCAGGGCGTAGGGCAGGCTGACCAGCAGCCGGCACTGCTCCTCGTCCCCCCGGCCCGTGACGTTCAGGGGCCGCACCTGGAACTCCAGCTCGTGCCACCCCATCTTGATGGGCAGGAAGGAGGCCAGCGCGGCCAAGGTCCAGGCGGCCAGGACGAGCGCCAGCGCCCTGCAGGACGTCATGCGCAGCTTGTACCGCAGCGGGGACGTGATGAGCAGGTAGCGGTCCAGGCTGATGAGGCACAGGTTGAGGATGGAGGCGCTGCAGCACATGACGTCGAAGGAGGCCCAGAGGGAGCAGAAGTCCCCCCGCAGCACCCAGCGGCCGTAGAGCTGGTTGAGCATGGCCGGGGGCATCACCACCAGCCCCACCATCAGGTCCGACATGAACAGGGACACCAGGAAGTAGTTGGAGGTGTTGCGGAGGGAGCGCTGGGTGACGATGAGGAGGATGAGGAGGAAGTTGCCCGCCGTGGTCAGCAGGATGATGAAGCAGAGGAAGGCGGCCACCCAGCTGCTGCCCACGAGCAGGGAGTGCTCCCCCAGCACGCTGGCATTGGGGGCCCCCAGGTCCCCCTCCATGAGGAGCTGGGGGCAGGGCTGGCTCTGGGCTGGGCACCGTCTCCAGCGTGGCCCGTGCTACGTGATCATCACCGGGGCTGGGCAAGGAGGATCATCTCTCTGCTGTGTGTCCGTCCTCCCTTCTCTCCTCCTCCTCTCCCTCTCTTCCCCCACTGTCTCTCCTCACTGGCACTCAGGGCAGGGTGACATTCCCAGGAGCCGATCAGCAGGACCAAGGTTCCCTCCCCATTACTCACAGCAGTTCCTGTAAATCCCCCTGCTCTGGGGTGTCCCTGGATGCTGCTTCTGGACGCTGGGGATGAGCTGGAAGGCAAGGTTCCCAAGATGCCAGGGATGGCAGGATGCTCTGGATACCCTGATGCTCTGGATGCACCAGACCAAGGAATACAACACCGAGATGCTCTGGATGCTCTGCACTTCAGATGCTGGGGATGCTCTGCATCCCAGGATATCCCAGATGCCAGGGCTGCTCTGTACCCAGGGTACCCTGGACGCTGAGGATGCTCTGGACTCCAGGATGCTCCAGATGCTGGGGATGCTGCGGCCCCCGGAGGCTCAGCTGCAGCCCCCCAGCTGAGCTGGGCTCCCTGCAGAGCTCTGTCCCCGGGGTCCCAGAGCTCCTCCGCTGCTGCAGCCGGAGCCGTCAGGAGCGGCAGAGCAGCCTCGGGCGAGGAGGACCGGGATGCTCCCAGCCGAGCCCGCCCGGGAGGAGGAAGATCCGGAGTGTGGAAGGGATCTCTGCCGCGGCAGAGGAGCGTCCAGCCCACGGGGAGGGGTGGGAGTGGGTGTGTGCAGGTGCCTGCCCGACTTTCACCTGCTGCTGTGGATGCACACAAAGGATGCAGAAATGCCGATCGAGGAGGTGGGGCTGGGGGGGAGAGGAGGAGATGAAATGGAAGCGCTAATGAAAACAGGGATCTGGGCTAAACTCCACAAAGTGGCAGCCAGAGAGTTCCCGTTTCTGCCTTAAAGAGACAGCCCCGTGCTCTGCCATCCCTGCCATCTGTGCCAGCGCTGGAGCCCTGGCTGCAGGCACCTGGGCCAGCAGGTCAGTGGCCAAACCCGGCTGGCAGCTCGAGTTCCAGGCTCCACCCTCCACACTGAGTGATAAAAAGCAAAATTTTGCAAAATCAAATGAAAAAGCAACAAACAGCTGCCCACAACAGCCTTCAGGCAGCAGCCAGAGGACTTGCTGGCAGATATTGCAGCAATCTGCAGCCAGGGATGGAGGAGCAGAGACAAGGCAGAGCCTGGCCCCTCTGCTCCTGGGTTATTTGGACTGGCTTGGGGCAGCCCAGCTCCCTGCCTGAGGGGCAGTCCTGGATGGCCCCACAGCAACAACAGAGAGGAGCCAGCTGAGAAAACCCTTCTGAGTCTGTGTGCTGCTGGGAATTCTGTGCTGCCACCTTCACACTCAGGGCAAACACCTCAGGGTGCTGGGCAGGGACTGCTCAGGGTTTTTTAATTACCCAGTTGCCCAAAGGTGGGGATTTCCCAACCAATGGCTGTGATTTCTGCTGGGGGAGACTGGGACTGAGGGCAGTGGCTCCAGCACAGACCAGAGCTGAGGGTGTGCTCCTGGCACCCACCCTGTGCTCCCAGGGCCAGGCCCTGCCCTCCCCAAGTGCCCACTAAAGCTTTCCTTGGCACGCCTCCCTGGGCAGTTGTGCTGCAGATGTGTGGGTGAGAGCCAGCTGTGCACACCACACCCCCAGCCGCCCACCCCGGGACAGAAATCAGCCTCTTTACCACGTCCTGCTTTTCCAGCCACCTTTCCAACACATTTGTTGTGCTTTTCCCAGTGCCTGCATGGGCATTCCAGGCCTGGAAACCATCTGTGAGCAAGGCACAGGAGGTGGAAGGCAGGGACCCAGCCCAAGCACACACAGTTATTCCCCAGGATCTCTGGGTCAGGCTGCCCCTGGGAAACAGCTGCTGCCACTTGTGCCAGGACAGGCTGTGCCCAGGACCCTCTCCCTGGATGCTCCCAGCCAAACCTCCCGGGCCACCTCGGTGTCACAGCGTGCTGGCAGCAGCCCCAGGGCAGCACCACGTGCGAGGCTCTGTTTGCAGCAGGAGGCTTCCTTAGAAAAGCCTTTGCCCCAGGAAAGCCTCACCTCCCATCTGTGCTGGGAGCACAGAGAAACCCCACCCCGAGCCCACCCTGAGCAGCCTCCCCAGGCAGGGTGAGGGAAAGCAGCAGCTCAGATTTATCCCAGCTGGATGCACAGGGAGGAAGTGATGTCCCCGTGCAGAGCCAGCCTTCCTTCTCAGCCCTGCTGCACACCAGGAACATCCCAGACTGACTCCAGAGCTTTTGCTTCTGAGGGGGAGACTGGATCAGAAGCATGGAGTTCTGGAATGGTTTGGGTGTGGAGGGTTCTTAAAGCTCATTCCATTCCCAACTCCTGCCATGGCAGGGACACCTTCCACTGTCCCAGGCTGCTCCAAGCCTCACCCAGCCTGGCCTTGGGCACTGCCAGGGGTCCAGGGGCAGCCACAGCTGCTCTGAGTAGCCTCTTCCCAACATCCACAGCACATCCTCCACACATGGGAGGTTTTGTACATGTGGTTTGGATGTGTTCGCTGGGGCAGCAAATCTGAACTGATTGAAACAAAATGTGTTTAAAAAGACCTGCCTTAAAATGAAGACCAAATCCTACCATTGTCCCTGCAAAGCTTCTCTGTTCTGGCAGCTGTCCTGGCCTGCCTGTGCTCTCTCCCTGTGCTGCATTTCTGGACACATGTGCAGAGATCATGGACTCCAGGACCAGCTCTGCTCTCCAGTACCACTAGCAGGGAAAGCAAACCCAGGTTGTCAACAGCCACCCAAGTGTCAACATGGAAAAAAAAAAAAAAAAAAGGGTGAGACAGGGAGAGTCAAACTGGGAGCTGAGAGACTTCAGTGAGTCTCCAGCAGTCCAGGGCTGAGCACAGAAACCTCCAACCCTGCAGTGCCCTCTCGAGATGTCCTTCCAGGCTGTATCTGGGATGGCTCCCTGGGTTTGAATTTGGGCAGAGCCTGGCTGACTACCTCGATTTATGGTTTCATCTGCACAGCAGCCCTCACTGCTTGCCTCTGCTGGGGCTCAGCTTGTGTGGAATGGAGGTGGAGATGTCCTGCTCCAAACACCTTGAACTGCAGCTCCTGGAGGGGAACAGCCCCCTGCTGAATCCAGCTTGTTTCCTCTGTACACCAGCAAAGGGGCCCCGTGATGGTGCTCAGTGACCACCACAGGTTTCTCCACCTTTGCCTGGCTCTCAGGTAAAGCTCCCTTCCTTGGGAAGACACTTCACAACCTAAAAACATTAAGGTAACACCCAGAGCCCCTCTAGCCCTGCCAGACCCTCCCTGGTCAGCCCAGCCCCTCTGCTGTGGCAATTCCTGCCTAATACAAACCCTCTCCCACTTCCCAAAGCACAGACCTGCTCTCCCAACCTGTGCAGAGTCCCCTGAGCCTCAAGGAGGAGGGCAATGAGAGCTGAGCTCAAAGAGAGGCAGTCAGAGCTGAACTCAATAAAGGGACAGTGAGAGCTGAGCTCAGAGAGAGGCAGTGATGAGAGCTGAGCTCAGTGAGGGGCAGTCAGAGCTCTCTGCTGGCCCAGCACAGCCTCTGGCCCCTC
>NW_005054473.1:300144-302882 GCF_000277835.1 Geospiza fortis | reverse complement strand
CAGACATCTTTTATGAAAAATCTTTTCCTTAGGATTTTTTCCTCCTGACAAGCTGAGAGGCCTCAGGAACAAAATGTAAACATGGTTATCTGCTGCTGTGGAATGCAACAGGTGGATCTGTGATTGGCCCATGTTAGATGTTTGTAATTAATGGCCAATCACAGTCAGCTAGCTCAGACAGAGAGCCGAGCCACAAACTTTTGTTATCATTCTTTGTTTTTCTATTCTTAGCTAGCCTTCTGATGAAATCCTTTCTTCTATTCTTTTAGTATAGTTTTAATATAATATATATAATAAAATAATAAATCAAGCCTTCTGAAACACGGAGTCAGATCCTCGTCTCTTCCCTCGGACCCCTGTGACACAGTCACGCCCGTGCTCCCGGGGCTGCTGCAGCCCCGCACAGGCGGCACCCGCAGCTCTCCCAGCACATGCAGCCCATACCCTCAGTATTTGGGCTCACTTTTCCTTCCAGCAGCTCCTTTTCCCAGCTGGAATGCAGCTCAAAGCTGGGAAACCACGGCTCTCCCCTGCCCTGGAGCCTCCTGCCTGTCCTGGCCTCAGCACCGCCAAAAACCAGACAGGCATCACATCACTGAGCAGTGGAAGTCAGAACTAATTTATTTAAGAAAAAAAAACCCCAAAACTTGTCAAAAGGAGGGGGAGGCATTCGATTACAAGCTCTGGAAGCTCTTGTCAGGACAATGCCTTGGAATCAGCTTTATACAGCAGAGAGAGGGGCAGCAGAGGCCGTGCCCACCCTGACCCCAGCCCTGCCCAAGCACTCCCTGCACAGGGACGTTCCAGCCCTCAGCCCCTTCTCCCTCCACCACCATGAAAGTGCAGCAGGGAGAGGGGGGACAGGGGTGGAACCTCGCCCAGACCCCCCTCAGCTCTTGGCCTTCCCCTGCAGCCCCAAAACGTGAAGCCCCAGTGCTCACGATCCAAGGCCCTTGTTCCCAGGGAGCAACATGGTGGCCCTGGGGACAGCAAGGTAAGGGTTGTCACCACCATGGTTCCCATGCCCCCAGAGGCACCTCCTGGGGCAATAC
The DNA here is from genome assembly GCF_000277835.1 of Geospiza fortis. NCBI lineage: Eukaryota > Metazoa > Chordata > Aves > Passeriformes > Thraupidae > Geospiza > Geospiza fortis. The sequence goes on along the minus strand of NW_005054473.1, from coordinate 301,830 downwards.
CCTCCCCAAGAGCCACCTGATACAAAGGATCGGGCTCGGACCCGATCCCGTGGGTGCCAGGAGCGTGTCCACACTGAGCCCTTGTGGGCAGGCAGGGGGAGAGGAGGCAGGAGGGTGCTGCTGGTCCCACCACCCCAGAGAGCTGTGGGTCCCTCCTGGGGCTGTGGAGAGGCTGCTTCCCTTCCTCCTCCACGCTGGGCATGAGGAGAGCCCAGCAGGACTCAGAGGGATCCCTCCAGGGCCGGGAGCCTGTGGAGAGCCCCAGGAGCTCGGCCCAGCCCCTGCCCTCAGCCAGAGCCCCTCATGCCACTCCTCTCAATATATTATCATCATTATTATTACTATTATGTGCATCTGGGAAGGCCAAGCCCTCGTGTCTCAGCCTGCAGCTCCAGCCTCAGCCCTGCGAGTGCCCCCAGGGTCGGGGGTGACGCGAGGGCAGCGATTTGACAGGAAAGACTCCAGCACCCCCCTCCCTCCCCAAAGCCCGGCCCAGCCCTCACAGCCCTGCCAGGACAGTCCACACGGTCACTCCTCGCCCTCCTCCTCGTGGTGGTGGTGGCTGGAGGGCGGCTCCTCCAGCTCCTGCTGGTGGTGGGGGTAGTGGTGGGGCGCGGGCCCCTCGTGGGCCATGTTCTCCTCGGCGTTCAGGTACACGTTGAACAGGGCTCCCTCGTGGCTGGGCTCCTTCCCACAGGCCTGGCAGCTGCAGTGCAGGATCTTCTCCACCAGCTTGTCCACCCTGGGGATCTCCTCGTTGCCTGGGCAGTCCAGAGTCACCTGGGCAGTGGGACGAGGACACAGTGGGTCAGTGCTCAGGCTCCCATGGTGGGAGGTGTGACCTGCCCCAGACCCTGCAGATTTGGGGTGGTTTTAGGCCAGAAGTGATGGGTTTCTATCCATGGAAACAAACCCCTGATCAGTCTGCAAGGTGGGAGTTCTCTAGGAATGTCTCGTTCCAGACACTCATGGAAAATCACAGGAGCATCAAGGCTGGAGGAGACCTTCAAGCTCATCAAGTCAAACCCTCAACCCACCACCCCCACAGTCACCTCTAAACCATGGAATCACTGAATCATTAAGATTGGACCTCCAAAACCATCAAAACCAACCTATGACCTGTCCCCACCTTGTCACCCAGCCCAGAGCACTGACTGCCCTGTCCAGCCATTCCTTGGGCACCTCCAAGGGACAGGGACTCCACCACCTCCTTGGGGACCTTTTTCCAAAGCCTGACCACCCTTTCAGTGAAATTTATTTTCTTATATCTAATCTGAACCTCCCCTGGTGCAACCTGAGGCCATTTCCTCTCCTCCCTCCACCTGAGACATGGCAGGAGAGACCAAGCCCCCCTCACTCCCACCCTTCAGCACCAACTCCAGCAGGACTTGGCTCCCAGGCACTGCTGGCACTGGAATATCCGTGAGACAGCAAAGGCCACCCACAAGGGATGATGCCAAGCAGCCTGGGTAGTTTGGGCTAAACCTTCTCATCAGATGTGAGCTGAAAGGGAGGCAGAGGGCAGAGCCAGCTCCCTGGGCTCTGGGCTGCTCTGGGACCTGGGTTTAGGGCTCTGCCAGGATCAGAGGTGACACAGAAGGTCTAAGGATGAACTTCTGGACATCAGACACAGCCAGATCTCCCAAGGGGGTGCAGGTGGACAAAGGGAGCAGTGGAGAGCAGGAA
>NW_005054473.1:293426-300130 GCF_000277835.1 Geospiza fortis | reverse complement strand
GGGATAAATAATGCAGGGAGGGACAGGGGATGGTTCTGCAAATAGAGGATAATGGATTCAGCAGAGCTTCCAGCAGCTCCTTCCACCCAGACATCTCAGGACATGGCACAGCCACCTGAGAGATGCCCTGGGAGGAAACTCTGAGTGGAAAAAGCCCAGAGAAGGAGGAGGACTGGCCCTGAGGCGGTGTCAGAGCAGAGCTGGGCCCCATGGAGCAGAGCGGGATACTCACGATTTCCCACATGGACTGGGCTGGCATGCAGGAGTCGCAGTGAACCAGGGACTCTGTGGACTGGGGGAAGGTGTTGGGGACGCTGTAGCTGAAGCACTGTCCCAGACAGGCCCTGCAAAGACAGCAGCAGTGGGGCTCAGGGGAGGTGCTGCCCTTCCCAGCCAAGGCAGAGGTTTGACCTTCCCTGGGACAGAGGCAGGACACCGTGCCTGGTGGCAGCCACAGCCCCAGAGGCACTGCAGTGCCAGCAGCTGCCTCCAGCCCTGGCCTGAGGGCAGCTCTGTACCTGTTCTGGATGGATTTGGACTCGCAGCCGCTGTGCCCCACGATCTGGGTGATGTTCTTGGCCTCACACCAGGCGCTCTTGTCCGGGAAGAGGGCGAGCTTGTTTATGGGCGGTGGGGCAGCCAGGAGCAGCGCTGGGAACAGGGCCCCCACCAGGAACCATAACATCATGGCCAGCTCTGCCAAAATCCTACACCTGCACACGGAGAGCACAGCGTTAGCAGCAAAGAAAACTGGCCAAGCAGCCCATTTCTCCTACCCCAGGGAGTTCCTGGTTGTTACAAGCACAGCTCCAGCCCCACTGCACCTGGTGTGTCCTGGTTTGGTCTTGCAGCATGCAAACTGGATTTCTTCCTGCACAGTATTAATGCTCTTTCCTAATGCTATGTCCTCAGCACTGCAGGTTTCATTGTAAAAGTCTGTCGTAATTAGATCACACTGCTGTATGTACAACCAATTCCTCACTTCTGCTAATCAACCTATTCACCTTCTTTTGCTTCCCTTCCTTAATGATGCCAAGGGCCCTGCTCTTTTGTCAGCCTGCCTGGAGGTTTAAGCAGAAGGCTTAATTAATGTCTTCAGCTGTGATCTGGAAAATGCACTCTCTCACAGGCAGTTTGGATAGATCCCTGTGATCCCTCTCCACAGCTCCCAGAGCTCTGCCTGGGGAGTGGGATGTGCTCCTCTGCCTCTTTCCTCTTCCAAAGGAGCTCTGGGCAGCCAGAGACCTGCCTTGCCTCTCCCAGGCTCTGTGCCTGGAACAACAGCAGGCTTTTCCTCGTTTCCCACCCAAAGCTGGGCTGGGAGAACTTTGCAAACCAAAAGTGTCACCGCCACGAGTCGAGCCGGGCTGGGGAAGCCCCACACCACAAAAATGTTTTTATTTGAGGAAGGAACAAGCTTTCCCCCTTCCTTTTCTCCCAGCTGGGAAGCCTTGGGGGGGACCCCTCTCCTCCTGGGAGCGTGCAGCAGGTGTCGCTGCAAGGCAGCAGCAGAGACACGGGAAACCTCAGCCCAGGGCTGGGAACCCGCCGGGAGGAACAATACAACGTTTATTTACACAGAGCACTCAAATTCTGCACAGGGTTATTCCGAGGATGGGACAAGGGGGGGCCTTGTCACAAGGACACAAAGGTGGTGGGCTTGGAGGTCGCTGCCCACCCCCAAAGAAATCCCCCCGAGGTTTCCTTGCTCTGCTCGCCAGCCGAGGTGCCTGAACTGACACTCCCAAGTCGCTGGGGAAAGGCAGATGGAAAAGCAGCAGAGAAACAGGGAGATTTTTTTCCTCTGTGGGGTTTGGATGGAGTCATGGTGAAAGGCATTTATACTTCCTAAAATATTTGTTAGAACCATGTTATTTGTTATTTCCTTCTATTTATTTATCCAGACGACGATGCACAGCCCACACTGGAAAGACTGCTGTTGATTCCCATGGCTCCTGGGCCCAGCCCTCTAACACTTGCTGGGAGGAGAGGAAAAATGCCCTGTTCCTCTGGAGCCCTCATCCACATGCCCTGTGCTGCAGCACCATCAGATTTATCTAAATGATTGAGACACCTCCTGAGCACTCAAGGATTTTAAGGTCGTTATGGGATTTTGCCCTGTTATCCCTCCACTGAGCTCAACCTCCTGGATCTGAATCAAGAGACAGACCAGAAAGATTCTTCCCTGCCTTCCAGCCCATGGCACACAGAAAAGAGCAACCTCACTCATAGGATCTCTGGAGGAATCTTGTGGGGTCTCTGCTAAATTTCCTCATTTTCTGGTGATACAAGAACCACAGTAATATAATGCAGCAGCACCTGCAGAGCCCTGGCTTTGTAATCCTCCCAGCACTTGTGGGATGTGGATCCCTTGGCTCCCTGGTGGGAATACCTGCACAAAGGAGACCTTGCAGGTGTTGGCTGGAGATAAGCAGAGGGTTTAACTCCTGAGCTTGCACTGCCACTAATGAGAGTTGAGGGGTTAAATACATCTGTCCCAAAGAGGACTCTTGTGCCTGAGGTTTCTTTTCCATTTCAGTGGGGGAATTCTGCAATTTCTGAAGGATGAACATGGCTAAGCTGCACACACAGACTCACACACACTCGGTTTGCTTTCTGAAATAAGCATCACTCATTCCTCAAATGCCAGCAGCTCTGTGCTGAGGAATCCTGCTCCCAAAGGCAAGTCCGAGATCAGAGCTGGGATATGACCCAGAGAGCAATCACAACCCCCTGGGGAACAACCCAAATTCCTCTGGAGTCAGCACACAAGTTCACTTCCACATGCCCGATTAGAGAGCAATTTCCTTCTTTCCTAAGAAAGGTGGGGTTTTTCCAGGTTTCTGTGCATCTCTACCCAGCTGCAAAGACGCAAAATTCCTGTCTGTGCTGGCAAGTCCTGGGGTCTGTGTTCCACGGAGGTGTTTCTGCTGCTCAGAGCTGACCCAGAGGCACGAGGGATCCTCTCCCAGCATCCCGTGAAGATGAGTGAGGCTGTGCTCTGCTCAAGCACAGGACCTGGCCTGGATTCAGGAAAGCACTTAAACATGTGCTGAGCTTCTCCTTTCCTGAGCAGGGTGTGCTTGTAACCAGGGCCCCACATCTGCTGTCCCTGTGCAAGGGATGAGGAAGAGCTCGGGAATTCCCAGCAGGGGAAGGGGAAGGAGCAGTCCCAAGAGTCCCCCATTGCTCAGGGCACCTTGGCCCCAGCACTGCCATCCCCGCTGCCCTGCAGCCCCAAGCACACCACATCCCCTGCACATGGTGTTTTCCTTCTCCCAGGAATGTCCTGGAACCCGCAGGGCTACTTTTCTAGTAAGTAACGAGGTTTATGCCAGTGCCTAGGAAAACATCTGATGCAGCTGAGCTTGGGAGGGAGCCGGGGCTGGGAGCAGCGTGTCCATAGCTCAAACCAGTCATGCGAACAGAGCTGCCACCAGCACCATTCATCTGACAGCGGCCACGGAGACAAAAGCACCGTGTTCCTTCTCCCCCCCGCCTGGGAAGGGAAGGGAAAAAGGAAGACGAGGCACCCGAGCAGGTTTGCAAACTCCCGATTAAATAAAGGCATTGAGCACATTCCTCCGTGACAAGCTAAATTACACGTTGCAGCCCAAAGGAACAAGTGTGTTCCCCGGCTGACCCGGCGGGAGCAGCCACTTCCCGGCACACAGGGGCTTCTTTCTCTCCCCCGAACCGAGGCACATTTTTTTCCCCGCTAGTCAAAGCTCTTCAAGCAGAAAGTTCAGCTCAGTTCCGGCAGAGCCACCGGCCCGTGAGGGTCTCCCCCCGCTCCCTCTGCAGGGAGCCCAGGGCAGCTTCCCCTCCATCCCTCCGGCAGCATTTGGGAAATAAATGACTCAGCCCTGAACCTGGCACATCCCAGCTCCCGGCACAAACAACCTCTCAGCGCAGGCACAGCTGCAGCCCCGTGCTCCGGAGCCTTTTGCAGCCCGTGCCCGAGGAGCTGGGGGTGGCTGGGGCCTGGGTTCCACCCCAGCACCCCCAAACTGGTTCCACCCCAGTTCTGCCAGCAGCTTCCCAGCATGGAGATCGCCTGGTAGCATTTCAGATGTTCTGTGTCACCTGAAGAGCTCCTTCCTCCCATCCCAGCAATCCCAGCACTCTCAGGAGTCCCCCTAGCAGGACAACACCAGCGCCTGGGAGCAGCTGGGAAAATCTCCATCGTTCCATGGGCCGAGGACAATCCCTGGAATTACCTCGGAGGCCACGTTCCCACCATCCAGCCCACAGCTGTTCCCAGACATTTGGAAACCAAACACTTCTGGAGGAAAATAAAACAGATCTAATCAGCTTTACCCTCTTTTTCCAGTGGGAAGTTTACACCATAACACAAGACAAGCTTGCAGGTGGACATGGGGAAGGTTTCACGAGTTGTTTAATGTGTTTATAGGTATTTTTCTTATCCAGGATCTTGCAATTCTGCCAAATACAGAGAACCACAAACACAGGTAGGTTGTGCTCAGGGCCACACACGAGGCACCGCAGGCTCTGAGAGACAGAACCCCCAAAGCTTTCCAAACATCACTGGGGCTCCCAGGCTGTGAGCACAGCACAGACACGGGGCCCTCTCCGTGCTGTGCCTCAGGGATCCCAGCTCTTACACACGAGCTCTCAGCAGAGATGGACAAGGGAAGGGTTTGGCTCCTGGTCTGGGTCAGAGCCGGGATCCCCTCCCCTGTCCTGCCCCCCTGGACACAGGGCTGTCCTTCCTCTCCAGCTCCCCACCCAGCTCTGCCCTCGCTGGGCCGAGGAGTGACCCCAGGCTGGTGTGGGACAGGAGGCACAGCCCTCTGTGTGCCTCTGGTTCTTTGTGCTGTTTGACAAGAGCCGCCGCACGGAGCAGAGGAGGGCCCAAAGATGCCCTGTGCCTCAGTTTCCCTGGCTCTAGGAGCAGGGGCAGGGGAGCTGATGGGTGCACAGGGAGGTGTCTGGAGAGTCCAACTCCCCTGGAGAGAAGGGGCTGCCTGGGCAGCAGGGAGGGCTGGGCTGGCTGCCAGAGCCCTCAGCCCACACCCCTGGGTGGAAGGGGCAGGGGGAAGGCACAGGGCAGGTGGGAGCCAGGTGGGGACAGCCAGGTGGGGGGGAGTCACCCCGGGACACGGCGCTGCAGGCAGGGCAGGGAGCTCTGCAGGGACCCGTGTGGGATCACTGCTCTGTGTGCAGGAGAGATCTCACTGCAGGGAATGCTCAAAGGAAAATTATTATTGAGGCACCTAAAAGGATGCAAACCAGACTAAAGTGTCTGCTTGGTGGCAGCTGGAAAGAAACATCCCAGGAAGATCCAGGGCACGGCTCTCCTCAGGGGCAGGATTAGGTCTGTAACTGCTGGACACCACTGGGGATTGGCTCTTAGGAAACTCAACTCAAATAATGTTTGCTTACATGGAACAAAACAACTTATAAGCCAGCATTATTAACAGGGAAGGCTTAAATCTCAACTGCAAAAAATGGAGAAGTCACAGTGTATTGAAAAACATCTATCAAAACAACAGATGTTATTTAATACCTATTATTAAATACTTCCCCCTTTTTGAAATTTGCATTTAGCTAAAACTTCACAATTTTGGGGACCCTTACTGTAGTGACTGTAACAGCCCAAAAGAATCTAACTGAGGTATGATATGAGCAGGGGAGAGGGAAGAGGACTCTGCACTGAGAATGTCTGGAGGTAATTCTTCAGGACAGCAGGACACAAGAGTGCATAACTGAGCACAGAAACCGCTCCCAAGCTCAGAGCTCCAGTCTTGCTTCGCTGAGCTGCAAAATCTGGGGAGAAATTACAAAAAAATAAACAGGGAACTACCACAGGAAGACATTTGATATTTAACAACCACAAGAATCCATACTAAGAATTTTTTGATAGTGGAGCAAAAGCTGTGTTGTTTCTCACTGTGGACCTGGCTGTGTCTGCTCCTTTCAGAATCAGATGTTAGAGCTTCCCTTTCTGTAACATATTAATTTCCACTCAAGCATGGTTGGGCAAGTTGCAGAAATAAAGAAAAGCAGTGCCACATTTTTAAAGCCTTCTGTCCTCCCCACATTGGCCAGAATGTGAAAAGATGTTGGTACATTGGGAGTTTTAATCTGGCTCCTCATGCACTGAACCATGCACTGAGCTCTTGGGAAACTCATTTTTTGCAGCTGGAAAAAAAAATCCAAGATGCTTTACCTACAAAAGTCATTGGAAAGCTACCTCTGGACTTGCGCTTAGGATGGGGTCCTGAAGGAGCTCTGCTGGAAAAGGGACCCACTAATGGCCTGTAGGAGAGGCAAGAATCATATAAACAGTTTCTGGTCATTTATTTCAATTGCTCCATTTCTTCAGCATTAAGAACAATCATGGCCAGGAAAATGCATCAACCTAAAGCTCAGGAGCACATCCTGGCCCCACACCTCCACTGCCCCTCTTCCTGAGGCACATGGGCTCTGCAGCACCCAAGAGCAGCTGGAGGAGTGGGATGGGAGCAAGGATCAGCTGTGTGGGGAGCTGGAAAACGAGCCTGGGATTAAATCAGCTTTGTGGGGAGCAGGAAAAGGAGCCCGGGACCAGATCAGCCATGTGGGGAGCTGGAAAAGGAGCCTGGGACCAGATCAGCTGTGTGGGGAGCTGGAAAAGGAGCCTGGGACCGGCCTCCAGCGGCTCCGGGAGCAGTGGGCTGGGCAGCCCCAGCTGGCCGGGC
>NW_005054473.1:289232-292649 GCF_000277835.1 Geospiza fortis | reverse complement strand
AGCCGGGGCTGGTGCTCCCCACAGAGCCGGGGCTGGTGTTCCCCACAGAGCCGGGGCTGGTGCTCCCCACAGAGCTGGGCCCAGCCTGGAGCCAGCCTGGGCCGAGGGCAGCCCGACGGGCACGAGGGTGTCCAACAGCTCCTTCGGAAATCCCGTGGGTAACAGGGATTGTGCTGCTCTCTCCAATGCTATCCCCGACCCCTGCGGGTTCCCCACCCAGTGTGGACAGGAGGATCTCCTCCTCCTCCTCCTCCTCCCCAGCACATCCCCCCCAGAGCACCGGGCTCGGTCCCTCGGGTCCCCGCAGGCACAGCCTGGCCCGTCCTTGTGCGAGCACAGCTCTCAGGAGGGCAGAAAAGCCCCGGAGCCTCGGGAGCCACGGCTTTTCCCCGGTGGATCTGCGGGCAGGCACCGGGCACTGCCCCGGGGAGAGAGAGAGAGTTTCTCCCAGCAGGGCCCGTTCTGCTTTCGCTTGGAGTGAGGTAAACTGGGACCGGCTCCTCCAAATGACTCCACTGGTGCAAATGAGATCAGAATCTGGCACCGCTCGTCTTACTCAAAACAAGCCTAACTGGAACCAGATAAAACCAGTTCCAGTGCAGAGTGGCCACCAGGATGATGATTTTTTTAATTCCTGCAGGCAGCGAGGGGAGCTGTCTCGGATGCCAACCACGCTGGCTTTCCCTGGCTCGGTCATTCATTACCAAACTTGCATAAAATCCCAGCGCAGCGGGGTTGCGCCTGCAGGATCAGGTTCCCAGCTGCTGGAGCAAGAAGAGGAAAGAGCAAAGGAGAAAAGAGCTTGTGGATGGAGCTGTGGATCTTTCAGGATCCTCCCTGCTGTCTCCCTCTCCCTTCATAGCCGTTCAGGCCATATCTTGGTCACAGCAGCAGAAATTCACTGACCTGATGCGTTTTTGCCCTCTTTTAGTCTGTGCTTTACACCACAGGAGCCTCCTCAGTTCTGATGGCACAAACCCAATGTCTGTGTTATTTACCCATGGCACTGGCCAAAGCAGAAAAACACATGGAAGTGCAAGGCCAGAGGGGTTTGGAGGTAATGCAACAGCCCACGGCCCAGCTGGTATTTTCAGTCGCTACCAGGGCTGACCTCACAATTGACATTTAGACCGTTTCTCCAAAAACTGCAGGATTGGGCCAACAGAGAAATCCTACCGTGACCCCAACAGCACTCCCTTCCCCCCTCTGGACAGGTTGCCTGAGCTCTGTGTCAGAGAAGAAGGAGGCTTAAACCACATCTAAGAGTGACCCTGGTAAGGGCTCCATCCTGACGCCATTTCCAAGGCTCAGCTCCGCAGGGCTGCGAGCCTGGCTGGAACGGGGCAACAGCCCAGCCCAGCCCAGCCCAGCTCCACAACTGCTGTGATGGGTGCTGGGCTGTTCTCTTCCCACCCTCGGTGCTAATTTATGTCCAGGAAAGCCCTGGCCCCCACGGCCCTCCCTCTCTAAACAGCGCTGCACAAGAAACAAAGGTCTGGAGAGAGCGAGCACAGCCCTGCCAGGGCTAACAGAGGGCAGACCACCCCTCGCTCTCACTGCAGAACTCCCCCAGAAGGACAATTTTATCAGCTGTTCAGGTTTTTAAGAGTCTGGTTTGAGCGGGTGTGAAGTTTCTTTGCCCTCAGCCGTGCTGGACCGTTGTTACTGTGCTCCTTGCTTTGTCACAGGGGCTCTCTGAGCCCATGCAACCACCGAGGAGGGTGGTTTTTTCCAGCGGACTTCAAAACAAAAAGAGCAGGAGCAAGGCCCAAGGACGGAGCAAGAACCTGGCTCTGCCTGCCCCGTGGTCGGATATGGGATCTGGCAGAGGAACTGCTAAAGCTTTAACGGGAACAGCACGGAGTTTGGGCAGGAATAACTGCCCAGGAGTTTCCTCTGCTCCTTGGGCAGCTTTCCCATGGCTGCACCAGCCTAATCCGCCCTCGGCAATGCCAACGCACGCCGCAAGCAAAGTCACTCCAGCACGGGCAGCTCTTCAAGGCTCCTTGAAAAGCACTTTGGCTCAGGGCCCGATTCTGCACCTCCAGAGCACCCAAAATTCCCTCCAGCTCCACTGTTTTCCCTGCTCCGGAAAGACGAGCGGGCACTCGGGAGGACTTTGCTCGTTTGCCCTTTTTGTGAGACCGCAAACTCCCCGAGCTGGAATCCAGCACTGGGAGGTCACGCCAAGAGCCCGGATTCTTCTCAAGGCTGTTTGCAAACACTTGGGATTTTTATACTGAAGGCAAATTCCATTTCCCATCCTGCGGTTTGCAAATTTGAGGCGAGCAGCCTTTTATGAGATGGGAGCCTGCCTTCAAAAGGCAGAAGTGCCCAGTGGATGCAGCTGATTTTTGGCTGGCTGGACATTGCAAAGAAGGCACAGAGCTCTTCAGCTAAAAACACAAGGGAAAATCTGGGTCTCTCCATATTGCTAGGATCTTTCCCACTTGTTTCAGCAAGGTTCAGATTGTTCAAAAAAAAAAAACTCTCATGGAAAAGCTACCGTGTCCTAAATCCACCAACACTTCACACAGGCTGAATTTTTAATTTGATGGGGCTAATGCTATATGTAAAAGTTAGATTGTGGAGTGGAGCAGAACTTGCTTGTGCCCTCGTAAGAGAAATGTTAGTAGGAAATAAGGGATTGTCCAGATCAACTTTAATGCAGCCCGAAAGCAAGCTAAAGCATGTTCTGTTCCCAAAACACCTACCAGAGAAAAAGAGAAATCCTCACTGATCTTAAAATGCAGAGACTATTGTATGGAACAAATAAAAACTGCTGAAAATACTGAGACAAATTGAAATGCTATGCTGGGGTTCAAAAAACAGGTAGGGATATATTGGATATAAGCTTTACAGTAAGTCCCTAAAGTATTTCCATGAAACAAGGATGTAAATTAATCCCCGGGACGAACTTTTCAAGGAACAAAAGTTTACTGCCTTGCCATCGGGAAAACTTCTTCCTTTTATGATCGTTGAACTACCCTGCGTCCGCTGTGGTGTGGTTAATCGATACTGAGCGTTCCCGTTCTTCCCTCGGCACTTTTGTTTCAAACCCCGACAGGGATGGGAAGGAGGGAAGGACTCTGTACCACAGATGTGCGACCGACACAGCGCGGCTCCCCGGCTTTTATTCTACTCGAGCTGAAGCGGCGGTGGAAATAGTTTAACGATTGCAGAGCAGATCCCCCCAAGTCCGCCTCATCTGCAACCGATTTCTGCCCGTGGCAACATCCTCATCCTCCCGGCCATCCATCACTGGCGGGGGGGAGAAGAGAAGCGAGAGGAAAAGAGACGGAAAATCTGGTGCGGGGAAAAAGCGGCAGGTTCGGGGCGGGGGCGGGGGGCACACAAAGCCAAGGGCTACTCACCAGCCAGGGAACGGCGGGCGCATCCCATGGGGTCCGGGGCCCG
>NW_005054473.1:288736-289123 GCF_000277835.1 Geospiza fortis | reverse complement strand
CCGCCGGGCTCCGGGCGCACCGAGAGCCCCGCGGAGAGGAGAGCCGGGACCCCAAGAAGGCGGGCACGGAGCTCACCCATCGACCTGGGCCGTGGAACCCCCGGCAAGGGCTCGAGCTAACGGGGAGAGCCCGCTGGAAACGCCCGGGCACGAAACGAGGGGACTCTCTCGGCCACGAGAGCCCAAGGGACTGTCCCAGCACTTGCTTCTGCAGTGGCATAAACAGTCTGGACTGGGCTCACTGGACACCAACAACTCTTATTGAAACATAATTCGTGATAGAGAATCCGTGGGACAGAGTCCCGGCTGCAGAAAAGACTTTGGGAAAGTTCTCCAGCACTAGAGACGTCGGTTTTCTCTTTTGCTTTTCTTTTCTTTTCTCTTCCT
>NW_005054473.1:276921-288708 GCF_000277835.1 Geospiza fortis | reverse complement strand
TCTTTCCCTTCCCATTAAAAAACAGCCAAACCCCAGTGAAGCCCCATTCACGGCTCTCTTTCAGATAGGATAATTGCTGGAGACCGAGGGCTCTGTTTCTGTTAAGGCACAATTAATCTGAACAGGCCCCCACATTAAACACTACCCAAATCAAAAGATACCTGCCAGGCTTGGCTGGGTTTTGCTGGCTGCTGTTGGTGCGAGGATTTGCATAGAGATCAGAGAAGCAGGAAGGGGAGATGGCAAGAAGCAGCAGCTGTGCTGGGAGAAGTGCTGGCAGTGCCCTGGCAGCAGCTGTGGGGAGAGGCTTTGGGGCTGGGTGTTTGCTGGAGGAGGCTGCAGGCTGCCATGAAGGAATGGTTTCCTCCTGCCCAGTTCCTTCCAGCTCCAGGATAACGGGATTTGTAAATAGGGCGGCCAAAAGCTGCTTCCAATATCACCTTATCCTGCTAAATGCAACCTACCCAGCCCTGAACTGTACTGCAGTGCTCAACTCCAAAAGGACCAACAAGAGGAACAGCCTCTAGCCATGACCACACACCCCAACAGGAGCCAAAATCTGGTTCCCCAACACTGGCCTTTGACCAATGCTCTACCTGCTCCCCATGGCCAGCCTGACCAGCAGTTAACTCCTGCTTTATTCTGAATGATATGAGTGAAATAAGAGACATCTGAGACTTTGAAGCAAGTTCTCACAAGGAAAAGTAAGATGTAGCTGCAACTAGCTAAACAGCAACAGTCCATGGGCATTGTGGTGAAATTCAGCCGAGTGTTTGGTCCATGGTTCAGTGTTTGGGGTCCATGGTTCGGTATTTGGATGGGATTTGTGGGATCCTCAGCACTGGGGTGTGATTGCTCTGCAAGGAGCTGCGAGCCAGCATGCAGTTCATTCACTGCTTCCTACTGTTCATCCCTGTTCCAGTTCTGTAAACAGCATGAAAGGGAAACAGCAATCAGTGGATCTGGGGGTGGGGAGGCAGGAGGAGCAGGGTTCAGGTTTTCTGGTGTCAGGAGGAACAAGCAGAGGTGCTGTAGGACAGAGTGGCTTGGCTGGGGGATGAAAGAAGCTGCTGAAAGGCTGTCAAAGCCCTGGGCCAAGACTTTTTCCCTTCTCCTTGGCAATGTGATATCACAGCCAGAACCAGGAGTGATGACCTGATGCCTGCAGATGTCATTTGGACAGGCTGAGGCGCAGAGCAGAGGCAGCTGCTCTGCAGGGAGGGGAGGAGCAGAGCTCAGCCCCTCTTTCCCAGCCAGGGCTGTGCCCTCAGCATCAGCTTTGGGCTCCTGCTCCACACATCACCCTGGGTTTTACCAGCTCCCACTCCCCTCAGGCTGGGGGGGTTTGCTGCCTGCCCCTGAACAGCCAAAGCACCATGATGTGTTCCCACAGTGACACAGCTCCTCTCTCTCCCTCACAAACAGCCCACTCCATGCTGGTTTTCCACCAGGTACACACAGCAGGTGTGTACAGGATGTTTGTGCCCAAAACACCCCCTCGCCCCATGCCTTCCCCTCAGCCCTTTCCCTGTTGCTGGATCCCCAGGGCTTTGTGCAGTGGGACACAGCAGAAAGCCAGGATGTCCCTCCTCACCCTCTGCTGCTGCTTTGGGCTGCTGACAAACACCCACAGCGCCAGGGGCTCCCCGCTTGTCAGGACAGGACCTGGCACTGTGGGCGTGAGAATGAAAAGGGTGGATGTGTAAGTCAAAAATAAAACCATTTCTTTTATTTGTGTCAGTGCAGAGCCCAAAGCTCCCGCAGTGGGAGGCTAGAAAACACATGGGGGAAAGGTGGGTGGGAAATGAGGGGGGAGAGGGTGTGTGTGTCCATGGAGGGCTGCAGTGTGGGGACAATGGCCCTGCACATATCCCACAGCTGGGCCTGAGTTCCATCTCCTCCCCATTGGTGTTCTGTTCACTGTCCCTGAGATAAACCACACGGGGTCCAAGGAAGGGCTCTCAGGGGATAAAGCCCCTTGCATGACCCATGAGGGACTTGGGGGCCATGGACCACCCATGTCAGAGCAGCCCCTTTCACCTCTGCATCTGATCTGCAAATGGGTGCAGGCTTGCACTGCTGCTCCCTGAAATAAAGACAGCTCTTTATCAGCTCCCTTCTGAGGGAGGTTGGATCAAAGCTGGTCAAGGCCAGGCTGGACAGGGCTTGGAGCCTGCATCAGTGTGAGTGGCACCCCTGCCCTTGGCAGGGGCTGGAACAAGATGATCTTTAAGGTCTGTGCCAACCCAAGCCATTCTGGGATTCCATTCCATGATTCTCTCACCACACCATCACCTGCTGGGGTTAAACTCCAGCTTTTTGGTTCCTAAATAAACAAGAACACATGTCCAAGATACCAGGACCCCAAACTGCTGGGTAAGGGCATACATACCCTGGGTGAATGGAGCAGCACTCCTGCCAGAAGAGAGACACAAAGATTTAACAACTAAAAAAGCTGAGGGATGATTTCCCGTCTCCACCTCAGGTAGGAGGAGGGAAGGACAGTGCTGGCAGGAAGGGTGTGAGGGCCACATCCTCTCAGTGCTGCAAGCACAAACCCTCCCATCTGTGCAGCCTCAGCACCCGGGGCAGGGGTGAATCTGACCTCACAAGGACGGCTCTTGCTTCCTGAGATTCCCCCAAAGCCCGTGGGTACAACAGCCCCCACTGCTAAAAATAGGTTTGAAACTGTTGTAAAATAGTTGATAGATTGTTAAGCATGTACTGATAGTTTGGTTGTTAAATTGTAAAATGTGGGTTAAAATGGTAGTTATAGGAAATCGGTACTCAATGTTCCATAACACACCTCAGCAAAGTGCACCACGAGCCAGCCTGGACAGAACTGTAATGGCCAATCAAGTGCCTTAAACCTTCATGCAAATTAAGGATCCAAAAAGAAACCAATCCAAAGGGACAAAAAACAGGATAAAAAGGGGCATCTGACCCAGTGAACCTGTGCCATTCCCCTGGAGCATCAGGCACATCGCTGCTGAGCAGCCCCAGCGCGGGCGCTGCTCCATCCTCCACAGGAATGCTCCTGCTCAGCCCAGGCCCCCTGATTTAGGCCTTTCTTTTATTATAATAAATGCTGAAATCACTTCAGTACCAGGAGCCTGCTCTCATTTTTATCACCCACTGCTCCTTCAGACCCCTGGAGCACCCCCTGAGCTTCACAGCCTGCAGGGAGAGGCTGGAGGGGAGGTTCAGCCAGGACAGGAATTGTGCAGCCATGGAGGGAAGGCTCAGCCAGGACAGCAATGTGGGGAGCAATGGAGGGGAGGTTCAGCCACGGCAGGAATGTGGAGCAGCTTCCATCAGGTTCAGGAGCCCAGACTGGAGCTCTGGGCTGGTTCCCCCGTGCAGCAGAGGAAAGGCAGCAGCCCTGGAGGAATCTGGCTGGATTGGGCTGCAGGGCCAGACCTGGGGCCTGTCAGGGACTGCTCAGGAGTAAAGGAGAAGGTTTCTCATCGGGCCCATTAGCAAACATCTGGGCTCAGCGGTGCCCTGGAATGCGGCTGGGCAGCGGGGTGCTCCTCTCCTGCCCGGGCCGGGAATGCGACTCCAGCCGGCTGCTTCCTCTAATCCCATCAGCCCTGCCTTGCCCTGCCTTCCACTGTGCGGAGAGTCCCGTTCCCTCCCCTGGTCACTGGCATTAGTGCTTTCTCTCTAGTGCCGTGCCAATGCATTTTGGGGCCCTGGGGCAGCAGTAAAAACCTTCCCCTCCCACCCCTGAGCAAGTCCAAGTGTGTTTAATCACTCCATTTTCCACCTTGCCCAAGCACTCCCCGCTCCCAGGCACTCCGGGCCCCTCCATCCCTCCCTCCCTGGCTTCCCCAGCAGCTCAGGCCATGCAGAATCCTCCTCTCATTCAGTTCATGTCTGCAGGGGCAGTTCTGAGCAGACAGGGCTGGGAAGAAGCTCTTGGGCTTCATTTGCAGGTGCCCTCATCCCTACGAGTTCAAACAGCTTTTTTCCCTTTCTACTTCAAAAATAACCAGTTTCCTCCACCTCCATTACAACCAGTTAAATCCCCTCTGATAACCATCTTATTCTCTGCTGCACAACTTCCCCCTGCTGCAATCACTCAGAACCTCTTATTATATTAATTATTTTTCTTGCAGCACTGCCTGAAGGCCCCAGCCAAGCTCAGGCCTCGTCACAATAGGTGCTTGTGTGTGTTCAGAGACAGTTCTGGCACCAAAGCTCCTCCAAACTGTCAACCAGCAGGACAAACTTAGAACATCCACATGTGTGCAGGGAACATTTTGCACATTACTGAAAGGAAACCAGCACCCGCCTGAAACGGGGTGACTCACAGAGCAATATTGCACTGCTCTTGCATGGGAACAGCCTCATGCACAAACTCTCTGGCCTTGAAGAAAAGCACCCAAAATCAGAGACCTTAAAGTGCCAGTTTTTAAAAATCCTGATACAGCAAGTGTCAGTGTTGTTTAGACTTAGGATGACTAAGAAAAAAATCATATATCTGCATTTGTTAGCAGATTAAAGCCCTCAGCTAACAATCCCCCCACCTTCCAAAATACAAATGCAAATACTGTTCTTAAAGTGATAATGTGATTTTCATAATTTAAAGGGTCTGGTTCATAACATCAGAAATGTGGGACCCTGAGAAATCTGCTTATTGCCTCCCCCTCCTCCTGCCCTGGAGCAGGATTGGGATTTTTGAGATTATTACTGGAGTTATGAGGAATAAAATGAAAGTGGCCATGGGTTCTCATTTATCACAGCTTTCCTGAACAGGCTGAGACATCTGTGTCAGACCAACTTTGCATCACTCAGGTTTTAATTTTGGCAGCAGTGGCTGCTGCAGTGCATGACAAGAGTTAAATGTGCAGCCCCAGCGAAATGATCGTGGGCTCATCCGGTGCTCGGAGGAGTCACAGTGACCTTGCCTCTATCTGCCAGCCTACCTCTATTTATACCTAATATGGATATAAAATCCATGACTCTGCAGATAGTAAACTGGAGCCTCCCACAAGCATGTGGCCTGCTAGGATGCTCCCAAAGATTTAAAGGAATTATTTCTCAGGCCTTAAAAGAACCCGGTGCACTCACTTTGCCTGCCCAGCCTGTGTGCAAACAGCAGGACCCTGTGGGCTGGGCTTTCCCTGCAGCCATTCCAGCACCTCCACTCCTACCCCATTAACCCCCCTGCAGCTCCAGCCCCAGGCCTCCATCCATCATCCAAAGATGTACTTATTGACATATGAAATACCCATCTCTTGACAGATTATCTAGGGAACCATGGCATCTTCAGAGAGAATGAAACAGAAAATGGGCCCTGTGCCTGGAAAAAGGAGCGAGGGGAGCTCACACCATCAGCCATTCCCTCAAACAAACCCAAGGAAAACAGTCCAAAAGGGAGGAGCTGAGGAACAAAGCAGCAAGAACAGCACAGAAATAGGTTGTGTTCTCTCTGAGGTCCACAGCAGGGACATCTTCAGGGAGTGTCTAACGAGCAGGGTCCTCCAGCTAAAAACACTCTGCCTTTAGTTCAGATTAAGCCATGGGACAGAGACCAGGAATTCTGCAGGCAACCTTTGTGGCCTTACAAGTTTCAGAGAATTTACAGCCAACAAACACAGTTGGATCATCAGATCTGGTTCCATGTGTGTTACAGTGATTTGATTTCACCCAGTCACTCCCAGGTGGAGCCCAGTAACTTCCATTTAAAACGTCGGGAGTTGGAAAATCCTCCCAAGGCTCTCCCAGCTCATCCCAGTCTGTAATTCATTGCCTCACTGCTCATCTGCAGGGGTCAAGCCTCAGCCTCCAGCCCTTGCTTCTCACTGTGCCTCTCCCTGTTTGCAGCAATCCCTTCAGTTCCCAGGGTTGCAATACCCCCAGGCTGTGCCATCTCCAGGTATTACCAGTGTTTGTTGCACCTGGATGCTGAACTTCACATTTGTCTGGGCCAAAACCTACATTGCCCCACTTTCTTTTTCACTTACACAGCATCCCAACCAATAGCAGGTATTTGTCTGCCACCCTTTCATATTTACTTCCAGATAATTAGTTAAAATTACAAACACAACCTGCTCTATTGCCTCCCCACCCTCACAGGGTAGAATTCCTTCCCAAAATCCCATCTAACCCTGTCCCCTGGTCCTGGCACTCCAGGCCCTTGCCCACAGTCTCTCTCCATCTTTCCTGTTGGCTCCTTCAGGCGCTCGAAGGTCACACTTAGGTCACCCTGGAGCCTTCTCTTCTCCAGGCTGAACAATCCCAGTTCTCCCAGCCTTTCCCCACAGTGGGGCTGCTCCCTCCCCCTGGTACCCTGGGTGCCTCCTCTGGACTCTCTCCAGCAGCTCCAGGTCCTTCAGTCCAAATCCACAGGGAATGCAGAGCTCAGGGGAGCAGCCATGGGTTTGGGTTTAGCTGTTTATCACTGCTAACAACTTCAAGTGCAGCACTGAGGGGGAGGAAGAATATCCTCTAAAACCTCTAAAAAGAAACACACTCCTTTGCATGATTTATGAACTGAATTTGAACTGATCAGGGCGTGACCTTTTCCAGGAAGGGGCATCCACTCCTAACGCAGAGCTGGAGGCTTTACAAGCACCACCAATAAAGCCTAGAGATGAAGAGTGATTTATTAGTCACCAGCAACTTTCTAAGCATCTTTATAAGCTCCAGGAGGTGGGTATCCAGCACCATGAGGAAAATGCAGCTCCAGCAGCCTGCAGTGCTGTACAGCAAAGTGCTGACAGCCAGAAGGCACGAGGGCACGGCCATCCACAGCTGAATTTCCATAAACTGTGCTCCCATTTAGCTTCAATCTCAGTGAAGCATTTCACTGTGGGTGGGCTATAGGCTGGACTCTCAGAGCAGTACAGACACACTGCACATTGCATCCAGCTGCCTACAGAGCTGGCATGCCAAAATTTGCACCAGTCCTACTTCCAAAGGCAGGAGTGGGGTGGGAGACAAGGAGAAAATTTATTTCTTACTGGGGGTGTGTGTGATATGGGGGTAGGTACCAAACCCTGCCAGCTCAGAGTGAAAGAAGGGTCAGCAGTGCCTTGCTGGGTCAGAACCTGCTGCAAAATGGGCTTTTCCCAGCAGGTCACTCATGGATCAGGGGTTCCCCAGCTCCACAAGCCTCTCCCTTCCAGCTGCAGCATCACCTGTACCTCGTGGCACATCACCACCACAACAACCTGTCACCTTCAGTCCACTTGTGCACCCACTATTTGCATTTGCAAACCAGCACCTGTGTCGTTTCTTTTGCATTGCTCCCAAACTCAGAGGGAACCCAAGAAAAACAGCTGGGAAACCAATTCCTCCTCCTTTGGAGAATCATCCCTGTGAACTCTCTGGAAGAGTTGAGTTACACATCACTGCTCTGTTTCCACTGCTGGAGAGGGACTTTGAACACGGGCCTGGAGTGACAGGACAAGGGGAATGGCTTCAGGCTGGAAGAGAGTAAGTTTAAATTGGATACTGGGTGAAATTCTTCCCTGTGAGGGTGGGCAGGCCCTGGCACAGGCTGCCCAGAGCAGCTGTGGCTGCCCCTGGATCCCTGGCAGTGTCCAAGGCCAGGTTGGACAGGCTTGGAACAACCTGGGACAGAGGAAGGTGTCCCTGCCCATGGCAGGGGTGGCACTGGGTGGGCTTTAAGGTCTCTTCCAGCCCAAACCACTCCATGATTCAATGGTACTGGAATGCTGCTGTCTCCTTGATCCTCCCTCTTTCTCAATCTGTTGTCTAAATTCATATTTAAGGTAGATTTACTAAGGCATTGACTTTCTCCTGGTATTGTATTTATGTTCTGATAACACAGCAGTGTCCTTGTTCCTGAGGCACAAAGGACTGGGAATACATTTCAGTATTTTCTCTCTTATCAAATTCAGATTATCACCAAAGTCAATACTGAGGATCACAGTGGTTTACACCTATCAGTGGTTCCATAAGATATCAGTCTCTGGACAGTAAAACATCATTCCTAACTTTCTCAGGGATTTGCCAGTAAGAATTTGGGACAATTTGAAAATAGCAAAGGGTGGCACAAACACTTTTGGAGTCTCCCAGTCTGTGAAGGGCAGCCTTCCCCTGAGATTCCATCACCATGTGAAAAACCAGTTGGGAAGGATGGGCTGCTGGACTGCAGTCAGGTCCTGCCTGCACACCACATTCCCTGCACGACTTCTCCCTGACCTTGCCTACAGCTTCTCCCATCTCTAGAATGGGAATTACAAACCCTCCTACCTCCCTGCAGCCCATCTGTTTAGTTTGTAAATTCTCCAGGGCAGAGGCTGGTTTTTATTTGTGTGTACAGCACCACATACAGCCAGGTCCTGCTCTTGGCCACGGCTCCAGGCAGGACTGGAACACAAAGCAATGACGGTATCTTGATCAAACACGAACAACTCGGATAAACAATACAAAAGCAGCTTGATATTTTTTTCCCCGCTGTCTCTGCTTTTCCGTGACTTGTTTATTCATCTCAAAGCCTCAGCAGACATCTAATCAAGCTGTTAAAGAGGCAGATTTGTGGTCAGTTGAGCACTCGGGGAGTTGTTAAACGTTCAAAACCAGTTCTAGTCAGCAAACAGCTTCTTTTTTTTTCCCTTCTCCTGGGTAGTGATATGGTTTCCTTACTCACTGTATACTCCAATTACAATTGGGATACAAGTTCTCTCCTAAAAGGTCTCATTAACTTTGGGTAGGGACACCTGCCTTTTTCAGCCCTATCTTGTTTGCACTTTTTGGTCCCGAGCCAAATCACGCCACAGATGAAGCAATGATTTCAGCAGGCTTAAGAAAGAAGGAAAAATGTGATAGTTTCCAGATGAGTGTATTATACTAAATTTAACATGCCTTTTGGTACTTAGAATTTCCACTTTTCCCCCTTCCATTTATGCAATTAGAAATTAAGAGGCAGGAAACCATTCCTACTCCAGCCTCAGCTGGGAAGGGTACAGGCTCCTTCCCACAGAAGGAAAAAGGAGACCTGTCCTCACAAGAAGGTATTGTGCACAACTTACATGGACAGGTTCAAAAATAGGTTTGGGATAATACATCTTTAATTAAATAAAGCAAAACAAATACAGACTCTGCACGTGGTAGTTATATGTGCATATACACATATATATATATATATACATCAACACAGACAACAAGAAGCAAGGCAGCTGTGAAGAAAACCAAAAGGTTAAGTTTTTATCCTATTTAAAGAGCAATGACAAATTTAAATTCCACTTTTAGAATTGTGCATTTTTCCACACTCACCCATGTTGACTTGATCACCTTTGTTCTGATTGTTCTCACTCTAGCAGTAAAGGACACACTGGGAATTGATATCTACCATGGGTATCTCTGAGTTCCAGGGCCAGAAGAACCACCTGCTCACAGGCCACAGCAGCCCACAGTAAGAATTAACTCTAGGAAGTCACATTTGAATGGTGCAGAGCATGTAAGGACAGATGACTCGTTACCAGGGACACCAAATAAAAATTGAACTCATCATCAGCCTGAAGGACAGAGCAGGAGCTGGGGCTCTCTCTGCACACTGACAGTCACTGTGTGAGGTGTTGCCACCGCCTTTGGTTCTCCTGGGTCTTGCCCAGGCTGCTGCTCCTCTCTGCAGCAGATCCCACTGGCTTCCCAGGCTGCAGCACACACACAGAGAACTCAATAAAACCCCATTCCAAACCACAGAGGAGCTATGGCTCCAAAGTACATAGTTCAAATTAAAAATTGGGGCTGGATAAAATGATTCAAAACTGGGAAGAAAGAAAGATATCCTGTTTTCAATAAGCTGTTTTGACCTGACTGATGAATGCAGTCCGGCAAGGGAGGAGGTGGAAAAACAAGGACATGCTGGAGCAATGGTCCTGGATGGTATCATGCTCTGACAATCTTAATGCTGCTCTGGCACTGGAGCTCTTTTATTTCACAAGTCCTTTGCTCGGGGCGAGCTCCTCAGCGTCTGTTGACTCTGGGCACAGCTCAACACGTTCCTCAGAGTGCAGGATCCACAGAGCAGTGCCCAGGAGAGGTGGGGATGCAGGGCTGCAGCAGCACCCACATCTCAGGCCTGGGAGATGGAGTTTCTCAAGCCCTCTGAACTCCAGCTTACCCCTCAGTCCATCCCCTTCCTTTCCTGGCACGCTTTAAAAAACAACTATCACACAACTTGTTTTCCTTTCTCCTATTTGCTGTGCAAAGCAGGAGGAGTTGCTCTGTCACTTTCCCATCTCTCAGCACTCACCATGCAGCACAACAGGCTCTCAGTGCAGGGAAGTTCTGCACCAACCTGCGCCACTCCCCTTCCCTCTGGAGACACACACTCACTCCTTGTGCTCCATGGAGAGCACACAGGTGTGGGACAAAGAAAAGAGATCCTTGAGAGTCACCTCCAGAGCTAGAAAATGGTGCTGAGTAAAGCAGTGCAGACAAGCTCCTGAGCCAGGGGAAGAGCAGCAGAGAAGTGCCAAAAGGCAGCTCAAGGACTGGGGTGGATGTAAAGAGGGGAGTGCTTGGAGCAGTGTCTTGCCAAGGCAATGAAGAGCTTTAAGTGGTTGTGACCCATTGCCAGACACTGAAACCTCTCTGCTCTCCCACAGAAGAGGGGTGCAAAAACAATCAGCCTAAAGGGTAAGCTGAGAGCCAGATGGCACAAGGATGTGTTTAACTCACCCACTGTCCTGGGAAGTTTCAAACAGGGGTCACTCCATGACCCACAGCTACAAGAGACAGCAGGGCCTTGCTGCATCCGTCACAGTTTGGATTCTGCCTCTTCTGAGAGGACAAAATTCCAATTTTAAAGGGCAACTGTACAAACAGGACATAGGAGTATTTATATTCCTCTCCAAACACCGACACAAGCAGCAGGGGTCTAGTGGGTGATTTATGAGGTGGGAATGCTTCTTTGAACTGGATGGAGGATGGGGGTTGCTCTCAGGACTGGGGAGGAACAGATGATGCTGGCTTTGCTGAGGAGCTCTCCCAGTGGCCCAGGTGGTCCCAGCTGCTGGCTACTCCAAATGAAGTTCTCTCCTTCCATTCTCCCTCTCTCTCACTCACATACAAAGTCAACACACCAGAGAAGGCCATTTTTCTTTTATTTATTTCCCAGAAGAGCTCTTCCTTGCACTTTTCAGACACAATACAAAACAAGCAACAGATCTTTGTTTCATAGACAGAAACAGTTTGTTGGAGTATAAAGAGTTACTGGTGATCGTTACTGAAGAATGTTGGCTTATTCCAGGGGCACTTCAGTATTCCTGAGGAATAATCATTGATTTCTCCTTCCTTCCCACTGGGATAGTCTTAGCCATTAGTCACTGTTCCTGTAAAGCAAGAAGGCTTATATTATTAAAAAGCCATTTGGGTTCCTTACATGGAAGGTGCTGCAGGATGTAAAGCAAGTCACGGAGCTCTGTAACATTTCCAGAGGGTAAGGGAGCGTTTTCATCCTTTGCTAAAGCAAGAGGTTCTATATGGAGGAATTAAGCAGCTGTTTTCATGCATAACCTCCATTCTGATAAACTGGGCACTTCAAAAAACCCCACATTATTGGCCAAGTTAACTCTTCACAGGCTGAAGAGAAATCAGACTGAAATCAAAGCCACAAAGAGCAAGAAGAAAGGCTGCAGTTGCCTTCTCGTGTTCTTGCACATCAATATAAATCCACATTCCTACCAAAGCACAGGACTGTGAGGTTTGGGTGATAATACAGGTTAAATAACCTGAAAACTAGGATATTTTCCATTTTGCAAGGAAATCTAGGCTGTGTAATTCACAGCCATAGCATTTTAAGAC
>NW_005054473.1:260976-276896 GCF_000277835.1 Geospiza fortis | reverse complement strand
CACAGTGAAAACCACTTGATCAAATTACTTTAAAAGCCTCAGAATATTCTGACCACAAATTAGAACTCTGCTGCACTTTAAGTATTCTTTTAGTCTAGATGAATGGCTCCTGCACTGGGGCTGGGGTTTCATGGTGGAATTTCTAACCCAAAGGATGGGCAGTGTGATGACCCAAGTTACAACAGCTGCAAAGTCACTATGACATCTCCTGATTATTCAGTATCTTGAAGGTCCTCTGTCCTCTCTCATTCTGACTGAGGACTCAGAATTAAGAACTTGATCCTGAAAAATCAACAATCCCAACTGGGTAAAGGCCTGAGTAGCCTGCTCTGATCTCACAGCTCCTCCCTGAAGTCCTTTCCAACTCGAGTTCTCCTGTGATCCTGTGAACTTGACAGGCTCAGAAAACTAGAAATAATTCTGACCAAGTTAATCCATGTTATATTTCTCTCTAATAAAGGCAATTTTCTTGCAGATTCTATCATTTTGACAAGTTAGCATTTCAACAGAACTCAATTTTGTAAAGGAAATCCTACAAAGTTTAGTTATAGCAATTTTTTCTAGGGCAAAAAAACTAGATGAGTGATAATGCAACAATATCTTCCATGTTCCTAACCAAGAGAAATGAAATAATTTTGTTGTAATAACCCTGGAGCCATTACCCATGACATGACATTTGGGAGAGAATTAATGACATTAACCATTGGATGGCTTCATCCATGTTTTCCCTCTCTCAGCCTCTTTGTGCCAGAGGAAGTCATGGAGACAGTGCACTGGAAACTATTTGTCTTGTGCCATGCATGTCCTTCCAGTTAGCTCATGCTTCCCAGGACCACCCTGCTCCAGATTAGTCCTTAATCCAAAGAAAATCCCTTCCTAGGGTGACCAGACACTGTTTTCTGCTGCCCAACATCCCTAGGAACAAGCATCCTTGAATGAAAAAGGCTCTCTCAGAACATGTGAGCAGTGCATTTATTGCTCACATGAAGCCACAGACGTGTCACTCCAGCTTTTTTTGGAGACATAAACTGGGTGAAGAACACCCTCAGGATGGTGTGGAGTACTAACACATTTTAATGTTAACACATCCAACCAAAAGAGCCACAGATTTTTGATTCTGGGCAGTAGCTGGCAATGCTGATCAGCTGCATCCAAGTCAGTTTCTCTGTATTGCTCTCCAAAGATTTTATTTGTTGGAGAATCTTGTTACTATTTCCCTTTAACAGGCAGCTGGAGAGAATATTTTAAGCAGGTATGTCTGGTGGGGCTGCAGGAGGCTGGCAAAAGCTCATCTGCAAATAAGTAAAAAAGGAGGACTGTAAAAAAAGTAAAAAAGCTAATCTACAAAAAAAGTAAATCAAGGAGGACTGGGCTCAACTTGCAGCTCTGCAAGCACCAGGAGAAGCCTGGAAATGCCTGGAAATCCTGCACCAGGCAGAGGAGCCATCCAGGAGGGATTTCTGCACTCTGGGTCCTGCATGAGAAGCTCCTGGCAGAATATTTTACCTCGGTACTTTCTGGAGTGCTAAAGTAACTGTAAATATGTCCTGGTGATGCCCCTCCACCAGTGGCACTGAAACCATTTAACCAGGCCATGGCTCTGTGGATCCAAAACACACACACACACACACATTCCTTTTGTTTCCAGGGCCACAGGGATAAATCACCACGAGAACAGCCCCAGCTCTGACACATTAAGAAATTAAGAAAACACCAGTGGAGTCAGTTTGTGGACTGGTGCACTGCAGCCAGTTTGTGACTGCACAAATGGTTCCTGCTAATTAATCAGTTCTTAACAATTTTACTTCAGCATGGTAAAATATTTTAAAACATTTTACTTCATGTTAGTACTGAACTCACTGAAATTATGCTCTTCAAAACTGCTCACAGAGTACAACTACTACATTACTATGCAGACAAACAAGCCACAAAACTTACAAGTGATCAGTATTTTCATATTGAAAAAAAAAAACAAACCCAAAACCCAACAGAAGATCAAAGATCTGCTTCCACAGGCAGATCTACCTGACGTGCCTGACGTGACTCTCAGTTTCTTCCCAGCTCATCTCTTTTAAAGTCTGAAGAGCCTTAATACCAGGTTAGTTTTTCTGCTTTTCTGACATGTATTTTATTGTGTTTTCAGGCTGTGGGAAAAGCTACTTGCAGGATCTGTTAAGCTAATTCCATGTATTCAGTCTAGTAAATCTACTGTTAAACACACCAGATTATTAAAGAACAGGGGAACATTCCAGCTTGGGCAACACAAGTTTTCTTCCTACTAGCACTCCTCTGGGAAAGGCAGAGGAATAGCCATGTAAATGGATAATGTGACTTATAAAAAAGCAGTTACCAACCAATGGCAGCTAGCATTGTGTGGTGGTTCTGCACAGCCTGTTTGTTGGTAGCAGGGGGGCCACAGAGGTTGCCTCTGTGAGAAGCTGCTGGAAGCTTCCACCCTGTCCAGCAGAGCCAGTCCCTGATGGCTCTGAAGAGGGACAGGCTGCTGGCCAGGGCTGGGCCAATGAGAGATGATGGGAATGCCTCTGTGGTAACAGACCTAAGAACAAAAGTGCACAGCTTTTCTTCTAGCCAGAGAAGAGGAGGAGGTGAGAACATGTGAGGGAAACAACACGGAGACACCAAGGTCAGTGGAGAAAGAGGGGGAGGAGGTGCTCCAGGTGCTGGAGCAAAGATTCCTCTGCAGCCGTGGTGAGACCAGGCTGGAGCAGCTGTGCCCCTGCAGCCCCTGGGGATCCATGGGGGATGCAGAGATCCCCCCCCAGCCCCCGGGGAGCCACAGGGGATGCAGAGATCCCCCCCCAGCCCCCGGGGAGCCACAGGGGATGCAGAGATCCCCCCCCAGCCCCCGGGGAGCCACAGGGGATGCAGAGATCCCCCCCCAGCCCCCGGGGAGCCACAGGGGATGCAGAGATCCCCCCCCAGCCCCCGGGGAGCCACAGGGGATGCAGAGATCCCCCCCCAGCCCCCGGGGAGCCACAGGGGATGCAGAGATCCCCCCCCAGCCCCCGGGGAGCCACAGGGGATGCAGAGATCCCCCCCCAGCCCCTGGGGAGCCACAGGGGATGGAGAGATCCACCCACAGCCTGTGGGGATCCCGAGGGGATGCAGAGATCCACCCACAGCCCATGGGGATCCCATCACACTGCAACACCAGGGGATGCACAGATCCCTCCCCAGCCCGTGGCAGAGGTGCCCACACTGCAGAGGGTGGGTGCCTGGAGGAGGCTGTGTTCCAGTGGAAGGCCCCATGGAGAGGGCCCTGCTGCCAGGCTGGAGCAGCCTGTCCTTGCAGGACTACACCCTGTGGCAGAGTGACCCACGCTGCAGCAGTTTTGGGAGCACTGTTTGCCCACGGGAGGGACTCACAGTGCAGCAGTTTTGGGAGCACTGTTTGCCCACGGGAGGGACTCACAGTGCAGCAGTTTTGGGAGCACTGTTTGCCCACGGGAGGGACTCACAGTGCAGCAGTTTTGGGAGCACTGTTTGCCCACGGGAGGGACTCACAGTGCAGCAGTGTTGGGAGCACTGTTTGCCCATGGGAGGGACTCACAGTGCAGCAGTTGTGGCAGGACTGCTGCTCATGAGAGTGGACCCATGCTGGAGAGGTTCATGGAGAAGTGTC
This sequence comes from Geospiza fortis, assembly GCF_000277835.1. Lineage (NCBI taxonomy): Eukaryota > Metazoa > Chordata > Aves > Passeriformes > Thraupidae > Geospiza > Geospiza fortis. The sequence goes on along the minus strand of NW_005054473.1, from coordinate 273,253 downwards.
TCCTGTGAGAGGGACCCCAGGGTCTCACAGGCAAGGATGCCTCTCCCAGAGCAAGGGAAGAAAAGCTCGGGTGATCAACTGAGCAAGATCCCCACCCTTCTGTTCCCTTGTTGGTGGGAAGGAGGTGGGGGGCTGGGGGGAAAAGGCGCTTCAAGGCCTTATTTTACTTCTTGTTATCCTCCTCTAATTTTGTTAGTAATAAATTCACTTTGCAACTTTAAGTTGGACTTGTTTTGCCCTTGAAGCGTTTTTCTCCCGGTCCTTCTCTCAACTCATGAACCTTTTGTTAATTTTTTTGTCTCTCCTCTGCCCAGCTGTGACAGGGGAGGTTAATCCAGGCTCTCCTGGGTACTGGCATTGGGCCAGTGCCAAACCAGACATGTTGATACTTACTTTTACAAATTTACCATGGAGAAGATATGGAGACTGGAAGTCGTGTTGACAATTGGAATAAGCCATTCCTAACCCCATCCCTGACCCAAATGCAATAGGCCATGTCTTTCCTGTGGAAGAGGCAAGCACAGAGGAAAATGTGAAGTCAAGGAAAGCTGTTTGTTATATATTGTTCTACAAGCACCAAGAAAAAACAAATTACTAGAAGATGCATTCTAGGTATTTTCAAGTTCTAAAATCCTCCAAACCAGCCCACTACAGAAGAAGAGGAGGAACAGTAACACATGTTTAGAACTTAACAGAGAGCAATGTCTGAATTCAAGGTATTACTGAAACTGATTCTGTTTTAAAGCCCAGCTGAAGAACTAAGATCAGTTTTAAAGCCCTGGTGAGGCTGGCATAAACTGATATCTAGGCACAGCTCCAGCGATTTGGCTCAGGCTCTCCTGCCGTTCCAGGATCTGAGCTGAGCACAGGAGGAGCTCAGGGAGGTGCCATGGATAACAACCTTGTTACACAACAGCTAGAAGTTTTGGGAACTCCATTTCAATGCAAAAGACAGGCCAAACAATGGAAGAATTGGTCTAACAAGCTGATTAACCAAAGGCTTCTAGCTGTAACTATAACAGATGGACAGTGGGAAGGCAGGCAGCCAAGATTAATGCAGGGTACTTACTCTTGAAGAAGATGACTGAGAAAACAATTCCTAGGCCAAATCCAGCACCTGTAAGAAGAAATGCACTGGGTGAGGACAAAGATAAAGCAAAGTAATGGAAAATTATTTAGGTCTTTACAGTAAGTCTTTATTCCAACTCAGGAATATCAGACAGTGAACATCAGACTATGACTATCCAGCTACATGTTATTTCAGCACACCCAACCAGAGAGTTCTTACATAACAAATCTGAAAAAACCAATTCTTGTTTTCTTAAGTAACTGTGAGCAGCTAATTCACATTAGAATCCCAACATATGTAATAAGTACATAATCAGAAATATCTGGGGAAAAAAACAGACTCTCCTCCTAGAGAAAGTTCCTGAATTTCTGTCACCATCTACAATGTGGAATTAAAATTTATTTGGCTCATTGTCAGCAAATGAGAAACACTTTAAATGAAAACTTATTGTGTCCTTGAGCTTCAGATTCTGTAGATGAATATCTCATTGTATTTCGTTTATCTCACTCTTTAAGTGCTTCAATGTGTGTCCCGAGGGCAGCAGAACTTTGAAGCTTTGTGTTACCCTATACCTTACAAAGAAAGCTCCAGGCTGCTTATCTTTCACATCCCCAACATTCATTATGGAGCATATTTAAACACATTAGGAATGAATGACTTTTCACATTCTTATATTATGCATAGAAATAACTGCAGCAGTTGAAACAAAATTATTCAGCACCACTAAAAAAACTTGGCATATTTAAAAATAATCTTTCACTTTCCTTGGAAGGTGAGCTTATGATTTTGTGTAAGATGTCAGGCAAGTCTGCAAAACTCCTCTCAGGACCCAATAAATATCATAGTGAAAACTTGCAGCTGGCTGGGCAAATTCTACCTTTAATTATGGCCACTGAAGAGAAGAATTTCAGATAAGGCACAGAAGTACAAAAGTTTGAAAAAAGAAAAAAAATCAGTCATGCACATCCTCATTAAAAAAAACAAACCAAAAGCTTCAGGTTTATTTTGCAGCAAACACATCCTGTTATAGGTTTCAACTCTCTCCTTTCAATACAAGACACGAAATATTATGAGTTTGCTAATTAAAATACATTCTTTTTTATATCCCTAAAAGCACATGTTCCTGTTGAATGCATTAGTAAGTGGGCTGAGTACAGAACAATCCCAAGGAATCCTGTACTCTCGTGGCCTATAGGATGGTGTTTCTTTTTTTTTGTTTTCTTGTGCTCTTCAAAATGTTTTCCTTGTAAAAAGTACATTGATAGTTTCTATTGAAGAACAGACTACTGAAAGAATACCTGACATCCTCAGTACATTAGGATGCACCACCTTGTACATTAACTAAGTATCCCACATTTTTTGTTGATGATAAGCCCCTGAATATTAGGACAGAGGTAAGCAAACATGATCTGAGCAAAGCACCCCACGTTCACTCTCTGTTAGCACTTTACTCTCTGTATTTACTGAGAGCTGGAAAAAGGTTTGAAAACCCTTTTCATTTTACTACAGATTCTCAGTTGTGCCAGAGGTAACTGCTTTACCAGGCCATTACAACTTCGGAGTAGGCTTACAAAACATGCAGGAAGAGCTTTGACCGCCCGCCAGGCAATCCTGACATAACTCCCCCAGACATCTCAGAGCCCAGCGCTGCACTGAAGGTCAGCTTTTCACCCTAATCATTTGCACAGCTAAGGGAAAGTCTGGGATGCTCAGGTGTCTGCTCAGAGCCTCGGGGGTTTGTGCCTTTCACACAGTAAGAGGCTCCTTGGAGCAGCTCGTTCAGAGCCGTGCACTGAGCAATGTTCACCCTGGAGGAGACACCAGGCACAGCTCACCCCTCTAACCCCCTCCCAGCAGAGCCCTCCTGCCCTCCCTGTGCTGCAGTCCAGCTGGTGCGGGCTCTCCCAGTGTTTATGCCACCAAGGAGAATTACTGTCCTCCAGGATCCATCCTGTTTGGTGCCCTGGCCTGGATCCTCTGCCAGCCCGTCCTGAGCTGCTTTGCTTTGGGCTGCTCAGAGCTGATGAGGATTTGCTGGGGGGATTTCTCTGCTCACACAGCACCAGGACTGTTGGAAGTGCCCAGCTCAGCAGCCCTGCCGTGAGGGAGCAATCCTTGTCCTACACTTCCTGTCCCTGGCAAGATCCCCTCTGCCAATCCAAACAGCTTAGCTAATCAATGAGAAATGATTTACAGGATGACAAATCCTGCATCATCTCCATGCATGGCCTGGGCAGTTTCTAATGTCACCACATTTTCCATGTTACCAGTCAAACCCACATTCTTCTCACCAGCCTGGTGCTGAACTGCTTCCTGTCTTGTCTTAACACAGCCCTGCACTAAGGAAGCAGCTATAATTAATACAATTTCTTTCCATTTACTTCCAGAAATTATCATTATCTCGTATTCTCTTCACCCCCTTCAGATGTTCTCTGACATTACAGCCCCTCTGTAAGGGCTGCACTCACATGCCATCAATGCTGCTTCCTGTTGGCCATGGGGGAAGCTACAGGATACACTTAAAAGGTGAAGAATTTATTATTTATGTCAACTGCAATTCAGACTAAGTCTAAAACACAAACTAGGCCTTCCCCCACACCAACACCACTGTTAAACAGATGTGGTCCAGCATGACTGGCTTAGGAAAAACCATTCTGCCTTAAGGAAGCTTTTTCTGAAGCAGCTCATTTGAAGGGATTGTTCTTCTTCATGCAAATGCATTTTTGTGCAATTTTAGAGGCTATCACTGCACTTTATTCCAGCTGTAAGGAGTCTACAGCAACAATGAGTACCAAAAAATGATGGGAGGGTAGCTAAGACCTTGCTTAAGTAATGAAAATGCTACAGAGAAGTGAAGGAGAAGATCTGACAGCTAATGGGTTCTGGCCTTCTGTGCAAGAAGGCAGCTGGAGAAACAAAGCCAAAAAAGCACCTGAGCTTTCCTAATCTCACAGGCAGCCTGGGTCACCCCTCTCCTGACTGAGGCACAGCCTGTGCCCAAAGCCACTGTGATCACAACGCCCCATCCACCAGGAACACCAGCTCTGCCCCTCACACCAGGCACTGCATGTACAGCATCTGCTCTTTTCTACTTGGGTTGAACAGTTAGGAGTTGGTTTTAACTTAAAACCAGAGCCTTCAGCTACATTTAATTCCTTAGCCTGTCTGGCTAAGAACCTCTTTCTGCGGGAAGTTTGTCACTCATCTTCATTCCACTAGAAAGTATTTGTGGTTATGTGGTCATTTCCTGTGTCTCCAAGACCAAGGGGGAGCAAAACCATCTTGCCTCGGGAGCAAAGTAATGCATTTCACTTTAATTCTATATAAAGTTACACCAGAGATAAACAATGGCAGAGCTGATGATGAGTTTTACAGGTTTAAGTTCTCACATGCTCCATTTCCTCTTAAAGAGGCAACATGTCGCTTCAAAGAGCCTCCCACCTGAGCAGGGGACGCTCCAGCTGTTCCTCCTAAAGATCAGCACCTCTAGGCCAGGCTTTAACTTCATAACAATAAAACATGAAAGGTTTATCTTACAATAAAAACAAACGAACACGGAAAAGCAAAGGGCTTGATCCATGCCAGGCACATTTTCCCTCCCTTTCTTGCCTGACAGACTCTTTGGAGGAAAAGGCCACAGGAAAGAGTACAACCCATTTTTCACCTTCTCTGACAGTTTAAAATGTTTAACTAGAAAAACAGCCTCTTCCACCCCACATTCATCACTCCAGCCTAAACTCATTTACAGTGTCAACAGGGGACAGGACACTTGTGTGGACACCTCAGCCCTGCTCCCCCCTGTGCAGCACAGCCACACGGAATTGGCATTAGGCAGCAAGCCCAGGCACCAAACTTTTTCTTTCTCCTTTTTTGGCTCCTGCACCTTCCAAGAAAAACCTCCCAGTACCTCCAATCAATCTAACACACAGGAGAGCACACGCTGTATACCCAACAGGACATCATAAAAGTGTCTCAGAGAGAAACACAAATCTTCAGGATGGGCTCCTGCCCCGTAAGAACATCTGGGAAAAGCTTTTTCTATAAATTTAATCAGCAGTCACTCCAACAGTGATACTACACGGTTCTTCCCTAGGCTACCCAAGTAGCTGCAGGCTGAGGCAGCTACTAACACAGCCACACCTAGATGTACTTTGCTTCAATAGCCTGAAACTTAAAATAGAAGGATTAAAATATGCTCATTGACATCTGGCAGATGTGCTGCTGTTACTATAGCAGCTGGAAGGTTTTCAATTACTTAATCCCAAAATGAAAACTGTTCTTTTCCTTTGCCATTCCACACACACTAATACAAAACTGAGAGCTTCAGCCTCCAATCTTTCTCTGACAAGATACATAAAGAATTGCTTTGTAAAAATGCAGAGGGAAGTTGCCTTTATACACCAGGGCCTTCACAGGGCAGCACTTAGCACCAGTTAGAAATCCGAGACCATGAAATCACTTATTTACAGAGAGAATTAATTTTAAGCAGACTCTTTGCAAGGTCTTAGTGGCAGGAATCAGATTTTCTTCAAACACCAACTTTGAAGCTTTCATTCCCATCTCCCCTGTGGTGTGGATTGTTTGCAGAGCAGACAGAAAAATGAGCATGGACGCTAGAAGAAAACAGTGAAATTATATACCAAGTACTCAAGGAAGAAGCAGAAAAAAAGAGAGTTTTGTTTTATACTGGCATCTGACTGTAGTAACAGAGAAAAATTGGAATAACAAAATATTAATATCCAAATATCATTATAATCAAAAATCCCAACATGCTTTCAGGGGTTGCTTTCACCCTGAAGCACTCAGGGTCAGGTCAAGTGCTGCTCAAAGGCAAACCCTGGGTAAACACCAGCACTGCTGCAGAGGCACAGGCAGCAGCACCAAGGGACATCTGTGATGTCCCAAGGAACCACTGACACCAGAAACTCTAACCCCACACCACAGTGACCCGGCACCAGAAACTCCAACCCCACACCACAGTGACCCGGCACCAGAAACTCCAACCCCACACCACAGTGACCCGGCACCAGAAACTCCAACCCCACACCACAGTGACCCGGCACCAGAAACTCCAACCCCACACCACAGTGACCCGGCACCAGAAACTCCAACCCCACACCACAGTGACCCGGCACCAGAAACTCCAACCTCACACCACAGACTGGTGAATGAACTGTGAGACCTGAGGGCATGAACGTTTTCTCCCTCCTTTAAAAGGGGAAGGGAACAGCAGTGGAAGCTGCTCTCACACGGTGCAACTTCCCTGTGAAGGTGGGGAGGCCCTGGCACAGATTTCCCAGAGAAGCTGGGACTGCCCTGTGCCTGGAAGTGTCCAGGGCCAGGTTGGACTGGGTGAGCTTTAGATGCCTCCTACCCCAAACCATTCTGGGATTCTGTGATCAGTGATGCACCAAGCTTTTACACAAATCAGGACTGTGGTTGCTTTAGAAGCTCCTGGATAAGAAATCAGCAATTTTCTCATAACACAGAAAACACCCCTCTGACAGGAAACTTTACCTTATCTTACTGCAATTACATGTTCTGCTAATAAAAACAGTAACATTGCTGAAAAGAAAGATTTAGCAGGAGTAAACACCACTCTCAGGGCTTTTGCAGCCCAGCTGTGAGGGTTGGCAATGCTGCTGCTTCACACCCACCCAGCACAGGCTGGCCAGTACTGACGTCTGCTGGCCCAGCTCAGAAGCAGAGGCAACTGAGAGCAAGAAGAGTTTCAGGGGTGTCTCACTGGCAGGAGTGAACAGAAAAGGAGCCTGATCCTTCTCAAACCTCTCTCTGTTCATTTATTATCACCAAGGATGTGCCAGAAGTCCTGAAAGGATTTTCTCAAAAAACTGTTTCTGATATAAAAAAACAACAGAAGTCTTGTTCCCACCTAGTGCTGTGAGTTCTCAAGGAGCAAACTTCAGGATATCACTTGGCTGCAGTCCCTCTCCCCTGGGCACTGCCACTGCATGCCACCTCCAAGAAAGGCAGAGCTGGCACCTCACCAATGCACCAATGCTGAGGTTCAGGAAGTTGGGGTGTTTTGGGCTCGTTTCCCATGGAGCAGGCTCAGGAGGTCTGGGCTTTGCAGAGGCTGCAGATGGATTGTCACAGCTCTGCTCTCAGGTTCTCTTGGTAGCTCCAAGGACCACCAAGAGCAGGCTGGCACAGCTGGTGGGGCACAGCCCAGCAGGGCACAGCTGCCTGACTCACCCAGAGCCAGCCAAGGGAACAGCAGGGCACAATGCACTTAGGGCAGACCTGGGTTCCTGAAGAGTTTCCTGTCTTTTTCTGCCAACAGAAGATAATACCCCTTAATTTGTAAATGGACATTGTATTCAGAGCTCTGCTAACATCATTACTAAAAACTGCTGTTAGATTTTGGACTAAAAGCCTATTCTCAGAACAGCACTGCCCACCTCTTCCAAGGAAAACATTTTTTATTGTCTGTACTGCCTCCCTGCACAGCCTGAGCCATGAGCAGTTCATATTTACACTACTTGGTCTGCTGCAAGACACAACTAGTAGAGCTGGATCTTCTGTACAACCAGGAAAAATAACTTGAGGTTCCAACAAAGCTCACACAACAATGCAGCTGCGTGCTCACATAATATCCATGTTCTCCAGCACTAAAAACAAAACCCCAAAGGAGTTTGGAACAAGCCTTCTGGCCTGGTAGCAAAGACTGGATGGCATGATACAACTGCCAAGCAAAAAAAACACTTCAAAACAGGAATTTCAGGATTTTTGTATATTTACACAAAGTCTAATCCAGTTTTCAGAAAGTGTAATCAAGTTTTATCACTATATAGACTGACTTTATCCTACTCATAACCATGTGAAGGATTATTTAAAAATACTGACATTACAATCCATACAATGATTCTTCCTGAAATATCCAATCTGTGGAATGACACAAACAATACAATTTCATCCTTGCCATTAACAGAACAGCTATTCAAGCAGACCAGATGATGAAAGGCAGAAAAAATCATGTTAACAGTTGCAGAATTCAAAGTGCCCTTTTCTTTAAAAAAAAATCCCTATTAAATGGAAATTAGAAGCATTTTATTTTCAGATGTCAAAACAGAGGATTAGAGGAAAATGAAATCACTACAATGGGTTATTTACAAGCTTCCAGGCTGAATTTTGGTCAATCACAGACATACATCAAAACATTTCTCTCCTGAAAAAAAAATTAACCTCAACACAGCAACTTCACACACACACAAGCCAAGAAGCAAACAGCTTCCCTAGGATTACCTTCCAGTATCAGGAAAATTGCAGCCTTCAACTCATTTAAAACAACAACAGCTTGAAAACAAACCAAGGCATGAGGGCACATAAACCTCCCTCTCTTCCACCCTGCTCCTTATTGCTTCTCTGTCCCCTGGAAACAGCACATATTTAATTTGTCCAAAATTACAGCCTTTCAACAACAAAAAACACCTCTGTCAATCTTCTGTGAGTAATTGTCCTTCCAAATAAACAGCCATGAACTATCAATCAGTTAAACAAACAAACCAACCCTTTGAACAGGGTTTGGAGCCTGCAGGGTGGAGGAAGACCACAGCAGTGTTTACTTCATCTGCCCTCCTCTGCAGAGCCCTGCAGATGAAAAGGAAGAAATGGCTCTGAAGGCTGGAGAGGACACAGGAACTGAGGAAGCTTAGCAAGCTGGGAAGGAGAAGAAAGCCAGGCCAGTTCAAGTCTCTGTTCCCACCTGCCAAACAAACAGGTTTTCTGCAAGAAAGTAACAAGTAGCTTTTCTGCATCAAAATCAGAATGAAAAAAAGGAACAGAAAGTTAAATTATTTAAATGACTGCCTGGGTGAAAAGCCCTGAGGATGGTGCAAAGGCAGAGCCAGCAGGACCTGGATTGTGCCAGAAAACCCCCGGGTCAGCTAAGAAAGCACAAGCCAGTCCTCTGCACACAAACACTGAGCTCACAACTACCTCTGGAATGGAAGAGGAACAAAACCACCTGGATACAGCCTCATCGTTAGCAAAACACATAAATATCATGCCAATAAAAATGAGGTGACCACAAGCTCCATGTAACAATGGCTCAATGTTCTGAGCAGGCATAAAAAGGTTTACCTACTCTTTGAAATGAAATCCTGTCCTAACAACGCCTGACAACATCCTCTGTTTGGAACTAACAGGAAAAAGTTAATACTAAATTACAAGATCCACACAGGTAGTGACCAAGAACTCAAAAGCATAATACAGCATTTCAAAAGATGCAACACAAGATAAATATTTATTTTGGAAGCTTTAGTGGCAGGAGATCAAGTTTTTTTCAGGAGCCTGGTCTCCAACTAAAACAGTATTGCACAACTACAAACAGAGCTAAGGACAAACCCTGACTTACACAGGGAATCCTGATGGGCTAAGGACAGGCAGCACAGCCCCAGCTGGAATTTAAACCACATTTTTGCTAATAAAGCCAGCCTGGGAGCTCTACCTCCCCTTCTCACCCTTTTCTGTTTCCCATGTCCCACCAGCCCTCAAACCAATCCACAGGAGTTATCTGCCCACAGCTCTCACAGACACTGGGAAATGTTGTGCATGCACAGCTCCAGAAATTCAGTGCTTTCCTTTATTTAGAGAGTCTGGAATGGGAAAACACTGGGCTAATCACAATGTTTGTTTTTCCCCAGCCATTGGCTGGGAAGATCTCCCTGGCTGTAGCACTTGGGAAGGATGTAAAGGAGTGTTTGGGAAGGAAATTGTGGCCACCAAAGGGAAAAGTCTGACAAAGTTTACCAAGCCCTGTATCCCATGTAACAACTAAATCCTCAAGTAAAAAAAATTATTTTCTTTCCTTCTTTCTTTCCAGTACAACAACCACCCTTGATAATTTATATTGGAAACTCCAGCAAAGTTTGCAGTAATATCACAAAACCAATCAACCCAACCACTCACAGTTTTAATGTCCCTACAGAGAAAACAATCATTCCCAGTGGGATACCACAGAAAAATGTGTGTTGTCAGCACACAATTCATGCAGGAGGTTGCCAGCACAAATGCTTCAGCTACTGATCATCTGTAAAAGCACACAAACCAGAAAAGTGCCCTCACACAGGAACAGAACCACGTGTCTGAGCCCACCCCACTGGGTTTGGTGAGAAGATAAAGAGATGCAGCACAGGTGACCCTTTTGGGCAGCCTGATGGAAAACAGGAATTTGCCTGAGATCTCTCCTCAGCATCCTCGTGATGCCAACACTGGGAATCCTCAGAGCAGAGCCCCTGTGCACAAGGCAAAGCAGGTTCTCATTCTTCTGTTGCCCCTTCAGGCTGGAAGAAAACACCAAATTGAAACTAAATGCCACAGCAGAGCCAGGAGTGCAGGGGACAGGAGGTGACAGGCTGAGGGCAGGGGACAGGAGGTGACAGGCTGAGGGCTGCACACACCTGGAGGACAGGGCTGTGCAGAGGGACTGGGCAAGCTCCAGGAGGGGCCCATGGGAATCCCATGAGGTTTAACAAGAGCAGGTGCTGCACATGGGTCAGGACAGCCCCCAGGATCAATCCAGGCTGAGGGATGGAGAGATGAGGAGCAGCCCTAGAGAGAAGGAGCTGGACACGACCCAGGCAGAAACTCCCCGTGCCCTGGGCTGATCCCCCAGTGTGGGCAGCAGGAAAGGGGGGGTTCTGCCCCTCTGCCCCACTCAGGTGAGACCCCAGCCCTGGAAGGACCTGGAGCTGCTGGAGAGCCCAGAGGAGGCACCAGGAAGATCAGAGGGATGGAGCAGCTCTGCTGGGAGGAAAGGCTGAGAGAATTGAGATTGTTCAGCCTGGAAAAAAAGAAGGTTTTGGGGTGACCTCATTGCAGCCTTCCAGTACCTGAAGGGAGCTGACAGGAAAGAGGGAAAGAAACTGTTTGCAAGGGCCTGGAGAGACAGGACAAGGGGAAATGGCTTCCCAATGACAGAGGCAGGATATGGTTGGATAATGTGAAAAAATTCTTCCCTGTGAGGGTGGTAAGGCCCTGTGAGGATTCCCCAGGGCAGCTGTGGCTGCACCTGGATCCCTGGCAGTGTCCAAGGCCCGGCTGGGAGGGGCCGGGGCCAGGCGGGAAGGGGCTGGGAGCACCCTGGGACAGTGGAAGGTGTCCCTGCCATGGCAGGGGTGGGACAAGATGAGTTGTAAGGGCCCTTCCAGCACAAACCACTCTGGGATTCTGTGAAATCAACCCCGTATCCACTTCCTTCAGCCTCCAGGGCAGAGGATGTACAGGATTCTGACATGTACAGCTGCAGCATGGAACAAGTTCTTGTTTATAATTTGGCATACTTAATATTTTATGATAAAGCAACCAATGCTATGGAAACATAAACATGTCCAGATATGTTTGTCAGACAAACCTGAGTAGAATTTCATAAGGAAAAACACTGCTCTGGAGCACTTGACACTTTTCAAAGGTCTGCTATAAACAATGGAAGTTTCAGTTTACTTAAAATTATTAAACATCTTTTCTAATGGAAAAGTATTAGGCAACTAAAACCCCCGAGTTCCTCATCAGCTTTCAAGCACAAGGCCCCTGCAGCCTCAAGAAATAAACATTCACATTTCCCAGATATTATTTATGGTTCTAAAAGAGACATCTGCACCAACATGGAACGACACATTGTGTCAGACACTGCATTTCTTGCTGTACACACTGCATTTGAAGATTTGGCTTTGTAAACACATTTTGTGAAGCCACAAGCTCTGCGTGGTGTCACTTTGCAGCCGGTCACAGGGTGAGCATGGTGCTGCCACCAGAGCCACCGCCACCCCTACACCTCACAGCGCTCAGGGAAACCTCGGCAATGCTCTGCTGCACAAAACTGAGGCACGTGCATAACTCTCACTTTAAGGACAAATAAATACGGGAAAAAACCACCAGCACTGTTCCCCTGCTTGACGAAAAGGCAGAGCTACAGGGCTGGGACAGGGACGGCGCTTCTCAATGTCACACTCCACACGCTGTACAAGTGACACGTGCCAAAGCCCTCAGCGTGTCACGCTGCCTATTGCCTTTAATAAACGCAGCCCCTCGCACACGGAGCGGGGTGAGCGGCTCTGCACACACCGATTCCAAACCCACCGGCGCCGCAAAGCCGCAGGCGGCCGAGGTCGGGCACGCCAGGAGCCGGTGGTGCCTGCCCGCCGCTCATTCATTCCGCCCCGATTTCCTGCGGATCCCAAGTCTCCC
>NW_005054473.1:250483-260778 GCF_000277835.1 Geospiza fortis | reverse complement strand
CCCGGGCCCTCCCGCTCCGCCGTGTCCGTGCCGCCCTTACCCAGCTTGACGGCGGAGTCTGCCACACATCGGTCCCACTTCCTGCCCAGGTCGCCCTCCGACGCCATCTTACCCGTCCCCTCACCTCCTCCCCCGCGCAACTCTCGCGAGACCTGGTGCTCCACCTATCGCCCGCACCGGCAGAACTCGCGAGATTTCGCTGCCGCTGCCATGGTAACCAACTGGAGGGTGTCATGGCCGCCGCGCCCGACCTTGGGCTCGGCCCAAAATCCCCTTTTTCCCCCTAAGATCCGGCCCAAACGCCATTTCCCCCCGTAAGACCGGGCTCACCACGTCCCCAGCCCGTCCCGGACTCCATCTCTCCTTCTAGAGCTCCCGCTGTGTCCTTGTTAGTCCTCGTCTCCTTCGGGCTATGGCAGCATCCCTCCCTCCTCGCAGGCGCCCGTGTTGGGCCCGCGCCCGCCGCCCCCCTGCCCGCAGGGCTCTCGCCTCATCCATGGTAAGAGCCGGGCTGTGCTGCAGGGCCGAGTTTCTCACTGCAGCGGTGGGTACAGCACTGGACACACACTCCCTGTAAGTTTTCCCTGTCCTACGTCCTGCACAGCTCCTGCGTCACCTCAGCAGGAGAAGAACGCTCCGGGAGGGTGGCAGAGCTCTGGACCGGGGCTCAGGGCGGGCGGGGAGTCTCCCTCGCTGGAGACATTCCAAACCCACCTGGACGCATTCCTGTGTCACCTGCCCCAGGTGTGCCTGCCTTGGCAGGGAGGTGGAAACGAGTGATCTCCAGAAATCCCCTCCAGCCCTAATAATTCTGGGATTTTTACTCTCTGGCCTCGGCTCCTCTTCAGGGCCTGAAATGAGATACAGGTGTGTGACAGCTGGTGTCAATCCCTATCAATATCCCAGGAAGAGCAATCTAGGCCCCCCACATTCTTGTTTATTTGAGAAAAGGAGCCAAATAATTTCAGCAAAATCATTCAGTCCCATTCAAGAAGTTACTCCACACAGTAGGTTGATCATGAGAATCACAGAATTGCAGAATGGTTTGGGTTGGGAGGAATATTAAAGTTCATCCAGTCCCACCCCCTGCCATGGCACGGACACCTTCCACTGTCCCAGGTTGTTCCAAAGCTCACCCAGCCTGGCCTTGGGCACTGCCAGGGATCCAGGGGCAGCCACAGCTGCTCTGGGCACCCTGTGCCAGGGCCTGCCCACCCTCACAGGGAAGAATTTCACCCTTAGGTATATTTTTATATTTTTTAATTTCACTCCATAGGTATAAATACCTATATATTTCCTAATCTGTACCTATATATTTCCTAATTTTGGGGGAGGAGGTTGTGGGAAGTGTTCCCTCTGACCTCTGGGGCTTCAGCCCATCCTGCTACAGCTCCGTGGGGCCAGCAACAACTCTGGATGTCTCCAAACCTCCTAGAATGAATTCTTGTGTTGCAAATGGTGTGTAGGCTGCCTGGAAGGCATCCTCTAGAAGCCTTGTGAAAAAAACCCAGGGTGTTTGTCAAGTGCTGATGTCCCCATTCACACTGGGAGGCAATTTTTAGCTGTGATTACTTGTTTTGAGTTCAGTTTTCTTTATGGAGGTGGAGGAGGCTCTGCTGCTTCATACAACTGGAAGTTCTTTTGCAAGTCAATTACAGACTAAAGCCACAAACAGAAGAGAAAAATTCATGAAGTTGGCAAAAATTTCATTAAGTTATTGTTGGTATAGGTCTTTAATTTATCTTAAAAGTACAACTGGTTTTGATCTAGAGTCAGGATGGAAAGGTTTTACTTTTCATTGGTTTGGTTCAATTCCTTCACATATCACAGAACAATCACAATTAACCACTATTTTATCTTCCTTAGAAAATCTAAATGGCTTTTAAAAACTTATCTTAAAAGGCACTGTTTAAAGTGAGCTCCTGGAGGTTCAGGAGGTTTCCCTGGAGAAGGCAGCCCTTGTTCTGCAAGGGAATCTTCCTTTCCTCTTCTCCCCCTGCAATTTGCTCAAATCAATCTGCATTGCTGCATAGTTGGTATCCAAAATAGAACCATGCATCATGTTACTTATACAAATACCAACATGATCCAGCAGTTTTTTCCCCAAATAGCTCCAGAAGTGCTTTCTGAAACCACTGCCCCAGCGGTGCCAGCTCCACCCTCCCGTTTCCAAACAGCTCTGGAAAATATCATGAGGGGAAAGATAACTTGAAGCCTCCAGAATAATTATTTAATTTTCATCCTGAAAATTAAATTCCAGAAGGCAGTGTTTAAAAACCAACACAGAAATGTGGTCTTCAGTTGGCAAAAACAAATGCTCAGTGCAGGCCAGTGTAGTCTCACTTCACACTTACTCATTTTCAGGCTGCTGGGCTCCCTGGAAAACACAGATTTTTGGGATGAAGGAAGCAGTGGTGAGCAGCTGCATTGTGAGGCACTTCATAAAGGCTTGTGTTGCTGTGTCTCAGTGGATCCTGACAGCCTCACCTCAGGACCTGGTGCATTAAACCCTTTCCAAGGGGATGGAATAGTTCAGGGTAATTGTTTTGAATGTTCAGCTTCCTTTGGAGAAATCACTTTGCTGCTTTTAAATGCCAGAGTCACTGAGTGATCAGAGGGGGCTCTGGAAAACGTTATCCATTAAGGATCTAGAGCACATTCTGTGCACCCCTTCCCCACCCCAGGGAAAAATTAAAGCAGGAGGGAATGTGTCCAAAGCCAGGCTTTTCTTTTCATTGCTATAGTTACTTGGCAGTTGGGCCCTTGCAGTGTAATATCAAGTATTTATTATTGTGGGACTCCAAGGTGATGTTTGGAACATGCGGTTTTGAAAAACCTTCCTTGCATTTTACAGCCCAGCATGTGCTGTCCCATGATTCCTTCCCTCCCTTGTGCTCTCCTCTCCTTTCTTTCCAGTAAATAAGTGTATGAATAAATGGAGGAAATGAAGCCAGAAAGCTTCAAAATTAGCTCTGTATTTCTCTGGTGGAAGCCACCTTTAGTTGAAGCAGGTTCAGCCCTTGTATCCCCAGTTTTGTTAACAATACCTGCCTGAGTTGGGTGTGGAATTAAGAACTGCTCACTAGGAGTTAGGCACAGGTTGGGTTTGCAGCACAAGGCCATCAGATAAGGCAGAGGCAGGACTGGGGATCTCAGATGGATTAATACCATTATTATTCTTCAAAATTGCTGCTTCCTTGGTGTCCCATGGAAGATCCATGCAGAGGCCATGTCCAGGGCTGTGTCCAGCTCTGGGCCCTCACCACAAGAAGGACCTGGAGGGGCTGGAGCATGTCCAGGGAGGGGAATGGAGCTGGGAAGGGGCTGGAGCCCCAGGAGAGGCTGAGGGAGCTGGGAGGGCTCAGCCTGGAGAAAAGGAGGCTCAGGGGGCCCTTGTGGCTCTGCACAGCTCCTGACAGGAGGGGACAGCCGGGGGGGGGTCGGGCTGTGCTCCCAGGAACAGGGACAGGAGGAGAGGGAACGGCCTCAGGCTGGGCCAGGGGAGGCTCAGGGTGGACAACAGGAGGAATTTCTGCATGGAAAGGGTGCTCAGGGCTTGGCAGAGGCTGCCCAGGGAGGTTTGGAGTGCCCATCCCTGGAGGTGTCCAGGGAAGGACTGGAGGTGACACTCAGTGCTCTGGGCTGGGGACAAGGTGAGGATTGGTCACAGCTTGGACTGGATTGTCTGGGAGGGCTTTTCCAACTTCCATTGCTGCCTTGGAGGTGAGGAGCAACTCTGGAACTGCACCAGCTGGAATTCAAGCCCTTTTCAACAGAACAGACTTCCTTTCAACTCTTCCCTCTGGCTTGTCCATAGAGCAGGATGAGTTTTTGTTTCAAAAGTTCCCAGCAAGTTTCTTTCAAATCTTTAACCTTTCCCAGCATGAGAATATCACCTCTTATCCTATTTTTTCAAAGACTCCTAAAGCATCCCTTGTGTCATTTCCCCACTGGATACTAATACACTCTTGGCATCCTATTTTCCAAAGAATACACATGCAGCTTCTCCCATAGATTTAAATAACATGAATCACCTCCCACACATATATTTTTTTATTTATTTTTCTGCCAAGATCTGCACAGGAAGGCAGCAGTGTAGGAGTTATCTGCTCGTAATGGTTGACACAGCCTCAGTGTGGGCCCCCACTCCCTGTTTCCTGTACTTCCAGAACAATTCTTTCATGTTACAGAGAGCTCAGACCTGGGTGGGAACCTCCAGCTCTCAATCTCCACTCTGGTGTGTTGGGTTTTTCCTCCAAACATAAGCCACATTCACCAACACACACTGATGCTTTTTTCTCTCTTTGAAAACCTTTTAGCTATCCGAGCAACAACACCAACAAAAAAAAGTCTGAGGAGAAAGAAACCCCTCCTCAGCAGGACTTTGCCCTGGAATGGGAAAGGTGCCAGCAATTCCATTAAGCCTCCTGTGCTGTCCTTATTGATTTTCTGTGGGCAGCATGTGGATGCTGTGGGGCGAGCAATGCTCTGAGGCTGAGCTGACTTGCATTAGGAGGGACAGCCTGTGCTGCAGTGGAACATCCCTCATGTCACAGACATCTTTTATGAAAAATCCTTTCTTTAGGATTTTTCCTCGTGAGTGTAGGAGCGTCGGGGGTAGGACAGTGGGGATGGATGGAAACGAGAGATCTCTGCAGCCAGGTCAGGAACTTGGGGTTTATTGCAAAGGGCCAAGTGCAGGGCCCTGCTGGGAGCTGCCAGCACAGCTCAGAGCAGGCTGAGAGAAGAGAGGGGGAGAGACAATGAGAGAGTAAGAGCGGCAAGAGAGCAAAAGCATAAGAGAGTAAAACGGGTAAGAGAATAAATGCGGTAAGAGGCAAGGGAGCAAAGTTCTGTTACAATACAATAAATTATCTTTTGTGTTGAATATTCTGATTCTCACAAACTAATTTAGTACAATATACAAATCTTATAGCATTTCTGTACAGCTTATAAGAATCACTACATTACCATACTGTGCTACATTTTAAACCCTAAAAACTCCTCTTTGGGCCCCTTCTGCCAAGCTGGCAGGGTCTGCTCGGACCCTTGGACTTGCTTGCAAGCAGAGGGTCTTGTTTCATCAAATGGGGATTACCTTCAGCTGGCTACACTATTGTTTTTTTGTTGTTCAGTAACTAAGGTATCTCAAAGCTTGCTTTAATTTCAATCTCGCTTATAGTTTCTGTATTCTCAAAATCTTTTGCCAGACAATCATATTTATAAGGCTTTCCTGTTTCATCTTCCCCAACACTGAGAAGCTGAGAGGCCTCAGGAACAAAATGTGAACAATGGTTATCTGCTGCTGTGGAATGCAACAGGTGCATCTGTGATTGGTCTCATGTGGTTGTTTCTAATTAATGGCCAATCACAGTCAGCTGGCTCAGACTCTCTGTCCGAGACGCAAGCCTTTGTTATCATTCCTTCCTTTTCTATTCTTAGCCAGCCTTCTGATGAAATCCTTTCTTCTATTCTTTTAGTATAGTTTTAATATATATCATAAAATAATAAATTAAGCCTTCTAAAACATGGAGTCAGATCCTCATCTCGTCCCTCATCTTCGGACCCCTGTGACACGGTCACAGAATCAGGCTTTGCATGGGGACCACATCCACGTTCATGAGCACGGTCAGTGCTGCTGCTGCTGCATTTCTACACCACTCTGCTTGGATTGTGTGTGCTGCTGCTGCTTCCAGCTGTCAGGTGTGACTGGTTGAAGCAGAACTTGGAGAAATGGGACAAGATGTGGCACAGCTCCTTGTGCTAATTCTGCTCCAGGCTGCTTTTGCTGTGAACATGAGGTTTGCCCCAAAAAGCTCAGCAGGAGAGCACTTGAATGGAAACACTGACCTGAGTTTTTGCCAGCTCTGAAATTCCAGGCAAAAGCAGTGCTCTGACATTTTGTCTTTATCTTCTGTACTATTTTGTGATCTTTTTTAGAATAGTAGAAAGAGGAAACTTGTGCTGTATTGATGAGGTTTTCTAATTAATCAGCCCATGAACAAGTGCTGGTTTTTAGCCTTGTAGTATGTTTTTCCATTCGTCCATGTCTCTGGCTAATTCCATACAGATTCTAACTACTGAACCGTGACCATTGTATTAAGAAAGAATCCAGGCAGGCCCTTACAATTCTTTTGGCTGGTATATTAGCAGGCTTCAAATGAAGTGCAACGTGTCAAGGAAAAAGTAAGGGAATGGAAAGTTTTGTTTCTTTCTGCTGTATTTAATCAGCTTCCCCTTGATTCTTTTTTAATGAAAAGCCACAGACATTATTGCTAGTTAATGACCAAGTTTGACAAGAATGCCCTCAATGCTCTCTTTGCTCAGGCTAAAGACTTTGTCTCTCAAGTTTTCTGAGCTGAAAATACAAAGTTAAAGGAGCAGCTGCAGGAAGAGGAATGAACAGTGTCCTGAGATCTGCAGCTAAGGGGGATGTGCTGGAACAGAGGGTTCCCAGCAGTCCTGCAGTGTATGGACCCCTTGGGTGCTGCTGGGTTTATCCTTTCCATTAACCAAAGGAGCAGATCTGCTTGGGTGCTGGTGGAGTGCAAAAAAGTCTGGTTCAACATTCTTAGTGCAGGGAGAGGAATGCCTCAAACCTCACACTAAATGGGTGATATGTTGTTTTTCATTAAACCTGGTATTTGGAGTTACTCATCAGTTCATGCAGGAAATGGGGAAACTCTAAAAACTTTTAAATTCCAAGAATACACTCAGCAAAGCTGCTTTGGATTCAGGATGGGGGACTTTTTTATTGTTTGTGTGCTATTTTGACACTGTGTACAAAGATCTCCATAGTGAGAACTATCTGTGGCTTGACCATAGAATTCCAAGACATTGGGTAGTGTTGTAGGTACCTTTTTCCTATGTTAGTTTCCAAGAAACACTTGGTTTTCAGCCTCAAACCAAGTGATGCTGCTGTTTTACTGACTCTGACTAATAAAACCCAGCAAGCTAAACTTTACCATTGCTGGAAGAGTCTTGCAGCAATAAATTCAATTTATGAGAACTCCTAATAAAAGTTTACATATCTTCAAGTGCCATAAAAGAAAATGGGTAATATGACAAAAAAAAAAATCAAGATGTTTCTTTCTGTATTGCAAAAAATGACTATTCAGTGAAGCATGAAGGTTTTCTCTCAGACCTTGTTCCTCAGCATGTTCTCACAATCACCCTTGGTCCTGGATAAATGCTGGAATAAACAAAATAAATAGCATTTCACCACACATGCAGGAGGATAAAATAAAAACCACATCGTGCTGGACCACAAATGCTTCAGGAAGTTCTGGCTGAATGTGAAAAGTACTTTGTAATGCTAATAAGTGTTTATCCTTTTGCTTCCTCGAATGTAATCACATGTACAGGGAAAGCACATGGATTTTAGAGCTGCTGATTGCAGGATCAAAAGCCTTGTTATTAATTGCACATGAATCTGATGTTGTGGGGCCGTTAAGATGTCAACTGACATCATTGTTTGCTTCCTTTGTTTATAGACCCTCCTTTTAGAGAGGGGCAATGTCTGCCAGGAGCCCTTTGGAGAGCTCTTTCCTGTAGGTCTGGGACATGCCTGGGGCATGGGAACAGGGAACCCACCTCACAGCACCTGGATTATGGAATATCCCTGAATTTGGTGTCAACCCCCCTCAAATCCCAACAGAAGGTGGGATGGTGGTGACAGTCATGGACCTTCTGCCTGCTGGGATCCACTCCCCACACCAAACTGTAGCACTCTGCTCCTACATCTTAATAAACAAACAACAAAAAATCCCTGAAACATGGCCTGCTATAAACAAGCAAAGCAAACAGCTGGTCCTCATTTGAAAAAAGATGTGACATCAATTTCAAAATGAATCTGCAGATCTTCTTAATGCAAATATTTTTGGGAAAACAAAAAGCAGCTGTTTATTCTTTATACCTATTAGCAGGAGAACAAAATCCAGGATGCTTGTATTTCTTCCACTAAGAAAAACATCCTCTTGGCCCTGACATTCCTTTAGAGCTCAAATTGTTTGAAATATACTGGGTTGCCTAATTCTGCTATTGCTGTGCTGCTCCAGCAAGCAGCTAGGAGCTGTTTCTGTTCAAAACTGAAAGCTGCTACAAGTAGAGTTGTCATTGAGTACTTTGCATGAACTTTGTGACAGAAAGAGAGAATTTTAGAACAAGCATTTTCAAATTTATCAGTTCTGGCCTCCCAGCCCTGAGGAACATTAGATGTGTGGATCCCTGGAAAAAGAATGAATAATTTGGCCTGTAATGAACAGGTTTGCTTTTCTTAATTACTGCTGGGAGGCAGCTCAGAGGGAATGCAAGACTGAAGGAGGATCTGGGAGCTGCAAAATAGGAGCCATTTGGGATTGCTCCATCTTACAAAGCAGAGTGAAGGAGGTTAGGCTGAGGAGCAGTGGCAAAGAACTGAATTTGGACTCTCTTGAGCCTTCTGAGGTCATGGGGCTGCTCTCCCAGATGTGGAAGGATAATTTCCCACCTTTGGGTTTGTTTGGTTCTGGCTCTGGATGGAGTTTGATGTGGTTTTGTGTTTCTGTGCAGTAATACAGCTCCTGTTTTTCCTGACATCGTTCTACTGTTTTCTCTCCACCCTTCCGGGCTCGTTTTGTTCCTGCCACCACTGAGAGCTGTTCTGTCTGCATGGGCTCCATTGTGGTGCAAATCCGTGTGCTGCAGTCCCGTCTCTGCCTTTGTAACCCGACCCAGGGCCAAGCTGTGCACTTCCCTGGAAACGGGGGCTGTCTGTGACACCCAGGGGACAGCCCTGTGTGACTGTCCCTTGGGTGTCAAACACTGGGGTGTCACACAGCGCTGTCCCTTGGGTGGCAAACACTGGGGTGTCACACAGCGCTGTCCCTTGGGTGGCAAACACTGGGGTGTCACACAGCGCTGTCCCTTGGGTGGCAAACACTGGGGTGTCACACAGCGCTGTCCCTTGGGTGGCAAACACTGGGGTGTCACACAGCGCTGTCCCTTGGGTGGCAAACACTGGGGTGTCACACAGCGCTGTCCCTTGGGTGGCAAACACTGGGGTGTCACACAGCGCTGTCCCTTGGGTGGCAAACACTGGGGTGTCACACAGCGCTGTCCCTTGGGTGGCAAACACTGGGGTGTCACACAGCGCTGTCCCTTGGGTGGCAAACACTGGGGTGTCACACAGCGCTGTCCCTTGGGTGGCAAACACTGGGGTGTCACACAGCGCTGTCCCTTGGGTGGCAAACACTGGGGTGTCACACAGCGCTGTCCCTTGGGTGGCAAACACTGGGGTGTCACAGACAGGGCAGTCACCCAGGGCTGTCCCCTGTGTGACTGCTGTGTCTGTGACACCCAGGGGCCAGCCCTGTGTGACTGCCCTGTCTGTGACATCCACAAAAAGCCATTTTTTCACCCCGTGTTGGCATACCCAGCTCCTACAGCAAACCCAGGGAAGGGATTTTGGCTCCCCAGGGCCCATCTGCAGCACAGAGAGTCCCACTGGGGTTTTTTTGGGGTTCTGGCAATAAAACTGGGGTTAAACACGGCCTGACCTGTTCCAAAAGAAGCTGCAGAGGAAGCTGTTGGTGCTTATTGAATCCTAACATTTTCCTGGGATCATTGTCTGGTATTGCTCTGAGATTCCCATATTGAGGCCAGGTCAGGAGTCTGCAATTGGGATGTCTTACCTGAAATCACTGTAGTGGGAATTACTCCAGTAATAGGAAAAAATGCTTTATTTTGGGACAGTCTGAGCAAAATAGAAATGTTTTATTAATACATATACCCTGATTTTGGAGATCCTGCTTCAGGTCACCTCCAGGGGACTCTGCCTTGGCGGGGGTTTGGATTAGGTGTCCCCTGAGGTCCCTTCCAGCCCTGACAAATCTGAGATCCCGTTATCCCTGGTACAACTGCCTGAGGTGTCCACCTGTGTCAGCAGCTGCCCGGTTTCCAGCAGGCACCTCCCAGCCCACACTGAACACTTCCTTTTAGAAATAATTAATAACTCCTTTTAAAATAATTTATCATTTCCTTTTTGAAATAATTAATAATTACCCCTGGCCTTAAGCAGCTGGAGGCTGCTTGTTCTTCCACATCACTTCAGACCTGGCAGATGCATTACAGGCATGTGTAAAGTGCAGTTTACCTGTATAAAACGCAGCTTTAGGGTTACGAGTTTGCTACTCGTTACCTCTTCTGGGCGGCGTTTGTCGTGCAACCCACCTGCCTTGTGCTGCCTTTCGTTTAAACTTCAACAAGGGCGTTTAAGGCAGCGATCTTCCCGCGCAGACGCTCCGGGACCGACTGAG
>NW_005054473.1:244690-249742 GCF_000277835.1 Geospiza fortis | reverse complement strand
GTTCCCGGGCCCGAGCCCGGGCTGTGGCCTCCCATTGGGGCCGTGGTTCCCGTGCCCGAGCCCGGGCTGTGTCCCCCGCCGGGGCCGTGGTTCCCGTGCCCGAGCCCGGGCTGTGTCCCCCGCCGGGGCCGTGGTTCCCTTGCCCGAGCCAGGGCTGTCTGCCCCGCCTGGAGCTGCCCCTGGCCTGTGTGTGCTGGGCTCGCCTGGAGCTGCGAAATGCGGGAGAGCAGGGGGCTGCAGCCCTGGGTGCTGCTCCTCCACAGGGCTGGGAGCTTTCCTTTCCCACGGGGAAACTCCAGTTTCCTCAGCCGTGTGCAGTGATCAGTCTCGCTGTGTTTCCCGAACGGATTAGCCCAGGGCACGAGCCCTCTCGATTCCCTTTGGTGCTGTGCAGAGGGAGCAGCCTCCGGTAGCTGGCCCGGGCCCTGCTCTGCTCCCTGCCTTGTGCACAGGGGCTTTTCCCGAGCCTCCTCAGGCACGGAGTCACTCGGAGGGAATCACATCACTTCATGCTCTTGGGGATTTGTGAGTCAGGTTTTCCAGCATGGCAATTCAACAATGTTCAAATGTGTTTAGCTCGCAAAAGAACAACAGCCTGGCTCTACAGCAGTGTGAAGGCCGTTTAACCACGCCAGTGTAATCCTTTACTTCTTGCCTTCATCCATAGGAATTTCAGAGGCAATGCCTTATGTTCTTCCTCTGGAGCTGGAGCCACCTGTGTCATGCAGGATAAAGATTTTAATGTCAGGTGAAAGGTGAGGAACAGTTATGATCAAAGTTCTGTTCCTTGTTGGTTCAAACAAGAGCAGGTGCTGCACCTGAGTCCTGGCAGCACAGAGCATCTCATTCCAGCTGTGGGCCTGATTTTAACACACTGACATCTGTGTGTGCAAGACCTGCCTTGGAATCTCAAACTGGGATTCCAGCAAACTCTCCTAACTTATGCCACTGCAAAAATTGTCACAGGAAAAGAGCTCAAAGAAAACAAGGAGGCTTCCTGGAAAGTCACAACAGTGGTACCAACTTCTTTGAAGGGGATATAAAAACAGCCAGTCAGGGTTTAGCTGTAACTGTGCCAGCTGTTTGGAGGAGGTACAGCACAGATCCTTTGGAAATTTCCTGAGTGTTATCAGGTTTTGCTGCTTTCTGGTTTTTTCATGTTTAGTTGTGGAGACCACTGGGAATAGGAGAAATTGGATCAGAACTTCCAGCACTGTTGTGGTGGTTTCCAATGTTGAGTGCACTCCAGGGATGAACCTGCAGCCTCCAGTTTCAACTCATGTGCAAACCCAGTGTTTTGGGTTCTTCCAGGATCTTTGCTTTTAGTGCTCTGAGACCAGAAGTGGAGCACTGGAAGGATGGAATGGCCCTTCCATTGCAGAGAGCAGTTGGTGTGGTGCAGGATATGGGTGAAACACCTTCCTGGTACCTCAGGGTTACCAACATCTGTGCAGAGCAGAGCTGGGAACCTTTGTCTCCTTGGAGAGCTCAGAGCTGTGCCCACATTTCAGTCAGGTGCTCAGGGAAACAGGGCAGGGCAACACATGAAGCTTGAAAATGCCTGGATGGATGGATGGTGTCTCCTGTGCTAAAAATAAATGGAATGCACAGTTCAGGGCAAAGCAGGACTTGGGAGAGTGGATCTGATGAGATTTCTGGAATTGTGGGTTATGAATGGATGGAATCCAGTTACTCTTTGTAAAAATAAAACCCTTCATTTCCAGGTTATGTAAACTGGCCTGATCATGTTAGCAAGGATTTCTTCTGCTATGCAACTCTTGAGGAAAGGAGGACAATTTTAGCAAAATTTATGATTTAATGATCCATAAATTCAGGCTGTCTAGTGTAGTGCTGGCTGGGCATCCTCCATCTAGGATTTGAGGCAGATAAGGAGCAGTGAAGCACAGCCCAGGGTGTGTGATGTGACAGTGACACCAGCACACACCTCCTGTGCTGCTCAGGGTCACTCAGATTTTCAGGCTGGGAGTTGTTTGTCTGGAATCAGAGCCCATCTGTGACCTGGTCATGTCCTTTTTGGACCTCCACCATGTGCTGTGGGGGTGTGGGGATGTTTTCAGTACCCACAGCAAGTCCTTTGCACCTCGTGCCTTTGAGAAACACCAACTTCAGCTTTTTGTAGAGTCTGTGTTGTATTAGGCAAGCCAAGTGTGTGAGCTTAGCTAAATGTTATCTTAAACAGCAAATGCCCAAAAGAACCAAGTCAGAGGATATCTCTGGGAGGGGCAATGCTGCCATTGCAGTGATGCTTCATCTGTGGTTTACTGGGCAGGGGAAAGCATTCAGCAGCTGAAGTTGTTCAAACAGGATTTCCTCATATGGTAAATATATATGCTGATATGGGACTAGTTCACATCTGGGAGTGAAACAGAATGAAAGTGCAGCTCAGCTCTTTTGGGTGACTATTTTTAGTCCTTATTAGTGGAGTTGAGTTGAGAAATTACTTTCTTTGGGAAAATGACAATGCTGCCCTTCTCAGTTTCCACAGCTGTCAGCTTTGCTTTCCATGCACGCCTTGACTTCCCTGGGTGAAGGATGGCTGGGGAGCTCGGGGTGCTCATCATCATCATCCAGCACTCCCCAGTGCTCTCTGCTGGTCCAGTTTGCCATTGGTGCATCAGAGAATGTGGAATGGTTTGATCTGAGAGGGACCTTGAAGCCCATCCCATTCCATCCCTTCCACTGTCCCAGGCTGCTCCAGGCCCCATCCAACCTGGACCTGGACCTTGGGCTTCCAGGAGTCCGGGGGCAGCCACAGCTGCTCTGGGCAGCCTGTGCCAGGGCCTGCCCACCCTCCCAGGGAACAATTCCTTCCTTCCCACCCATCCCTGCCCTCTGGCAGTGGGAAACCATTCCCTGTGTCCTGTCCCTCCAGCCCTTGTCCATAGTCTGTCACCATCCTTCCTGTCAGCTCCTTCAGGCCCTGGAAGGCCCCAGTCAGGTCATCCCAAAGCCTTAAAATTCAAATTTAGGCTCAGGATGCTTCTGTAGCCTGCATGGGCAGTGCCAGTGCCCCTGTTTGTCTTTGTGCCTGCCCTTTGTAGGGATGTTTGGTCAAATCCAAGGAGCTCCTTACCCTGCAAAGTGAACTTGTGGAGAAGTGTTTTGCTGCAATTTGAGCTGGTTTACACTCTGACAGACCCACCTCAAGGTAAAATAAAACTCTTTTCAGTGCCTGCTGAAGGGAGCAATTTTACTGGAGAAATGTGAGGTTCTGAAAAGTGCCTGTACCTAGTTTAGGGCTGTGGAATCCCAGGGTAGTTTGGGTTGGAAGGACCTTTAAGGGTCATCCTGGTCCAGTCCCCTCTGTGAGCAGGGACACAGAGCACAGAGCAGGCTGCTCAGAGCCCTGTCCATGCTCAGCCCTGGTGCTTTACCCTGCTTTGATCCAATGTGCTTTCATAACCTTTCTTTCCAGGTGAAGGAGATGATTGCAGAAGTAGAAGATGCTCAAAAAAGATGCTGATCTTCTGTTTTGATCAATATGTTTTAGTCAATCGCTTTCTAAAGTGATTCATAAACTGATTTTTAAAGTGCATTATGAAATTTCCTGCTTTCCCACTGATTCATGCTGGGAGTCCTGAAGAGTTTAAAAAGCCTCAAGCAAATAAATCTTTGTGTCTCTCCCTAATGCAAGGAGAAAGGCCCAAAGCTTGTGTATGCTTCACTTCTTCCTAAGCCTTTGCCATTTCCAGGAATAAGGGCAAAAAAAAGCTCACTTAAAAACATGGGATTTCAAATTTGAATTTCCTTGCAGCAGAGGCTTCATCCCTGAAGGAGTAATTAATATGTCTGACCAGCACAAACTTTTCTCAGGCTTCCTGCTCTCTCTAGTTGGGCTTTAGCCCAAATTATGTTTGCTGATAGGTTGTGGTAATTAAAAAGCTTCTCTAACTTGAAGATCAGGAGCTCAGACCCGTGCAGTGGGGGTGTGGCCACTTCAGACTGGAGTATAAACTGATCTTTTTCTTCATTTCTGGTGTGCTGCCTTCTTAAATATTTAATAGTCTGTGACTGAGGGGCTCCTCTGAGAAGTGACTGAGTGCTGTAGTGGAACCCTGGTTAAGGTGTGATAGAAACACTGGGAGGGTGAGAAACTCTTGTGACTTGAGCTGAATATCAATTCAGGGGTCCTGGACCTGACCCAGTGGCTAAAATTCCCTTCTTAGTCCTGTATCCTAAAGCAGGATGGGAACAGATGTTGCAGACAGGCTGTCCTGGGCAGTTGGAGCTCTTGCCTTGTGTGGTACATGGGACATTTGCTTTTGAGACCTCCTTGGTAGGGCACAAGGGGAAATGTGGTATTGAGGAAGTTTTCAAGCTCTGGTGGTTGATCTGAGAGGGTTTATCATTTGAGGAAGGAGCTTTGCTTGTTTCTCAGCTAAATCATTGTAATTCTCCCCTGGATTGCCAGATGCAGTGGAGCCCTGTCCTTCTCCTGTGCTTTTGATGCAGTGAAGTTTTGAGTGAGGAACTGAAAGCAGCCTCTATTCCGTTTAGTGCCCAAAATTATCTTCTGTTAAGAGTGACTTTAGTTGCATTAGGTAATACCTGGTGCTGTGTTTCCTGGAGTGCTGGTCTGAGCCTTGGCACCAAGCACTAGATTAATTTCCTTGTATTCTCTGGTGCTGTTGTTTTGCCCTCCCTCCCTCTCTTAGGCTTTAGAAGGAAATATGCAGCTTGCTTTGAGCGCCTGCTCTTTGTGCCACACCTTCCAAGCTGGGCTGAAGAATCAGGGAATGGATTTGCAGGCACTTGACTTATCTGGCTGCCCTGCTCAGAAGTTGCCTGCTTTATTCCTGCTCTATGCAAATTAAACCTCACTAGTTCATATTTCATCAATGGACCTGCATTACTTCAGTGCAGGGTTGGTTTGGGAGCCCTGGCTCTGGCTTTAGCCCCTGGGGACAGGAGTCCAGGTGTTGCAGCCCTGCTGCAGAGCCTGTCCCTCCCTGCCTCTGGAGGGGATGTGTCCCTCCCTGCCTCTGGAGGGGACTGGACTGTCCCTCCCTGCCTCTGGAGGGGGTGTGGCCC
>NW_005054473.1:238852-244519 GCF_000277835.1 Geospiza fortis | reverse complement strand
GTGTCGTGTCCTGCGCTGGCTCTGGAGGGGATGTGTCCATTCCCTGGCTCTGGAGGGGATGTGTCCATTCCCTGCCTCTGGAGGGGATTGGACTGTCCTTCCCTGCCTCTGGAGGGGACATCATCCGCACAGAGTGGAGCCCCGTCCTTTCCTGCTGCACTGCCTTGGAATTTCAGTCATGTCCTTGTTGCAAAGTGGGTGTGTTACGAGCCTGGGTGAAAGCAGAACTCAGGAGCTCACAGTTTTAGCAGCATCAGCTGAAACAAGGCTGAAAACAGCACTTAAGTAAGAGGATTTTGTGCGGAAGGAAAAATGTTTGAGACTGCACTGAAGACAGAAGCTTAGTGGTTGCCTGAAGCCACCATAAATAAAATACTCTTTATTCTCTCAGGGAGTTTTGTTTGTGTTTCTTTAGGTGATACTTTTTCTCTTTTCCATTAGACAAACTGCTGAGTTTGACAGTGATGTCGTGTTACCTGCCTTCCCTGGACATTTTTGCCTTGGTAAATACCAGGATTTAAAAAGCTTCTGTCAGGCCTGGCTGCCAGCCTGGGCTTGCAACCCGAGACAGGCTCAGGAAACAAGAGATGGGGCTTTTGGTGTGTTAATTCAAGGGAGGAGAGAGGCATGAAATGGAGGAATGAGGTAAAATATCAGCTGCATTGTGCTGACTACAGCTGTATTTACCCAGCAGGTGCTGCCACCCTGCAGATCCAGGTGTCATCGAGAGAGGTTTGGGTGTGATCTTGGCTCAGCATTGATGGTGCTCCACTGGGTGGCCAAAAGCAGCTTCAGGTAGCCATGAGTCCAGGCAGGGCTAATCCAGAGCTTGGTGAGGTGCAGAGTGGCCAGGTGGAATAACTGTTAACTTCATGTGGGAGTGAAGGAAAAACCTGATGGGGGTTGAAGCTGGCACGGGTGTGCCAGGTGAGCCCTGCTCCCACAGAAAGTGTCACCCCTGCTGGGAACGGCCACAGAGCCTGTGTGGAGCTGGCTGCCTGTGTGCAGGTGTGATGGAGAGCAGCTCAGGTGGGTTCAGACGTGATGAAGAAGGCATGAAAAACCTGCAAGGATGGGCAGGTCTGGGAATTCCAGCAAAGGAAGGAATTCTGGCAGCTGTGAACATGTTGTTAGGTGTGATACTCCTATGGCTATAGGTGTGCAAAACCAGGAGCTTCCTCCTTTAAACCTTGGATTCCTGGGGCAGACCTGGGCTGTTGGGAGCTCTGCAGGGCAGTCACTGAGCTATGTCATGTGTGACCCAAGCAGAAGGCATATTAACCTACTTTCCTGACCTTTGAGGAATGGGAGAACTTTCAGGGAAGAGGGCTAATGAGAGATCCTCTGTCTCCTGCCTGCCTTGCCAGGCATCCAGTTACTTGCCAGAGTTATCTCCTGAATTTACAACCCTGGCTGCAGCCTCCAGGAGCTGGAAAGTGCTGAGTTTGCACTTAAGCCAGGCAGCTGTTGGCTCCACAGAGAGCTGGGATAGAGCAAATCCTGAATTTGGGATGTTGACACTGTTAGTTCTGCTGTCAGTAAGCACAGGGTGTTTGCTGTCACCTTCAGATACAGTGCATGCTCCCTGCTGCTCCACAATGTGTATTTTCTCAAATGTTTTTGATGTGATTTCTCACAAAACTGCATTTAAGTTGCAGTTGACTGGAAGGAGAACCTGGATCTGTCAGGCCAAGACCAACTTGCCCAACTTTGCTCTTTCTGCACAAAAAACTTCTCCATTTTAATTGAGCAGTTCCAAAACTTTTGTGACCAGCCTGATTGGAACATGAAGCAAACAGGAGTGCAGAGAAGAAAAGAGCATTTGAAAAGGTCATTGGGCATTAGCAGGATTAAAAGAAAGCATCACAAATGACATGTTTGCAGATGGTCAGGATGGCAAATGGCAGTGCTGAATCTCAGAGCTGCTGTATTTGTAGTAATTATGGTTTCAATTAAAAAAAATGAAAGAAATGACCCCTGTAAAAATTGAGCAGCCCTTCTCTAGGGATGGACTGGGGCTCTTCCTCAGAAGATTTGAGTGGAAAGCAGGAAGACAGTGTGAGAAACAGGTCACCAGACTTGTGAACTGACTCAGACCTACTGCATTGGGTGATTTCAAAACATTTTGGGGCACAAACACACTTGTGTTCATCTCTCCTGGTAGTGAAACCAAGTGTTGCAGCTGCCTCAGGAAGAGTTTGCAAAATCAGGCCAAGTTCTTGTCTCTCAGTGCTGTGCTCTAACAGGTTATTTGCATTTTGTTTAGCTAAGATTTCCTATCTGTAGTTAGAGCTAACATAGAAAATGTTATTTTTGTGAAATCTAGACTTAAAATGGGGAAAATCCCCCACTGTGCAGTTACATTAATCATAAAACCTGTTGGCAAAGTTGGTCAGTTCTACAGGCAACTTCAATGTCTTTAATCCATTTATTAGAAGTTTAGCATGTTTTTTTTTGCAATCTGTGCAACTTTTATCTGTAGCCCCACTTTCCACTTTCATGTGGGGCTGGCAGATTGCATAGTCACTCACTGCCACGATTTATGGGGAAGTGACTTTTTGCAAACTTTATGCTTCACAGGAATTCTTGGCACCAGATGAAAGCCAGTAAATTGCATTGTCATGTTCAATGACAAGTTTAATAAATAAAACATTGTTTCTGTTACCCAGAAGACAAATGCTAGTGCAGAAATCATTAGTGATCCTGGCAAAAGGTCGGGATGAGAAGCTGATCCCAGAAAGCCTTGGTGCTGCTCCATGCTGCTCTCCTGGTGGTGTGTGATGGCTCTTTTCCTTGGGCACATGATGGAAACTTGCCCTGGATTTATAGAAACTAAAGGGATACGTTAGTTTTGAGAGTAGACCCAAGGATGTGCCACCTGGAAATACATCCTTGCTGGGAAGGAGGTGCCAAGGAAATGTTAATTTTTCCCTGTGTGCTGTGCACCTCTGTAGATGTGCTAACAGGAACTGCATCTGGTCAGAGAACACCTACAGGGCTGGAAACCACCTGCAGAATGTGCTCCTGGAGATGCCTGATCCTTACTTGTGAACAGTTAGGGAATTGCAGACAAGTGCCCTGCTCCAGGCTATCAGGGGTTGTAGCTCTTCTCCCTGGGTGTAAAATGTTTTGAACAGCTGGTTGGTCCCTGAGATCAGGCTGCAGGCAGCTCTGGATTGTTTAGAAGCTCACAGATGGGAGTGCCTTCAGTGTATTAGAACCCACTTGATGATTGTTTTAGAGTTGGGCTGGGGTGTTGGGCTTGTCCTGGGGGCAGGGAGCTGGCCTGGTTTGGAGGTGGGAATGAGGAAGGGAAATCAGGCTCAGCTGATTGCAGGGATGCTTGGAAGAGCTGCTGGAGGCTGAAGGGATAACCAAGGATTTGGCAAAACACTGGTCCTTGAGCTTGTCTGGAGGAGGAGAAGATCTCTTTGGTAGCTGCCCTAGAAGCCCATTGCTGCTCCTTTAATCTGTGCAGGACTTGCCCTGGCTGGATTGGCAGCCTGAAATGGTGAGAAGCATCCCATGTCAGCAGCACTCTGGTGCCAAAGAAGGTGAAGCTGCCTTGCCTCTCTCCTGCCCATGGATTATTTTAGTTCCTCTTCATGAGGCTTCAGGGCAGATGTATGAGCTACTTGTTCCTAGAGAACCTCTTCAAGGAGGTCCCTCCTGTCCCTCTGAATTTCACCTGAGTTCCATTCCTGGAGCAATGGAGGACAAAAGCTGCTCAGTGTTTTTGTGGTTTTTTGGCTGTGTTTGCAGTGTGTACAACACCAACACCTGAACTCAGGGAACAAGTTGTGAGAGTGTGTTCAGTCATTTATTGGGGCTAGTGCTGCTGTGTGCTCAGTTGTACTGAGAAGTTGGAGCACTGCAGAATGAGATGAATAATGGGCAGGAGGACATCTCCAAGGAGGATTCGCTGACTCAGAAGCTGTGACGTGACTTGTACAATTGCTCTGTAAATAAGTACAGATTACAGGGGACCTGGGGGAGCCAGAGCACAGCAGCCTCTGCTAAAGCCTTCTGATCCATCACTTCTTGCTTTTATTTTAATCTCTAATCCTTCTCACTTGGTTTTCGTGGAAGGAGTGGTGGCAGCACTTGGGGCTGTTTGGGCTTGACCGCAGCAAATTGGGCTGAGCTCGTTCCTGAGCATTCCATGTGCTCAGAAATGTTGGAGATAATAAAAACCACTGCATCCATCCCAACCAAAACCAGACAAAGGTAAAAGTGGCTGGAGAGAATGAGGTCTGCATCAGTGTCTTGTTTTTTAATAATCTTTGACCTTTTATGACAGTCCGCAGCAGAGTCTGTGTTCAGGTTTTATTACCTTTGATTGTTTCCTAACTGTGCTATTGCTGTTTCTCCCCAGCACACCTTGCTGTCACAGAGCTGTGATTTATGAGTCCATTACAAATGGTTTTAGATAGGATCTGCCAGAGGAGGGTTAATAGTCAAGGGAAAAAATCATGTGGAAAAACAGATTGTGAGGAATATGTGCAGCTGATGGAAATGTCATGAGTGCAGAACTTCTCTGGGCTTTCCCAGGTCAGACAGTTCCCATCTAATATCCTACAAAGTGAATGCTGACAGCTGAGAAGGGAACCTTGCAACTTAACATACTACTGTACTTTTTATTACCCAAGGGTTACAATAATTCAAGCCTTGCTGCAGCTTCTAGCAGTAATACTATCCTATTGTGTAATTGGAAAAGGGAATCTTCTGCCCTTGCAGCTCTGGAAGTTGGCAGGGATTAAAATGACGAGCAGGAGGGGAAGCTGGGTATCTGTTTCAATTAAAAAAACTTAGTGTTGTAGTACCACAAAGCTGAAACATTAGTCAGACATTCCTGTTGGGAGAACTGACAGGAAATATGTGATTTACAATCTTGGGTATGTCTGCAGCTTGAAAGGAAGGAAAAAGTCATTTGCTGGTTGTGTACTTCTGAGCCTGGATTAGTTTACAGAGATATTTTGCCTGCAAACTGACCAGTGACCAGAGTGATCTGATGTGAGGTTGCTTTGAATTGCATGGCATTGAGCAGATGTTCTGGTTGCACTGTCTCATGAGGTTTTTACCTTATATTTTTGCTGTCTGAACATTGATATGGTTGTTTGTACTTTGAATTTGGATAACCTTTCAGATGCTGGTGTTGGCTGGAACTTGGGTGTGAAGTGTCTCCAAGGTGTTTATCTGTCACATCATCATCAGGGGTGTGGCTTTTTCACCTGCAGTAATTTCTGGGTCCACCAGTTGTTCTCAGCTGATGTCAGAGATGGAAAAGGGAGTTGGGAGCATCATCATGCCTGGAGCAGCAATGTTGTACTGGGTTTGCTGGCGGAAAAGATTTGGTGGCCTGAATAATAATAATAATAACAATAACAATAGTTATTGTTATTAATTCTTCCCAGGAAGGGCTGAAGTGGGAGGAGCTCCCACTGCTGTAGCATGGAGCTGTCTCAGCTCTTGGCTCAGCGAGTTGCAAGTGGGGCTAGTACAGAAATAGAGCCCAGAAGTGAAACCAGCCTGGGTTCCTGTTTGAAAACTGCCCAGCTCTGTTTGTGCTCAGCAATAACAGGCTCAGATGAGCAGGAGTGTCCCAGCAGAGGTGTGGAGGGATGTTCAATCTGCAGGGCTTTGTGATAAATGGGACCAAATTCCTGC
>NW_005054473.1:231950-238836 GCF_000277835.1 Geospiza fortis | reverse complement strand
AAATGAGTCTTTTACCTCCTTTCAAGTGGAATGGCCTTGGGAGAGCTGCAGGTTTGTGTAAGCCCTCCTGGAAGAATGAATATAGGTGAAGTCTCAGGTAACTGGCAGTGGAGAACTGTCCATTGCCACACTTGGGAATGAAGCCTGTGGGTTTCTGTAAATGTGTGCAGTCAAAAGCACTTGTAAAAATATTGCAGTCAAAAGCACTTGTAAAAATATTTTAGAAATGCAGAATACCTGTAGGAACTCAGCCAAGTGCTGGTGTCTGTTGGAAAGAGCAAACAGATGAACACTTCAGTGAGGTGTTCCTGGTTCTGCTGGAGCTGGAGAGGCTCTGGATGTGCCTCCTGGTGCAGAAGGGCTCATTGGTCAGTGCCAGGGCTGTGCCAGGGCTGCAGGTCAGGTTTGGTGCCAGGAGCAGCTCTCTGCTCCCAGCTTTGGGTGGGCTTGGCTCAGCTCCTGTTTGCTGGGGATTCCAGCACACAGTACCTTGTGCCCCTCACCCCAAGGAGCTCTAGACATGGCAAGTGGGAGTCAAAAGCAAGTCCAGCTTGCTGCCTGTTTCATTTTTTGTGATTTCCATACCTATGGTAACTACCTGGGATTTTTTATTTGTGTTTTCTGCACTGAATGACATCTGCCCATAGTCAGCCTTTAAAATTAAGGTGCACAGCTGTACCCTTTTACAACTGCACGTTTATACAATTATTTTTATTAATTTTTCAGCACATTTGAACTTTAACACAGAGTGCCCAGATGACCTGTGGCTGTTGTGAGAGGGTTTCTCTTTTGTAAATAAGCAAAATACAGCAAAGAGACCAAAAAGAAGAGGAGATGCAGACAAAGGAAGCTGTAAAATAACTAGTACAGACATTCTCATAATCTTTTTCCCTGGGGCAGTGCCATGGGAATGCTGTAACAGGTGCTTAAGTGGAGATTCTAGATAGGCAAACATCTTTAAAGGAAACTTATTAAAGAGCTTTCATCTAAGCTAATATTTTTAGTCTTTTGAGATTCCTATGATCTCTAAATCCTTCAGTGACTTCAGCTGTAATAAAACTTCATTTAGAATTTCTGTCTGAACTCCCTGCTCCTCCACAGGAGGTTCTGGGCTGGATGAAACAGGAATGATGGAAAAGGACCTCCTGTCAGGTAAACACTGAGCTCATTAAGTGCTGCAAGCTCAAAGAGCTTGGCTGTGGGAGCAGCCCA
This sequence comes from Geospiza fortis, assembly GCF_000277835.1. NCBI lineage: Eukaryota > Metazoa > Chordata > Aves > Passeriformes > Thraupidae > Geospiza > Geospiza fortis. The sequence continues at coordinate 237,624 of NW_005054473.1, read as the reverse complement.
GCCTGGGAGACAGCCTGTCTGATCAGCTGCCCAGAGAGCAGGAGCCTCTCTTGGGTAAAGGCAGAAAGTCCATGGAAATGTTTTGTCTGGAGGCCTGGTAAGAAACCTGGTCTTCAGCATGTGATTTTATAGAATTAAGCAAATGGGAATTCAGGACAGGTGAAGTTGAGAGAAATAGGTGGGGTGTGGGGGTGTTTGTGGGTCTCCAGGACGAGGGGAGAGATGAGAATCTTGACTCCATGTTTCAGAAGGTTGATATATTATTATATTATATTATAGTATAGTATATTATAGTATAGTATACTATAGTATATTATAGTATATTATACTATAGTATACTGTAGCATATTATACTATAGTATATTATACTATACTATATTATATCACATCATATCATATAACATATAATATATTTATTATATTATATTTATTATATTATATACTAAAACTATACTAAAGAATGAGAAAGGATTTCATCAGAAGGTTAGAAAAGAATGAGTAATAAAATCTTGTGACTGACCAGTGAGTCTGACACAGCTGGACCATGATTGTTTTTACTTGATGACCAATCTACATGAGACCAATCAAAGATGCCCCTGTTGCTAAGCCATCTCCAGACCACATTCCATAGCCATCAGAGAGTTATTGTTTACATTTCTTTTCTGAGGCTTCTCAGGAGAAAAATCCTAGCAAAAGGATTTTCATGCAGTGTGTCAGTAACAGTGAGGTTTGGCACGTCCTGAGCTCCCCCAGAGCCCCTTCCTCTGACAGCTGTGGGGAGGCTCTGGGGGGATTCAGCTCCTCTGATCCAGTGCCACTCTGAGAGCTGCAGTGGCAGCGCGTGCTGGGATTTTCACCCCCTGTGACACCAGGCAGCTCTGTGCTGCTGGCACCTGGGATGTGCTCCCTGTCCCTGTGTGTCACTGCCTGCAGCTGCTCCAGCTCCTCCTGCTGGGTTTGACCACACACCTGCCTTCAAATCTTCACCTGCAGAGCAAGAACCAGGAGCAGAGGATCCTGGTTCACTTCCCTGTTCAGTTCTGAACTAGGATGTACCAGATGTCTCTGGTACCACTTTGCTCTGTGATTTGTCAGCTTGTGTTGCCTTTTTGACCATTCCAGCTGGATTTATGCTGGATTAAAGTGGCTGAATAACCGTGGATTTAGGGACACAACTGCAGCAGAACCTGCCTTTATTTTGGTGCTTTAGGAGATCTGCTGGCAAGCTGTTTAATTACCTAAATGCTCTGTGAGAAGCTGAGGAGTCCTGCTGCTCAGCCTTGCTTTTCCAAACTCCTGGTACCAGGGAAATGCACTGTTCCAGGCACTGTATGGGCCTGGATATTTTTGTTTTTCCATTGCACACAGCCATGGATGTCAGCTGTGTCTGAACCCCTTGGGGGATCTCTGCCTTAAACAATCCTGCTCGTGTCTTTTACAGCTGTTACTGAATATTTTGGGTAAAAATGGGCACTCCAGGTTCTCTTGGTTAATCCATAAACACTGCAAGTGTGCATTCTCCTCCATGCTGTGTACTTTATTTTCAGTTTGCCTCCCTGTAAAATACTTACTCTGGGGTTGCAGCCTTAGTGGTGGTTTGTAACATCCTTCCCTAGGCTTTTTTGTCTTTTAAACAATTCCAGCTGGCAGAGGAGGACAGAGCACTTCCCTGAGTGTTCCCATGATCACAAGTGAGGAGCAGAACCCTGTGACAGTGTCTGTGACAATGTGCCAGGTTTCCTTCCTGGATGCAGGGGGCCGCAGGAGGCACAGACTATACCTGGGAAGGGAGATCCCTCCTGGCATGGCTGCACAGCTGGGCAGGCACAGGCCACCTCCAGAGTCTCTGGCCTTGGGGTCTCAGAGTTCAGTAGCTGAAAGTGAGGAGTTCCTTCCCATGGCCATCTGATGAACAGCTTCCTAATGAAACTCCCTCCTTCCCTCATTCCACAGGTTTGGCTTAATTGCAGGAAACTTGGCTTCCTGTTTCTCCCTGTCCTGGGGGCTGCTGTGTTGGATAATGTGATAATGGAACTGTGTTGGTATTGAAGCTGTTTTCAAATAAGACTTTGGGAGCTTGACAGAACACGGGAGGGTGAAATTAAACCTCAGCTCGTGGGATTTGGGTGGCTGGAAATGGCAAAGAGAAAATGGAGGGGAGGAGCAGTGAGAGCAAACTGGTTGTGCTTCACCTGGCCTGGGATCAAAGGAACTTGTGCAGATTTTGGGTGCTCTTAGGTCAGCAGGGGTTGTTTGTGTCAGAATTGGTGTGAGAGCAGCTACAGTGAGCCCTTTGCAGAAAGCTGCTGTGTTAGTTCTAAATAACTGATCCCTGATTTCTTAGGTACAGGCAGCTCTTGATGTGTGCTTTGTAGGAAGAAGGAAATAATGGATAATGCTTTATGTGCGTGTTTCATTCTGGTTTTCTGATAAAGCTGCAGGGCAGAGGGAGCTCTGTGGTGGAACAGAGTTTGTCTTGGATGCTGGTTATCTCAGACTGATCAGTGCAGATGAGGGAGTGTTAAACCTGCTTTGTGAGAAGGAACTTTCAGTTCCCTAACCCAGGTTATTACTGAGATAGTGTGGAAAAACAACACAACAACACAACATTAAACACTTTCAGAAACATTGGAAGGAGTTTGGTGAGGTAAGAACTGCACTCCTTTCTATCAACTGCACAGTGTTACGTTGCCAAGTCAATAATCCACAATCAAATGCAGTGAATTTTATTTGTATTAAAGCAAAGCATGCTGCTGCTGGGAGCTGTGTGTTGTGTTTCCTGTTGTGACCAAGGGCTCTTCTTGTTCTTGCAGAGTGACCAGCAGCTGGATTGTGCCTTGGATTTGATGAGGCGCCTGCCTCCACAGCAGATAGAGAAGAATCTCAGTGACCTCATTGACTTGGTGAGTACTGGGTGCTTCCCAGGAAGTGCCTGTTGACAAAGGCTTGGTATGTAAGAACTTCTGGGGCAACTGGAAGGTCTGGTGTGGTATTTTCAGGGTCCCCAGGACGAAGGAGGAATTGAGAGTCTGACTCCATGTTCTTAGAAGACTAATTTATTATGATATGATATTATGCTATACTAAAACTGTACTAAAGAATAGAGAAAGGATACAGAGAGAAGGTTACAAAGAATGATCATGAAAACTCATGACTGCTTCCAGAGTCCTGACACAGCTGGCTGTGATCGGTCATTAAGTCAAAACAATTCACATGAAACCAATCAGACAACCACCTGTGGGATAAACAATCTCCAGCCACATTCCAAAGCAGCAAAACACAGGAGAAGCAATCAGATCATTATTATTTTCGTTTTTCTCCGAGGCTCTTCAGCTTCCCAGGAGAAGAAATCCTGGCAAGAGGATTTTTCTAGAAAATATGGCAGTGGCAGTCTGGTGATTTGTCTGTCCCCTTGTCTTTGGGCAAGGTTGAACAAACAACCACTGGCCAAGCAATGTCAGGAATGCAGGGGTTGTTTTGGGCTGTGTGTGCAGGGACACTTAGTGAGTGTGAGCAGTCATTAGCAGCTCTCCTAATGAGCTCAGCCCAGGTGCCAGCTTGGAGGCTGCTGCTGCAGTTTGGGACAGTGAGTGCAGATGGATGCAGGCCCTTGCACCTGGGTATTATCTCCTGATAAACAGCCTGCTGTGTGGAGCTCTGGGAGCTGCAGTGGCTGTGCTGCCCCACATGCTGCAAAGACACTGCTGAGAAGGTCTGGGCATCTGGAGAACACCCAAATCTATTTATAATTTGTGCTCTCTCAGATGTTCTGCAGTCTAGTGTCAAAAACCAAATCTGGCTGACCATCTTGTGTCTGATATCTTTTTTTTTGCTTGTCCCTGGAACTTTTTGTTGTCCTTTGCACACTGCTAGGGAGGAAAACTGATGTAAGAAGGATTTCTAGGCTTGTTGCAAGTGGCACATCCTGTGATGCACGTTTGGGCTGTAATAACCTGGTCTGTGCCAAATGTCCCTTCAAACAGAGTGTGGCACAGTTGCCTCTGGAGTAACTGAAGGTGTTACTGAAATAAGGATTTTATCTGTACAGGGTCTGCTAGTGGGAAAACTGGATTCTGTTGTCCACTCTAAATACATTGCTTATTTCTGACCTAAGCTTCTAAATTTGTGCAGAAGAGCAGCTGCTCACCAGGTAGAGATTTGGTTGGGAGGTGCTTCTAAAGTTGGTGTTGGTAAGCTGTGGTCAAAAAGTTGTGGCTGGCTTAAATTTATCAAACTCTAAACATTTCTTTTACTTATGTAAGCCAAGGTACAGGTAAGAGAGCTCTGGGGGTCAGGAAAGAAATTATTCCCTGCAGGAAAGGATTATTTCTCTCTCTTGAAACCATTTAATAATTGGCTACATCTGTGCCCCCAAAACCCTTGGCAACCTAAAGTATCATTTTTGTGGCTGTGGCTGGAGGTGGGACACAAGTAACTAAGTCTCTGATCTGATCTGGTGTGACATGGTTGGTTTTGTGATGAAATTGGGAAGACTGAGCCTGTGTTGGGGTCTGAGCAGCTCCCAGGACCACTCCAAACAAGGAGTTGTTTGGTCAGCCATGGTAAGCTTGACTGTGTAATTGGTCTGAGGTTTTTTAATGACTCAGAAAATTGCTGGGTACCTCTAAATGCTGGAATTACTTTTGGATGGTGCTCATTAGTGCTCTACATGCTTTCCATCAGCAACACATTCCCTGGGCTCCTTTTCACAGTGTAACATGAATCAGACCACTTTGGGGGCTGTTAGGAGGAGGGTCTGTGTCCCCCACACGAGGCAGTGCAGCCCCTCCTCTGGGGCTGAGATGAAATAATTTATTAAATCCAGCACGATTCCTTTATTGCTGAGACACCTGTAGAGCTGTTCTGCAGCCACTCTCAGCCTGAGCTCCTGGAGTGTGCCCTGGTTAGACAAGAGCAGTGGGTGCTCTGCCACCTCTGATGGCTCCAGAAACATCAGGAGCCAGACTGGAGCAAACAGATTTTTGACCTTTTTTTGGCAAATTTCATCCCGACCTTTACATCTGTCATTTTGATTCTGCTGCCTGTCCCATTAGCAGGCAATAACCTCCTTGGGGAAAAAGGGCAGACTCCAAATGCTCAATGAGCATGAGCAGGTTCATTGAACTGAGGGGAAGAATTGTAAAACATGGCACCCTGACTTCTTGGCTCCCTTGGGCTGGGTTTCCTTGCTCAGTCCACTGCCACAGTGGAGGAGATGGGAAGCAGAGGCTCATGTCAATATTTGGGGTGAAGTTTAGGGTATTACTTGAAGTCTGTTTGCAGCTCAGTGTGCCATGGTGTTTTCATAGGATTTAATCTCCAGACTGATGGTGGCTGCTTGCTTAAGATCCATTGAAAGGAGAGAAGATGGCTCAGAAATGTCATTGTATGTAAAGAGTTTTCCAAAACTGACACAGTAAGGAACAGACATCTCCTTCCCAGAGTCCCAGAATGGTTTGTGCTGGGAGGGACCTGTAAGCTCATCCAGTCCCACCACCTGCCATGGGCAGGGACAGCTTCCATGAGAGCACCTCATTCCCAGCCTTGTCCATCCTGGCCTTGGACACTCCAGGGATCCAGGGGCAGCCACAGCTTCTCTGGGCACCTGTGCAGACCCTCACAGGAAGGAATTTCTTCCCAATATCCCATCTAACCCTGCCCTGGTATGCTATTC
>NW_005054473.1:219415-231235 GCF_000277835.1 Geospiza fortis | reverse complement strand
CTGCTGGAAGGATGACCACACCAAGCCCCCTCCCTGAGGTCCCTCTTACTCTCTCCATGTTCTGCTGCCTGTGGCTCATGCAGGAGCATCTTGGTACCCAGCTGAATACATGGAGTACATCCAGGGCTGTCCATGACTGCCCCCAAGTGTTGTGCTGACAAGGGAAATGGCCCAAACTTGAACAGAAGTAAAAGGGTGGGTGGAAGAAGAGAATTTTTGGGTCACTGGCCCTCATCAGCCCAGACACTTTTCATTCATTAGCAAAACAGTTTGTGGTTTGCCCTTTCACCACATCTGTTGTTGGGTTTTTCAGACTGCTGAGGCTTCAATTAGAGTTCATTAGAGACCTTGTCAATCAGAGCCCTCCAGAAATCCTGCCTGAAAGAAGCTGTGCCTGGTGCTGGAAATGGACCTTGGCATGGAATGCTCTGCTAGGGGTTCAATTAGTCATTATGTGTAAATACACTGCTCAGAGGCTGTCAGAATGTGCAAGAGGACTTCTGAATCTCTACAAAGTTTGCTGTAGGCACATGCCTTTTTAAGGACAACTAATTTAAACTGGAATAATTTTCCATGGAGCTCCTCTGGAAACTGTGAGCCTTGGAGCATCTACCTGTGGACCAAGTCTAAGGTGAAAGGAAGTTCCCAGAAGGTGATTGCTCTGCTCTTAAATGGGTTTGTTGTGAGGATGCTCCAGGTCAAAGGTTGGACTTGATGAACTTCAAGGTTTTGTCCAACCTAAATTATTCTGTGTGTAGTGGCAGCACTTGGAGCATTAATTCAGATGTTGAGTCACAAAAATGCTGTGTCACCTCCTTGCTGCCTCACCTTGTCCAGGAGCTGCTGATTCACTGTGCTCCCCAGGGAACCCTGCTGTGGATCACGTCTGTTCTCATCACCTGCTGGAAAGGGACTCTGAGGGTGTTCTCTGCTTGGAAATGTCCTGGGATCAGCTGAGGGAGTTTTGTGTGGCTCATGGAGTCACTCTGAGTGTCAGGAGCTGTGAGGGAGGCAAGCTGGTGGAGCTCACTTTGAGTGGCCCAGCAGCTCAGCCTGCAAGGTCAGAACAGTCCATGGCAATTGCTCTCCTGCTTCCTTTCCCTGAAGGTCAGCTGTACAGAAAGTCAGCCCTCTGTGCTTTTAGCTGGGCTCTTTCCAGGAGAAATCCCAAAGAAGGATTAGCTCCTGGGCAGTGCTGCCATGGAGGGTCCCTTCTTGGGACATCTTGGCAGCCCAGGACAAGGTGGGTGAGGGGTGTCTGGGGTTGCAGCTCCAGAGTCCTTTTGGGGTATTTTCTTCACACAGCTTCAGTGACATCTTTGAGGGCTGAGGTGGCAGAGGTGGAAGGAAAGTGGATTTATTGTCCCCATGGGCCATGTGCAGCACATAACAGATCTGTGACAGGATTGCCTTGGGGCTTTGACTGGAGTGTGGAAGTGGATGCACTCTTGGTCTTGGTGAGAGTTAAGCAGGTTCCCTTAGCAAGTACAAATTTCCTGCTGAGTGTTTCATTTGGATGTTTGCCTGGGTGTGTATAATACAAATTAGATGAAGAATCTAGCTGACTCAGGAAAATCAGCTGCCTGGCATGAAGTGGGCACAAAAAATGGTCCTCACAGGATGGACAGGCTTGCCAGGTGAGGGAGGGAGGGCCACAGCTTCTCCCTCTCCTCCCCCAGTATGCCTGGTACTGAAGCATCAGTCATTCCCAAAAGTGAAAGCTTTCCTGAAGAACAGAACCAGGTAATGCTGCCATTGAAGAATTAAAGTGAGAGCTCTTTATAGACACAGCACTCATAACTTTGCTGGTTATTTTTGAAGGCTCTGTTTGCAATTAAAGATCTGGGAGGTGATCAGCTCTCCTTTCTCATCACAGGGGAATACTGAAGTGTTTTTAGTAGAATGTGTTACTTTTTAGAAAATCCTGGAGTGATGAATCTTAAAATGTATAAACTGATGATTTTGAAATATTTGAGCACAGTTCAGGCTGTTGCTTAGTGTGAGCTCCAGGCAAGTCCCAAATCTGCTTGCATGCCTTCAGTCACTGAAGATATATGAAGCTACAGAGCTTACCCCCAGGCAAACTGCACTGCTTGGGCTGCACAGACCATAAAGAACATGAGAATGTGACTGGAGCTTTTTGTGTTTGGAGTCCAAGAGCCTGAGCACTGTGCAGCATTGCAGGGAGAGATAAAATAATTGGATGCAGATGGCCAGCTGAGCGTCTGGTGAGGCTGGAAGATGTTTTAAACAAAAAAATCAGATCCAGTGAAAGCTGAAAAAGAGATGGTGGAAGCAGAAGTGCTTTGACAGCCCTGTGGGCTCAAGGCTGAGTCTTTGACCTGCTGTTCTGCCTGGACTTGCTGACCTGTGGGATGAGCTCCCAGCAGCCAGGCAGGTTTCTAACACAAGGATTGTTGGCTGAAGAAAGGGGCTCTGGCTCTCTAAATAAATGTATGGTGGTTGAGAGCCAGTTTTTCCATTTGGTGAGTGGCTGTAAGCAGGAGCTTTTCCAGCCAGCAAAGATTACCTTTGAATATCTTGATGGTAGTTGGAGATAGCAATTAATATATGTAAACTGTTAATGTGATGCTTGGCTTAGAGCTAGCAACCCCATTTCCTGGCATGAGATTGGAAAAGGGCATTTCAATTCTGGCCTTATATCACTTATTCTTTCTATTTTTAAGCCTTTTTGTCTTCCAGGCTCCTGCCACTGCACTGCTGGTGTTAGAGACCCTTAAAATATCAGTTTAAATATCATTTGAAGGGAGTGTGTGTGAAGATGGAAACCTCCCCAGCCTCTCTAAAGGAGGGGAAAGCTGAGACAGAGAAATACTGCAAAGAGAATGTCCTGCATATCCCTGAATTGTTGCTGGATGTCTCCAGCCCCAGCTGGACCCTGACACAAACACTCAGGACTTCCCAGGACACTGATACCCTGTGATGGCTCCTGGGACTGGGGCTGGTAACAGGATCCAGGAGCCTTCACCTGCAGGTCACAGGCACAGCCCAGGGCACTCTGGCTGTGCCTGCCAGATGGCTGCCTTTGTTTCACAAGGGGAATCCAGCAAAAGCCCTGTTTTATCCTGCAAGGCACAGGAAGAAAGCCAAGGATCCTGTTTTATGAATGGTTCTCACCTTTTTAAATGTAATTCCTCGAGCTGAATTAAAACATTCTGTAATTAATGTGACGCGTCTGCTATGACACAGCTGGACAAACCTGGATTTGCAACCTTGTTAACATCTGTCTTTTTTCCCAGAAAAGCTCACTTGGTTTAGTTTTGGTTTTGCCAGTTCTTGGAGTGCTGGAATTCAGTGCAAGTACATGAATAAGTCTGAGCTGTTTCCAGTATCAATTATATCTTGTCTGAACACAAAAGTCCATTTAAGTGTCATTTCATAAACAAAGCTTGATGATTGTGTGGCCTTTGGACCTGTGATGGATCCAATTAAGGTTTAGCACTGTGTGGATTTGTGGGAGTGACTTGCCTGGTGGCTTTAGGCCCAAGATGAGTGGAGCCAGGCTTCCTTCTTGAGCTCCCACAGCATTCACTAGGCTGTGCCTGCCTTCTGCAGGAACAGGAAACTCTGGGGCTGTGCAAGGACTCTGAAACATCAGAGTAAAGCTTTATTAGAGGAAGGATCTGAGCTGGAGGTGTGCCAGAAGGGTTATTTTGTGAGAGGGTCAGGGAGCCTCCATGGGCTCTTCTGTGTTTGAGTGGTTTCCCCAAATACAGGAGCAGCTCTTCTGTCCTCCTTTAATGGTGAAAAATCACAAGTGATAAAAATCCTCACCTTCCTGGTGGGCTGGGGCTTTCTGTTAAAAACTGCTCACCTCATAGGTGTGTTTAGATTCCTGCAGGTTCAAATTCCTGCAGATGCAGATTCAAAACAGGATGGATCTGAATGACACCTTAGCTAATTGAAGTTTGCCTCATCTTCCCTGAATTGTAGAGATGTTTGGGTTGGAAGGGTCCTTAAAGATCACCCAGTGCCACCCCTGCCATGGCAGGGACACCTCCCACTGTCCCAGGTGCTCCAGCCCCAATGTCCAACCTGGCCTTGGGCACTGCCAGGGATCCAGGGGCAGCCCCAGCTGCTCTGGGCAGCCTGTGCCAGGGCCTGCTCACCCTCACAGGGAAGAATTCCTTTCTAATTTCCAAAGTAAACTTAATCTCTTTCAGTTGGAAGCCATTCCCCCTGTTCCTTCAGCTTCTTTAAGGAAAAAATGTATAATCTTTAATTTTGCTGCGTTTAGCAGAGTTTTCCAGTGTGTAAGGTTCCTGTGGAGGTCAGTAACTCTGACCTCTAAATAAACATGGAAAAAGACTCTTTCTTAGGACTGGTACACCAGGAATGTTCCTGTTTCAGTGGTAGATGTGGTACATTTCAATCAAGGCTGCAGAAGAAAACAGCCACCTGGGTGTGCTCAACTGGAGGGGGCACAGCCAAAATATTGGCTGTCCTGAGTGTGTGAAGTGCAGAATTTGATGCAATTTAGTGTGGTCAAAGCAAGGATGGGGGCTGTGTGTCAGATATGGAGAACTGAGGTATTACTCCTCTTTCCTCTTTGAATTTGTTTTTAGATATTGTTTAAAAATGCTTTTAAAAATAATGCAGAAGCAATTGTTTAATTGCTAATAAGCTCCTTGAACCATGAAGTGAGTCCAGAAGGAATGACTGAGCTTAGCTACTCCAAAAAGGGTATGGTTTCCCCTTTGGCACAAGTGATTATTTGTCTTGATAGCAGAGCAGTTGCCTTAATTAAAACACTGTCCACATACCTGGGCAGCTCTGCAGGAGAATTTGGTTTCACAGGACAACAGGATCCTTGTTCGACACGTTTCCCTCACTTTCTCATCCAGGTTTTCTTTCCTCTGCACTACACATCCTTTGTGTATCTCCTTGGAAAAAAATATCCCCCAAACACTGTGCCCTGTTCCTTGTGAATGATGCTGCTGTTCTTCCAGGCTGAGCCCCAGGTCTCCTCCTTTTTTCTTTGCAATTAACAGTGAGGGTGGTCTCGCTCCCCGAGTAGCCAGAGCCACCAGAAGAGATGGCTGAGAGCTGATCTGGGGGAACAAGGGTGCCCTAGGGCCAGGTGACATTAATGCTGGCCTCTAGCTGGAGATACAAGGTGCAGATTGTGTTCTGCAAGTGACCTGGCAGTGCTTGGAGTGGGAAGAGATTGTGTCAGAACAAAGGTGGGAGCCCAGTCTTTGCTTATAAAAGAACCTCCTCCTCCAGTGTTTGCAGCACAGTGACATTTATTTGTAGTGCAGTGATGAATGGAACCAAATCACTGCTTTGCTGTTTCAGTTTGCCCTGAGCAGTGGCTTAATTCTTGTGTTTCTAAATTGAAGTCAAAAATCCACATGTAATGAGTGCTGTAGATAAGCGCTCAGGCACCTGAGTGAGTTGTGGCTCTTCAGTTAACACAGAACAACCTTAACAAGAAAAATTAACAGCACAAATCCGCTGTTTGAGCTTGGAAACCCAGACCATCAGTTGCCTTCCAAGTAGAATTGCCTTTGCTGGGATCAGAAGATAAACTGAATCCTGCAAGGGCCTGAATGTGCACAACAGTGATTTAAATGTTTTAGTAAGATTCAGTTTAAATGTTTTAGTAAGATTCAACACTCGACATGGAAAAGAATCCAAAGGACCTGAATTCAGAAGGAATCATATTCTCATGAACATAAACCTGAAGTGTTTAAAGCTGCAAATTACCTTGTTCAAATTACTGCCTTTGCCTTGTAAGCAATTTTCAAGGCAGCGTGCATAAATTGTAAATTCATTCTTAGGAAGTACAGTTGATGTAATAAATGGTATAAAAATAACATTCTGGGGGTAACTGTACCACACTTGGGTGCTTTTCCAATAATTAGAATTACACTAATAGTTCCATCAGCTGGAATATCTGTTCTTTTTATAAATACTGTCAAAATTTTCTAATATTTCCAAACTAGATGAGTGAGGTTTCTTGCGTTTTATTCTGAAAGATGAGAAGGGAAAAGAATAGATTGCCTGAAGTCCTGTGGAGTGTCTGTACCAAGGAGATGGGATATACAGCTTGTTTTACAGTGGAGGGTTATAATACAGTGCAGTATTATATTCTAGTAAGTGTGTGATATAATGCAGTCACTGTTATGGCTGTAGGAATAACCACAGCCCTCAGAAACTGGGAAAGAGACCCTGCTCACGAATATTTGTTACCAAATCATCCACAGATAAGTTTAGTTCAGTAGATTGCATCTTAAAAAAACAATGGGTTACAAGTTCCTTCTAGTCAATATGGGATTGTGCTCTGAGCCCTGCAGAAACCCCACACCAGGCATGTGCTGTTCTTAAAAGAAAGTTAAATCTAGAAGTTACTTGCGAGGGGTTTTTGATAAGGGTTGTAAATTCAGCTTTTCTGCAGGGGAATCAGCTCAGCCTCGGGTTGGGGTTTTTGTGAGAAGGCTTTGTGTGGGTATTTGGGGTTGGAGGAGTGCACAGCAAGGCCTCTCCTGCTCCCTTACCACACATGTGGTGTGGGCTGTGCCCAAAGAACCAGAGTGGAAACAGAGGCTGGGGAAAAGCCCCAGTTCTGTTTTCATCACTGCTGCTCATCCCAGAGGCAGGTCAGAGGCAGAGTCTGTCCCTGGGCATGTCCCTGTGCTGGGGGGCTGCTGGCCAAGGGATGTGTTCCACTGGTCACCTCTGCATCCAGCTCCAGGGCTGGGCTGGCTGGGCTCCCTCTGAGGTCAGGCAGGCAGATGGAGGTGCTGTCAGCCTGAAGTGTCAGCCCAAAACGAATGGTTAATGGGGAGGAGAAGGAAGGGACAGAGGGGATTCCACCAGATGTTCTCACAGACACAGATAGATCATTTCACCTGCCTTGTGCCCACACTGCTGATTTGGATCAGCCCCAGGAAGTATTTGGGTTGTCTGGTCTCAGGAAAAGGAAGAATTTCCCTAAAAGCTGCTGTTGCTTGTCCACTTGTGTTTACCCAGGAATGTGTTGTGGGTTTGAGGCCTCCTCAGCCAGACCTGCAGGTACCAAAGGAGGAGCTCTGAGAGCCCCGAGCTGGGTTAAACCCTGAACTGCCCTGGGCTCTGCAGTTCTCGCTCATGGCCATGTTACAGTCTGTAGAGACCAAAATAAAAACACTCAGATGAATATTTCAGCTTTTTCAGCACTTTACCAACCATGTCTTGGTTTGCCTCTGATTTTTTGTGTGTTTAAGGATTGATTGTGTGGGTCAGGTGTTGCATCACTTGATGGTCTCATCTTAGAGCCACGGAGTGGTTTGGGTTGGAGGCACCTTAAAGCCCATCCAGTGCCACCCCTGCCATGGGCAGGGACACCTTCCACTATCCCAGGTTGCTCCAAAGTTGGTTGATCCAGCCTGGCCTTGGACACTTCCAGGGATGAGGCAGCCACAGTTTGTTTTGTCATTTCCATTTAGGATTTTTTCTTTTGATTTTTCATAGTCACATTGGTTTATGTATGTCCTTACTCACTCTGACTGTCATCCTCTGTGTGTTACTGCCTTGTACTTGGGATTAGGAATGCTTTGTTCCAGGCATTTTGATCTCTTCTGTCCTGTCTAGTGCATTAAAATCATTTCGGGGCTGTTGCACCCCAAATTTGTTTTTATTCCTCCAGGCTTCTTTCCTTTCAAATGGTGCTAATCCATTCACTGAATCAATGGCTTGAAGAGAAGAAAGCACATTTCCATGTTTTCTTTATTCCTCCCTCCCCCTCTTTTCATTTCTTATGAGTTGTGAATTCATCACTCTATGATTAATTTTGCCCTTGATTGCCTTTTGTCCCCAGTCTCAGTCAGGTTTTCATCTCTATGATGCAGAGTGATCTGCAGAAGACTTTCCACACTGCTTATTCCTTTCTTGTTTTATTAGGACATTGTTACCAATCTGATCAGGAACTTACCAGTTGTGCTGTGGTGTCACAGACATCTTTTATCAAAAATCCTTTCCTTAGGACTTTTCCTCCTGAGAAGCTGAGAGGCCTCAGGAACAAAATGTAACCAATGGTTATCTGCTGCTGTGGAATGCAACAGGTGCATCTGTGATTGGTCTCATGTGGTTGTTTCTAATTAATGCCAATCACAGTCAGCTGGCTCAGACTCTCTGTCCGACACCAAAGCTTTTGTTATCATTCTTTCTTTTTCTATTCTTAGCCAGCCTTCTGATGAAATCCTTTCTTCTATTCTTTTAGTATAATTTTAATATAATATATATAATAAAATAATAAATCAAGAGATTTATTCTGAAACATGGAGTCAGATCCTCATCTCTTCCCTCATCCTCAGACCCCTGTGACACCATCACACTGTGGTCCTGTTGTGTTGTTGGGAAGGGACGTTTTGCTTCAGTCCATTTCTCTGGCAGTGAGATCTGGGCTGTTGTTGCAGCAGGAAACACACCTGCCCTGGTTGTTTGATGCCAGCAGCTGCAGCAATGATTGCTGGTGGTCCCTGGGCTGGGGCGCAGGATGCACATGACCTGAAGTGTGTGCAGGGACATGGAGCCCCGTGTCCCTGCAGGGCATCACAGGCCCTGTGCCACGTGTGGAGCAGAGCTTGTCTTTGTCCACGGGCAGGGCAGGGGGGCGGCTGGTCCTGGATCCATGGGGACTGTGCAGGATGCAGGAGGTGTGTGGGATTTGACATGTGCACACACACAGACATGTTCATTCTCCTTAGCCAGCCTGCTCGTGCTTGGCTTCTGGAAACTGCTCTGCGCTTGGCAAAGCTCACTCCAGGGTATGGATGGTGGATTCCTTCAGCAGCTCACTCATTCTCACTGCTCTGTAAATATTTACCTTTATCCACCAGCCCTGGACAGTCACTGCCCTGGCACAGAGTGAATTGGAGTGTCTGTGTGTGTCTGTGTGTGTGTGTGTCTGTGTGTGTGTTGAGGTGTGCTGGGCCACACCAGTGCTTTGGTCACGAAACCTGAAATTTCTGGAGGTGGGAGCACAGGGATGTGTTGTGAAATGATTTCTTGAAGAGTTTTGGCTTTGGGACAGATGTGGGCTGTAAATAACAGAATCTGTTCTTAGGGCTGCCAGTGCCTTCCAACCTTAACGTGTTGCCCTCTCTCCCCTCCCTATTGCCTTCCCCCTGCAGGTCCCCAGCCTGTGTGAAGATCTCCTCTCCTCTGTGGATCAGCCCTTGAAGATTGCACGGGACAAGGTGGTGGGGAAGGATTATCTATTGTGTGACTACAACAGAGATGGGGACTCCTACAGGTGAGTTCCCCAGAGCTGGGGCTGCCTGCTGCTCTCTGAATGGCATCCATGGGCAGGGCTTGCAGGCCCTTCTCCCTCTTATTTTCAGCCAAAAAATATCACTCGCTTAAAGATTTAGAGCCCAAAATGTGCTGTTGTTATCGTGCTAAATGGGGTGACTGGTGTATTTCTCTTTGTTTTCTTTATTCTGGATTGAAACCAGTCAATTCTCTAGCAGAGAGAATTGGCCTTGGTAGGAAATTAGACCATTGCAAAGTTATAAAATCTCTGGACTGGATAATGACAGGAAAGAGATGATGCAAGCTGTGGGCTTAAACAAAATCATCTTCAGCTTGTACAAAACAGGGTGGATTTGCCAGCTGGGAAAGGCTCTTTCACTCCATATTTTACAAGGAATTGACTGACTTTGGACTCAGTGTCGTTAGTTCTGTGTGAAAATACTGGCCCAAGTTTTTACCCAAGAAAAGGAATCCCCATCTACCAAAACAGCTGATACATTCTGAGGACTGGAGTCAAAACCAATGGAAATACTTGAACCCTATGAGCTGTGTATAATTATAATTAATTTTGAAGCAGGAGGGGCTGTAATACTGGAATGGTACAATCAGATTTCAGTGTTTTGGCTGCCACATTGAGCACAGTTTCTCTTTTAATGTGTTTTCCTCTACCTTGCCATAAGGATGACGTTTTTAATTTATGTTAAAATCATCCCTTCCCTTTCTCACATTGCCTGACTTTCCTTAATGGCTGTAGTGACAGTGGCAGAGTTCAGATATTTAATATAAGAATCATGAGTTTACAGTCCAGAAACCTTTGTGACTCCTGCAGCACTTTTATTCTTTCCCTTAACAAAGGGTGCTGGGCTGTGAGGTCAGGACCCTACTCGTCTCCTGCCCTGAATGACCAGCTCAGCCATCCTGCTGCTTCTGGGGATGATTCTCAGGCTTCCACTTGTCTCTCCTTTCATAATTTACATTTTAGTGCTTGGAATTATCTCCAGGAAGAATCTCACTTTGCTGTGTGTAGATTTGATGTCGTGTTTTACGTTCATCTGACCAGAATGTTTCAAGAATTGTGTTTCAAAGTGGAGTTTCAGAAAATATTTTTTAACAAATCTTTTTTCTTTGGCTCAGGCATCACTGCAGAAGCAGTGGAGCTTGCAGAGGATTTGAGATGAATTGGTTCAGTTGCTGTGAGTTGCAGGGAAGGTCCCTCTCTAATGCGAAGCACGTGTGTGTGGATGATTTACACAGAGAACATGCTGTGATACATTTTGTCCTAGAAACAAGAGATGGAGAATGAGAGTGGATGCAGAGTTTGACAGTGCCTCTGAATTGTGGCTGAGTGTAAATCCTAATGAGTTATTTAAAATGTAACCTATTGCAGGGGGCCAGCAAGTGAGCAGGACCCCAAGGTGGAGTGTCACTTATGTTCTTTAGGGCACCAATCTCATATTTAGAAACTATTCCAACCTTCCACAGAAGAGCCTGGTGCCTTCTATAAAAGCATTTTGCATGAATTTTGTGTCCCAGCTGGTTAGATCCACGTTAGCAGCTACTTGCATGTAATCAGTTCTGAATTAGTAGATAAAATAGGAGTTCAGAGCTTCTGCCCCTCATGAGATGAACCCACAGCTGCAGCCCCTCTGGCAGGTGCAGGAAGGGGGATTAAATCCTGAATTTCTTGTGGATCTTTCAAGAGATGCTTTCTCCCTGAAGCTGTGATGTTTCTTGCAGCCCCTTTGCATCCTGCTCAGGCTCCTGATGTGGGCATCAGTCACCAGAGCCACAGGGAGCTGGAAAAGGCACTGGTTAGACACTAATGGGACATTGTGCAGTCACTAATGACCCCTGTGTTTAATTAGGGAACATGACAGCCCTTCCTCTAAGGTCAGTGTCACTCTTGCCTCTGAAATTTGCTCCATCTCTTTCTGAGAAGGTATTAAATAGCTACAAGGAAGCAGGAGGAATTTGGTTTCTAAAATCACTTTGAAATTTTCGGGACTTATTAAGTAATGAGGTTTCAGAAAAGCTCTTTCATTTGTTCCTCTAGAACAGGCACCATGTGTTAATTGCTGGCAGGAAAGAATCCTGCTCCTAAGGCTTTTGATTCAGGCATTCTGGATTGAAGTGATTCTTCCTTCTGGAATTGATTGGTCCCAGCTCTGATTCATGGAGTAAATTCTTTCCTTCAGCGCACAGCAGAAGCCTTTGAAACCCCAGCAGCACTGCCCTGTGCATGTTAATCCCATTCTGTGCCTGTGTCCAGACACTGCTTCACCTCATCAAATCTGCACTTGTTCCTGGGAAGTGCCTCTTACACTAATTTAATCAATTAGGCCAAATCTAGGAGGAGTTCACTGGGCTTTTAAAAGCTTTTGATGTTTCCACAGCCATTTTCCAGAGCCACACGCTCCGTTAGAAGTCCCAGGGAATGTTATTCCCTGCCTGACACGTGCTGCATCCCCAGTTCCTGCACACTCCCAGCTAAACACCTTTCCTTCCTGTTGGACAGGTAGCTAATTGCATTTCTTTTAGCAAGAAATACTTTTAATCCAAGTA
>NW_005054473.1:187048-219377 GCF_000277835.1 Geospiza fortis | reverse complement strand
GACTTTCTCATGGGATTCCAGTTTTATAGGGCTGGGTTTTTCCAGTGGCTTTGCAATTTGACTGGGAATTTGTCTGGAAAAAAAGCTGCTGTGGGAAGTGAATATCCTAATGCTTAGCCCATCACAGTTTAGTCTTTCCTTATGTTTAGACAGACTTGGTTTGCTCCCTGTTGAATGTGGATCAGACTAAAAGGTGGATTTTGGAGTCTCCTTGGATCTTCATAAATAGATAATTTTTATTTTCTTCATATTATTAAATCCTGCTTGTGGGAGTCTCACAGGTACTTCTGTGAGTGCTCCTGGAATAACAAAGGTTTGTGAAGGATATCAAACAGTCATGGAATCCACGTTGTGAAGGCAGAGCTTTTATTAATTTTATTTTTTAATATTAGACTTCAAGGTCCCTGACTTTGTCCATACATTTCCACTCGAAGTGTGTTTGATCACTCTGTTAAATGGAATCCTTATGGGGAAGTTGGGGCCAACAACACTGAAACCTGTTAGCTGAAACACAAACCATTCTCTTTTGGGGAAATTAGAGGTCTGACTTTTGAAATTTAAGTGCTTGTCCATCTGTCTTTCTTCAAATAGCCTCCAGTTAAGTGTTTAAATGTGTTGTGAGTGCATTTCCACAAAAATAAAAAAGTACAGGCCTGGGTTAGGAGGGGTTTTTGTTGGTAAAGCTGCTGCTGGCTCCAGCTGGAATGGGATGAAAATGCCACAAGCTGCTGGCTGGAAGGGTCTGTTCTGGCTGCCCCCAATGCCATTGTGCAGCCAGGGGAAGAGTTTGGTGTTTGCACTTGGAGCATCTCCCAGGGGTTGTGCAGGAGCTCCCTGCTCACCCTCTGCAGCAGCTGAGCCACCTGGGAGCACCAGGGGGGTTTATGTGCATCTGCCCCAGAGTTCAGAGATTTTAGGTAAAGAAGTGAAGAAAGAGCTGAGAAGGGAGCTCATCCCTGTGTGTCCCTGTCTGCAGGGAGGGCTCTGCTCCCTGGGACCCAGCAGTGGCACCAGAGGAAGGGGCAGGGACTGATCCAGGGAGCTCCAGCTGAACATGGGGAGGAGGAACTTTACACACTGTGGGACACATTGCCCAGAGAGGCTGAGTGTCCCTCCCTGGGATGTTCCAGACCCATGTGGGCTCAGTCCTGTGCTCTGGATTGAGCAGGGAGGTGGCACCAGATGAGGCCCTGTGGGCCCTTCCAGCCTGACCCAGCTGGATCCTGTGGCTGGTGACTCCTCTCCAGAGCAACCACATTTTAAGCAGCTGTTTAAAATCACAAAACCCCAGAGTTACTGAGGTTGGAAAAACGCTCCAAAACCATCAAGTCCAGCCCTGACCAGTCCCCAGCTTCAGAGCATTGAGTGCCATGTCCAAGTCTTCCCTGGACACCTCCAGGGATGGGGACTCCAAACATCCCTGGGCAGCCCCTGCCAAGGCCTGAGCACCCTTTCCATGCAGAAATTCCTCCTGATGTCCACCCTGAGCCTCCCCTGGCCCAGCCTGAGGCCGTTCCCTCTCCTCCTGTCCCTGTTCCCTGGAGCACAGCCAGACCCCCCTGGCTGTCCCCTCCTGGCAGGAGCTGTGCAGAGCCACAAGGGCCCCCCTGAGCCTCCTTTGCTCCAGGCTGAGCCCCTTCCCAGCTCCCTCAGCCTCTCCTGGGGCTCCAGCCCCTTCCCAGCTCCGTTCCCTTCCCTGGACATGCTCCAGCCCCTCCAGGTCCTTCTTGTGGTGAGGGCCCAGAGCTGGACACAGCCCTGAGATAGAACCATGACCTGAAAACATCACTTGGGTGGATGTGACACAACAACTCCACTTTTCCTGTCAGGTGTGGTTGGCAGGAGTTGTGGGGGCAAAGCAGAGGCTGGGCTTTGTGCTTTGCACCACCCCTCTGCCTTTCTGAGAAACGAATGACAAGAGAAAAAACCTTTCCCTGTGGCCAGCACGGGGACCTGGTGCTGCAGCCAGGGTCTCGGAAGGGGGACAGAAAGGGTAGAGGTGCTTTTCTTTGAGGCAGCAGTGATGTGTGCAACTTGGTTACTCCAAGGGGAATTGAAAAGCAAAATGCAGGTTTCTAGAATGGGAGTAATAAAAGCCTCAGGCAGATGGGCAGAGGGTTCCATTAATCTTTTAATACCAAATCTTTCATTAAGAACACAAAAATCGCTTCCACACCTGCAGAAATTGTAGTAAAACCTGCAGCTTTACAAACCCTGTTAAATCCTTCAAACTGTTCAAAGGGTTTCTTAATGTTGTGCTAAAGGTAGAGTTTATTTCAAAGCAGAGTAGTGGAGGAAAATGTGGACCTTAATCATAGCCAGCAGTGTTTGGCTCAAATACTGTCAGATCCCAAATAAACTACACAATCGATTTGTATTTGCATGAAA
The DNA here is from genome assembly GCF_000277835.1 of Geospiza fortis. NCBI lineage: Eukaryota > Metazoa > Chordata > Aves > Passeriformes > Thraupidae > Geospiza > Geospiza fortis. Next base: position 216,989 of record NW_005054473.1, on the reverse strand, counting down.
ACAGTTTTTAATATTTAATGTTCAACAGCTGAAGCCTTGTTGTTGAATATATAGGAAGGAACAGATTGAAACCCAAGAGATTTTTTTCTGTGTAGCAAACCTGAAGCCAGGGAATGGCCCCCAGGTGAGTTCTGAGGGCTCAGTGTCCCCTTTTTGCCAGTGTTTGAAATGGCTGTGGGGAGTGCAGCTCTACCAGGTACATTGCTCTGGCACTTTTTGGGTTTTTGTGGAAGTTCAGCATCTGTGGATGAGCTCAGACCCACCAATATTAAACTTTCAGAGCCATGGCATATCCTGAGCTGGAAGGGACCCCCAAGGACCATCCAGGCCAACTCCTGGCCCTGCACAGACACCCCAACAATCCCTGGGAGTGTTGTCCAGATGCTCCTGGGACCTCTGACAGCCTCGGGGCCATGAGCAGGCTCTGTCTCCTTGTCTCAGTTGAAAAGCCAGGTGTCTGCTGAGGAAGGCAGGAGCCTCCCCTGAAATGGAAAATATAAACCCCCTCCCTCTGAACTGTTATAATTTTAAAATTAAGGGGCTCTCAGGTAAAGATATGGGAATAGGAATAACAGTTCTTTATTAGGAAAACTAAAAATACAAATGTAATAGTACAAATGAGAAAAAAAAACTATTGACAGAGTCAGAGCAGTCCCTGCCCCCCTGTGTGTCAGGGGTGGCACAGCCCCATCCCATGGGGGCTCAGCCCTCCTGCAGTGCCAGCTGTGCTGCTGCTGCAGCAGGGATCCTGCACAAGGGGGGAGTTTCCTCTGCAGGCTCCAGGGCTGCTGCAGATGGGCCTGGGCTCCCTCTGGCAATGCAGGGCAGCAGAAAGCTGCTCCTCTGGCAATGCAGGGGGCAAAGGCTGCTGTGCTGCTCCAGGCTCAGATTGGATCCAGGTAGGAATGCTTGGCTCCTCCCCTGGGCGCAGCATCTCCCCATGGGATGCTCAGTGAACAGAAGAGAACTGCTCCACAGATAGGAATGGAACACACAGCCCCGTTTCCAGCCCAAGACACTGTTGTCTGTTTCTCCTGTCCCCTGGTGTGACTGTCCCTTGCCTTTGTCCCTGCAGGTCACCGTGGAGCAACAAGTACGACCCTCCCCTGGAGGACGGTGCCATGCCCTCGGCTCGCCTGCGCAAGCTGGAGGTGGAAGCCAACAATGCCTTTGACCAGTACAGAGACTTGTATGTCAGTCCTACCCTCTGAGCCCTGTCTGTCTGTCTGTCTGTGTCCCCTGGGGCAGGCTGGGGGGAGGCAGCGCTGGGTCTGTGATGCCAGACGTGATGAAATCTGTCAGCTGGTGCCAAAGGCAGGTGCTGAGGTGCTTTCCCACCTCCTTCCCCCTTGAACAGATTGATGCTGTCTCTGTCCTGGCATGACCTGGCTTCTCTTTGATCTCTAAGTTCTGGCTTAAATCATTTGCATTTTCCATTCCCTCAAGGCTGTACTCTTAAAAAATCTCTGTGTGCAGCAGCAGCAGCTCTCACATCTCCCAGTGAAAGGACAGGCACTGAAGTGCAGCAGTTGGGCAGGGGTTGATGTGCTTCTGCTGCAGGATGCTTGTTTCAGGCCCTGTCCTATGAAGGAGGTGTAAAACAAAGGAATTAACAGAGCCTGTGTGGGATCAATGTAGATTAGGCAATGGCTTTTTAAAGCAGCAAGAGGAAGCTGTCTGGGTGAGTTACCAGTTGAGCAGTATTTCTGTAAATTGGGGCTGTGCTGGTCCTGCACTGAATTTACCTCCACATCCTTGGGATGTGATCAGCTTCACCTGTGGAATCTGTGGTCTCCTAAGCAATGCTGGGGTGGAAAGTGATGCTAAAACTGCACAGCAAGTGAGTGTTGGAAAGCAAAATGAACCAGTGTGTCCTTTACTGGGACACACTTTTAGGGAGGTGCCTAAAGCCCAGGAAAAAAGTGAACAAACTTCATTGCTGCTTCTTGTTGCCTGAAAAGGGAGATAAAACACAGCCTTAGGTGTAGTTCATCATATTACAGTGCTGAGAGAAGCACATTAAAAGGAACTTTTCTAGCTGGGCTCTGTGGCTCAGTGTAAAGGCAGCCTGTCCAAATGTGTTAAACATCACACTTCTGTTACAGGTAGCAAATCTTTACTTCTTTTCGTGCATTATTTTCATAGCTCTCCAACTTCTCTTGTAAGTAACAGTTGTTATTGGTATCTGAACTGAGTGGAAGAAAGGAATTTTGCATATTCAGCAAAGCCAAATTTGCAGTTACTCCCCAGATGCAGAACAGAGCAGGACCAATAACATTTTTAATACCCTGAGACGAAAATGGGGAGGTTTATGGAACCAAGGTTGTCTTTTTAAATCCCTCTCTGCTCAGATGACCATGAAGTCATGGCTGGATACAATAACTTCTTTAAACAGCTTGAATTGGCTGAAAGGAAAGCACAGGGCAGGTTTCTGACTGAGGTGAATCTGCTGAGCCCTGCTCAGCGTGGGGTACAGCAGTACCTTTATATAACAGTCTTCTTGTATTGTGTGGAAGGGAAAGGTGAGCTTGTTCCAAATTCCATCTTTCTGTTTGTCAGTGCAGCTTTTACAGGCAGGAATGGTCAGAGGGGACCTAGGAGGGATCACAGCCAGGAGGGCAGGTCAGACCATGGGCACAGGTGCCAGCACAGAACACTTCAGTGCCTGTTGTGATCCCAGAAGTGGAGGAGGAAAAGAGGACAGGGGTGGCTTAATGTTTGGCTGAGCAGTGTGAAAAAACTTGTGGCATTTGCGGAAAGAATTTACAATGTTTAGGAAATTTAACCTCAGTGTCTGAAGGGTTTGTTGTGCTTCAAATCAGGATTTGTACCTTACCTCCATCAGTGATGTGGAGAGAAACAGGCTTTTGCTCTTGCAGTTGGGCTCTGCAGTTTTCTGAACAAGACAATTGAACTTTTGTGTTTTGACAGCAGAAGCTTAATTTTTACTTGGAGATCAGAGGTTGGAAATTCAGAGGTGGCAGAAATGCCAGCTTCTCTCAGTGCTGCTCTTGCCAACACATTGGGTTGGGAATGGCTGCAGCAATTCCTCATGGAGCAGCTGCTGGAGCTGCCTGGGCAGGGCTGTGGTGGAGAGGTGGCACTGGCAGTGGCAGGGGTGTCACCCCATGGGTGGCAGGGATGTCCCTGCCTGGGCAGAGCTGGCAGTGGCAGGGGTGTCACCCCATGGCTGGCAGGGATGTCACTGCCTGGCTGCTGGAGCTGGGAGCTGCCCTGGCAGTGCCTGTGGAGCAGCAGTGGGGCTGGGCCAGGCAGGGTCCATGGAGGTGTCACTGCCTTGGCAGCTCCTGCAGCTGGGCAGGGAGGGCTCAGGGCATCCTGGGCCAGGAACCAGTGTCCTTCCCAGCTCCAGAGCCAGGTACAGCAGAGCTTTTCCAGCCCTGGGAGATACTTCAGGCTCCTTGATGGATTAATCAAAGGGCTAAGCGTGCTGGCAGCCCTCAGGACTGTGTCTTTTGTGGAAATTCTGGTTACTGTTAGATGGGGAGATCTGTGCCAGGTTCACCCTCCAGGAACAGGGATCAGTCTGCAGAAAATCTACATTTTGAGTTGACCTGCAGAGGCTTTCATTCTTTCTGCTCACTCTGGTGAGGTTGCCTGCCCACACAGATCCTTCACAGGGGACACCAGGCTAACTGATACTTCACATTACAAATTCTTAAAAAATGCCAGTTTAAGAGCAGTGGCTGCACATGAAGAGGATGAAAATGGTGGTGCAGAAGAAGCCTCAAATCTGACACATCAGCTCCTCACCAGCAGTCCCTTAACAGCCTCTTCTGTCCCTCTGTGGGGCAGAGAATGTTCCTGAGCTGCCTCTGTAGCCACAGCTGCTGTTTTATGAAAGAGAGGTAACAGTGAATACAAAATTAATCACAGCACTCACAGGGAACACCAGATCCAGCCTGCCTGAATTTCCTGGGCTGTTCAGGCTTTTTATTCCTGTAATGAGAGTTTCTGCTGGGTTTTTCAGAGCAAGTAGTGCCTTTGTGTCCAGACTTGCTAGACAGCTTCTGCTGTCCCAGGTTGCTCCAAGCCCTGTCCATCCTGGCCTTGGACACTTCCAGGGATCCAGGGGCAGCCACAGCTGCTCTGGGCACCCTGTGCCAGGGCCTGCCACCCTCACAGAGAGGAATTTCATCCCAATATCCTATCTAGCCCTGCCCTCTGGCAGTGGGAAGCCATTCCCTCTTGTCCAAATTCTCTCTCCATCTTTCCTGTTGGCTCCTTCAGGCACTGGAGGGCCCCAGTCAGGTCACCCCAGAGCCTCCTCTCTCCAGGCTGAACAACCCCAGGTCTCTCAGCAGTTGCTGTGCACAGGGCTCACTTCACTCCTGGGCTTCCAAACACACCTGGTGCTGGTCATCCCAGCATCTGTAGATAAATGGGCCCTTTTGGGAACATCTCCATCCCACTCTGCTCTCCCCATGTGGTCCCAACCTCCCCTGGATCAGCTCCCCTTTTACCTTTAACACAGAAAGTGCTGATATCTCACAGAATTCATCTCAGGCCTCTCCCAGCACTTCAGATTGCTTCAGTTCTTCCTTGTGTCGGTCCCATTTGGCCCACACACCTTTCCTTTTTAGATTTCTCTTTTCATCAGGTGTGGTAAGTCTCCACCTACGTTCAGTGAGTCACTGCATTGTGTTTGCCATTTCCCAAGGGGCTGGCACCTGCTGTCGTGGGTGTTTTGAGGGAAACAGCCTGGTATGGGTCTGTTAACAGTTTGCGTGCAATAATCCACTCAGATTTGCTTGCTAGGGACCTTAAAATTCAATTTTGTCCCCAAAAGCTTAATGGCCACTGAGGGACTGTTGTGTGAAAATGAGTTTGGGAAAGTCTTGTAGTATTGCATGTAATAAAATCATGTAAGCTGGAGAACAATTCTGCTGAGCCTTCAGTGCCTGTGAACCAGTGCTGAACTGGCCCTAAGTGTCTGCTTCAGTGCAGACTACCTTTAGTATCTCTGGAGTTTCCCACCTTTCCTTTCTGGAGGTATTTGGGTTAAAGAGGAATTACTCCAGGTTCCAGTTCCCTCTCTGTCCTCTGTGTTAAACAACAAGCATGTTTCTTGGTTATCTGTTTTACCAAAATCCATGTCACTTTCCCAAAAAACAACTGTTCCATTTCCATCTCCTGCTGCCAGCTTTAACTCCAGCAGTGCCTGGAGCTAATGCTCTGGCATGTTTGTGTTCAGTAGGTTATTATTCCCAGATGGAAGTCTAATATCTTACACCACTCAGTTAGAGCCTTGGCTTTCCACTTCCAATATGGTGAAGATAATTTCTTCCAACACATGGTTGTAATTTATTGCCCTTTGCTTGACGTGTGTGTGCTTGATTGAAATCAAAGCGTAATGAGGACCAGGGCAGCTGCTTAAATCTCTCTATTTTAGATTCTGCCTTCCCTTGTTTTGGGTTGGGGATAATCAGGCCTTTAATTAAATAATCTAATGGCTCTTTGTTGTCTGGAAGAAATAATTTCTGAAGTGATTAAATAGACCTCCCCTGGGAAGGATGCTGCTGATCTGTCTGCAAACAGGATGAGTTTTGGCAACTTTGGACTGGTTTAGTGACTGACATGCATTTAGAAAGCTATTCCTCCTTTTTTCTGTGGCTTAAATTGGATTTATTGGTCTTTTGATTTTTAACAGCTTTAGAAAAAGATAAAACATCATCTTAATCATTCTGCTCCTGGAAAATGTTTGTATTGATTAAGATTTTGAGTTTTCTCAACAAAGTGAGAATGAAACCTTTGAACTTCTGCTTCTGTCTCTGTTTTGATGTTGATCCATTTTCAGTGTGTTATATTAGAGCTCTGGACCAGGAATTTGGTAGGAGTGGAAGGAGGTCTGGGAGAGGATTGACCTCTGAAATGTCTTTGTTGTGTGTAATCCTTTTATTATTGAATTTTGATTGGAATCTGGTCCAGGATAGTTATTCCAGTTTTGGATAGTGTTAGCAGTGCTGAGGTGGCACCCAGGGCTGTGCTCTTTGCATGGGGACATTCCTGTCCTGTGGATAGAACCCAGGGGTTCTTTGCAGCCAGGTGAGCATCCAGTGCCTTTCCCTGCTCTGGAGGAGAAATTCCTGGGCCGTGGCCTCAGGAATGTGTGGGTTGAGGAGCCTTTGGGCAGGTACAGCAGTGATGTCCCAGTGACAGATGAGTTTGCCCTTTCATTTTTGGAGTGCTCAGGGCTGAGTGTATTTTTTATTTTTATTACTCTGTTTAACTTGTGGAGCAGCCTGGCTTTGCTGGCCTCAGGGATGTCTCATTTTGTGCCATCATCTGTGCTGAGCATGTTCAGATGTCCCATAAACTGCTGGATAGTTCAACTTCCTTTAGCTGTTTTTACCCCTTTCCCTAGTTTATTTTTGATTGCTTGAACAGCCTCTGGCACTGCCTTAGTCCACTTGTCCTGATAAGAAAAAATGGAAACCTCTGTTAGCGCTGCCCTTGGGCTGTGGCTGTTCCTGAGATCTGCTGTGGTGCCATTGGAGTTCCCCTCCCCTGGCAGACCCTGAGAGCCTCTCAGAGGAGCTCAGGCCAGCTCACAAATTACTCTGCACTTCTCACAGGGTTTGTAGCAACTGCTGCATCCATCTGTGACCAGCTTTGCTGTGCTTTGTGCATGGAACAGCCCCAGCTCCACCAAGTAAAGAGCAGATGTAAGAGGTGTGACCAGGGGGGTTTCAGCACAGCCTGCCCTGGCACAGGGTGCCCAGAGAAGGAAGCTGTGGATGCCCAACCCCTGGAAGTGTCCCAGGCCAGGTTGGATGGGGCTGGAGCTCACTGAGGGGTTTGCAGCTGTGAGCCCTTTGTGAGCCCTGTGCCTGTGCTCAGATGCAAACCTGGGCTGCCTGAGCTGGGAGCCCCTGGAAAGCTTTGAAGTGACTTTATTGCCATCAGCTCCCTGTTCCTCATTACTGCTGCAGCCCTTTGTGCTGCCTTTCTCCTGGGCATGGGAGTTCCTGGGGCTTGCACAGCCAGGGCCCTGCAGATTGAATCCAGATGGGTTTGTTGTGCATCCCAGCACTAAGGAAACTGCCTGGGGATGTGCACCATGGGCTGGGACAGCAGGGGAGATTCCTGCCTTGGGTCAGCCTAATAAGGGTGAGATGAAATCTCCTAAGACAGGTCTAAACCATGAAGACTTTCTCTGCTTTCATGTCTGTGTGCTTTTACAGTTACAGCCATGCTGTTTTCCCAAGGAAATTACTTGGATGTAGAAAGCAGAGCAGTGTTGGGATCCCCTCCTCAGCATGCCCGTGGGCAGCTCAGAGCAGAATTAATATTGAAGTTGTTGATAAATATTAGAGGATCTTCTTAGAAAGAGGGGAAAATTAAATGTACTGGCATGCTGGAAAACGAAATCAGTTGCTTTTCATCTGATTTTTCTTCTCTGGGAGTTCCATTTTGGAGCAGCTCTGCACACACTGCATTCTTATCTTCTGAATCGGAGATGTTGGGTGGAGGAGGAGTTTTTCCCTTGGGTTCCCACGGTTCTCTGTAATTACATAAAAACTGAACACTTGGATTAGGAGGTCAGCATTGATGATGCAGCACTGTCCTCAAACACTGCTCTCTGAAGGCTTTAAATCCCTAGGAAGAAATGACTTACATTCAAAAAGGAGATGAAATTTTAAACTGTCAGTTTATTGTGATCTGGAATTTTTGAACTGGTTGTCTCTGATAATATTTTGTATTATATGGGCAGAAATTTACCTCCTGCCCTCACAAATGTGCAGTGCTTTAATGATGGGATTTGAGGACAGAGTAACTTAAACAGCAGCAGCCTTCTTGTGGCAGATCTGATACAGAATTCTGTCACAGAATTGATGTCACATGAGATCTGCAGCCTCCAAAGATTTTGCCAAACTTAAACCACAGCACAGAGGATTTCTGCTGTCTGTTCCCCTGCTGTCCATGTTTGGATTTCAGCTGGCAGAGTGTGGAATGTGGCAGCCTGGGGGTGGCTGAGGCAGTGTCTGTGCTGCCCAGGGATGGCCACGGGAGAAGGGTTTGGGAGCAGTGGGAGCTTCCTGCTGTTAATGAGGCTCTCCCTCCTTTGGACAGTTCCAGAGTGACCCCTTGGCCTGCTCATGAGGTGCCTGATGGAACTGTTTCCAGGTGACTTCTCCAAAGGGATTTGGTCATTCATTTCCATCTGCCAGGAGCAGTCAGATGGGAAGGAGAATGTGAGCAGTACACTTTTCATTAAATAATGAAAGGTGCTAGAAAGCACAAACTGGGAACTTCTGGGAGGCTTTGAGCCTTCAGGATCCCATTGTTTGGGTGCTCTTGTCCTTCCTTGCAGAGTTCCTGCACTTCACAGCTCTGCTGAGCAGTTTGAGTCATCCCACCGTGGTCCAGATGTGCTTTTAAGTACAACTGGCATTGAAGTTACACATACCTAAGTGGATTGGTATGTTTGCTCCAGGGATTTTTGCACCTGTGTATGCTGGAAAGAATTCCTGTAAAATACCTGTACAGAGCCCCCAAGCATAATTTGGGCTGAGTTCATCAAGTGGGGTGCAAAACCCCTGGGCTGTGCACAGACGTTGTACCTTCATTTCAAATCTCTGGGTGGGATTGTGGAAGGGCTCCACAGTTGTGCTCCTGGGGCCAGGGAAGGAGAGAGGAGCTGTAAATGCCCTGGACTCTCAGCAGTGTCACATCCTGCTCGTTCCTGATCCAGCCTGTCCTCTCATTAAAGGATCCTGAGCCTCATCACTCACAGCTGGATGGAGGCAACAATTATTGAGGGACAGCTGATCTCCTGAAGAATCTGTTCCTCCTCCTTGAGGTGTGAGGTTGCAGGGCATTTGTTGAACACCTGAGCAGTGTTTTGGGTTTGATGAAAGGTGGGTAGCTCAAATTTGCCACTTCCTTCATATTTCTGTTGTGATTCCTGTGCTGGCTGGAGGTGACAGGGGAAGGGCTGGGTGGGAGTTGTGCCACGTCACTTGGCACTCCAGCTCCTGCTCCCAGGGGAGCTGGAATGTGCTTCCTCACCTCAGCATTTAGGAAATGTTTTGGGTTGCTGTGAGACACCAGCTGCTCACACTGTGACTTCAGTCATTGTCACTCTTGTAAAAACATGTGAGCTGAATGCTCAGTATTTTCCTTTGGGGTAGGATTTTTAAATGCCAGTTTTCTTGGAAGTCTGTTGATGTAAATAGCTGGAGACTTTTCCCTTTCTGTGCTGAACTTCTGTAGCTGGAAGAAATAACTATGTGACCTTTAGGGAATAAAAGAAAATATCTTTTTCTGCTTTAAATGAGCCAGTTTGAAACCCTGTGCAAGCCTTTGGAAGGTTTCAGAGCCAGGCTGAGGTTCCAGGTGCTGGTGCTTTGGCATCAGGGGGTTGGGAGAGCCATAAGCCACAGACTTTTTGTCTCTGGCTCTCAGCTACTTACTGGAAAATACACAAATGTTTTTATGGATGAACGATTTGGTTCTGAGGTGTAATTGAAAGTCAGAGCTTGTTTTTATTGCTGTGTGGTGGAAAGTCATTTTCTCCACACCGTGTCCAGGATCTCTTGGTGAGGCTGGGAGGAGAGGAGCATTATCAGGAGGGTCTTGGGGCCTTCCTGGGCTGTCCTTCAGTGCTATAACAAAGTGATTAATCTGCCCTCCTTCCCTGAGGGCTCTGCTGGAAGCTGGGGCATTTCCTCCCCTATCACATCCCTCTTGAAGTTGCAGCTTTATTCTGTCCACAGCCTCTATTTCATGGGTACAGCTCCTGCTCCTCAGTCAAGTTTCCATCCTGTGTCTCCACCCGCTTCAACTTCAAACACTTCATAAAGCTTTGGATCACTCTTAGCTTAAATATTTTCTTTTATTCTTGCATTTGTAAAGTAGGTCAGTCTTAAGTGTGACATTTTTTGTATAAAACAGCTTTTTCCAGGAGTTCTGTGGTTGATGAGTAACAGATATAAAAACTCAGTGTTTGATCATGACATTAAAACTATAATTGATTTTGAGTGAACTGCTGGTCTGAATTCTGTGAAGAGAATGAATGATTACTTTGGGCCTTTTGCCTTTTAGTCACCTTCCTGGGCAGCCTTGTAAAAAGTTATTTTCCCAGAGATGGAGCACTGGCTGTCCTCTCCAAGGACAGGGATGTCACTTGGTCTTGATGATCTTTTAAGGTCCTTCTAATTGAACCCAACTGTGATATCATTCATCATAGTTATCAACTATGATAGCAGTGTTTTTCTTGTTAATAAAGGGATATGACAACCATATAACTATTTTTCATTGTTTTATAACAAAGTTTTGTCTGTAGGTAAAGCCTGATTGATCTTGATTGAAACATCCTGGGCTGATGGGTGTCCTTAGGCAGAGATCAGTGATTGCCCTGCTCTGAAGCTGTCCTTTGAGAATGGTTTGTCCCCTGGGGTGTTTCTGAGGTACCACAACAGGAATTCCTCCCACTTGAGGCCTCCTGAACATCCCAAAAGCATCTGCTGGTTGCTTGGCTGCTTTGGGAGAGTCAGTGTAGCCAGGTGGGGGTCAGTCTCTTCTCCCAGGTGATGAGTGGAAATGGACTCCCAGCTCGTGCCAGGGGAGGTTTAATGTGGATATTAGGAAAAAAATCCAGGGAAAGGGTTGTAAAGCATTGGAACAGGATGTCCAGGGCAGTGGTGGAGCCACCACCTCTGGAAGTGTTCAGAAAACCTGTGGGGCTGTGGGTTAGTGCTGAACGTGGTGGTGCTGGGCTGATGGTTGGGCTTGGTGACCTCAGAGGGCTTTTCCAGCCTCAGGGATTCTGTGATTCCAGCTCCCAAAGGAGACAGATTGCCTTCTCCAGCCCCAGCTGTGCTGGGGGATCAGGGCAGGGACATCACAAGGACACTAAGGCAGGAGATGTTTAGTGCAGGAGCTGTGTTCAGTGCACTCTGCTGTGTGTGGCTCTGGGGCTGTGCTCTGCCTTGTCCATCCATTTCTTTAACAGAGAAAGTCCCAGTTTGTGCCTTCCTGGGGCCTTTTCCAAGCTGGTTCCTCTCCTGCTTGGATTTTAGTATGTGCTGCGTTTCAGTCCATGGTGGAGGGGTTTCTTGGAGGGAGCCCAGCCCTCCTGCAGCAAATCCAAATCCACCAATGTCAATTTAAATTCCTCCCAATCTATCATCCCGTTTTCTATTATGGACCAATTAGCCTGTGGCACCTCTTTATTTTTATTTTAAAAAAACAGGAATGTTCCCCTCATATCCAACTGTGACTTTCTGAGGTTCAGAAATCCCACTCCAGTACTGTTTGAAGGTGAAAGGCAGTGTAGTGATCAGTTGTATATATTTCCTCCCCATGAAGGAGGAGGGGATTTGGGAGCCTTTGGATAATGTATATCCTGGCGTGCCTTGGATTCAGTCGCTGGCATTGTTGTTCCAGCCTCCAGTTCCTGGGCCTGGCCATGGCAGAGCAGCTTTATTGAAATTGCATGTTGGTATTTAAAACAATATTAATTCTATATTTGATTCATTAGATCTCCAAAGGCACTGAAAGCGTTTCCATGTGTGCGCTGTTGGTTCTGGCGGGAGGTTCTTCACATGGTTTTATGTGGTTTCAGACAACATTTTAGCACATTCTTAAAATACCCACAAAAGCCTTTATGTAAAATCTCATAAAGGTGAACCACATAAAAATTATTTTTTTCCTGTTTCATGTCATTAGGATCAAAGTACAGTAGGTAAGAATAAATTTTCCAAAACCTTGTTTCGGTCCCTCTCTTAATTAATGTCTCATGCTCATAGCAAGGTCATAAAGTGGGTAATGGGGAAACTGTCTGTGCACCCTGTAATGTTCTCAGTGACTGCCAGCTCATTTTGAGTGAATTCACTGATTCTGTAGATGAAAAAGGGTATATTATATATATATTTTGAAAGCAATCTGACTCTGAGAAGGGACAACAGCTGCTTCTCTCTGGCCTCTGATTCCCACTGCCGAAGGAAGGGTGGCTTAGGTTGGAGCTGAGGTTCACTGCAGGACTGGAATTTAACTGCATTAACCAAAATCCATTTGTGAATTCCCCAGGGGATGTAAAGAGGGTGTTTGTTGGTTTGTTAGGTTGAAGTTGCCTGTTGGAAGCCTGGCTGGGATTTGCTTTTGCAGGGCTGTGTTATCAGTGCTTGGCAATGCCCCAGGACAGTGGGCTCTGAACTGCCTGGGCTGGGCTTGGTGAGGAGAGGCAGAGCCACCCATTAGACATGAAAGGCTGTGGTGAGTTTATAGGAAATTATTTACCCCTCCTGAGGTCAGCATTGGTTTGGGTAAAGGCTTGGGTGTCTGCAGTTAAAGGAAATTGGGGCTTTTTGGTGACTCTGCCCTCTTGAAACGAGGTATTGAGCTGACCTGTGGGTGCAGGGAATGTGCTGGAAGTGTTGGGAGTGTCACTGGAGTTCACTTCCAGTGTCTTTTCACCTGACTGCTGGCAAGGGAGGGGTTGGTGTGCTTGAATCCACAGTGCTTAGGGGTAATCCATGAACTGCAAATTGCAGTAAATTGCCTTTTAAGCACCATTCCCAACTGGAAGGCCCTGGGTTAGGAAGGAGGGAAGCCCAGAGTGGGAAGGGTTGATGGTTTTTTCATGTTGGCCCTGAGGGATGCTTTCCTCTCTGGCCGAGGAGGAGTGAGTGGTCACTCCAGGTGTGTGTGACAGTCAGAGGCAGGATGCCGACAGGTTAATCTGCCTGGGAGCTGCCCCTCACATCTTTGGATGATGAGATTTTGCCCCCCTGCAGGCAATGAAAAGTCTGACTACTAACATTTCGTGTTGTTGATGAAGTTTATGAAGTTTCCTCTCCTCCTTTCACATGATCCTTGTCATGGTCACCCCTGAGATGTGAGAGTTGTGTGCCATGAAGGAGTATTTATTCTTCCCTTTTCCTTCATCCTCCTCTGGCTTTGCTAACTTGAGAATGCAATGGATAAAATGCTGTGGTTGCAATTCCAGTTTTCTAGAAGACAGAATTACTCCTTTCTTCCAATAGATGGGTTGTTTACCATTATTTTATGAAGTGCATTTTCCATCTGCACCAGTGTCACCAGAGGGAATGGGGCTCTACAGATCCCATTTTTTGGTTGGTTTTCTGAGTTACTTTCAGCAAAAGACACCTGAGATTGAGGCAATCTGGCTTATTTTCTCTTCTTTCCCATACCTGATGCTGGAATAATAAAACCTCAGCAGCATCTCTACATTTCTGAGATCCCGGGTTCCAGTTCAGCTCCCTTTGCAGTAAATCAGTGTCAGCTTCACACAGACTTTTGAGGCAGCAACATGAAGTTACTTACTTGCTCCCCTTTGTCTTAATTAGTGAACTTTGCTGTAAAGAACTTCCAGACTTTGCCAATAGCAAGGGAGAAGAGGGGGGAAAAGACCAGATTGTAAAATAAAGCCTTACTCTCAGCCCACTTTGTAGCTTGTGCTTTTACCAGCTGTTGTAGGTAATTGGAATCAGAGGAATTGTTTGCTCAAGTCCTGTAGAAATCTGTAAATAGCTCTGGCTCTCACCAGGCCTTTATTCTCCTTCAGAGACGTGCAGTTGTTTTGTAATTAAAGTCTCTGCATTATGAAGGGATTTGAAGTGCTGTGTTTCTGGGTGTGTAACTGTGAGAGTGTGCTGTCTTGAAAGAAAAAACAAATCTGTATTAGGACTTAGAAATGCTGCTTATTTAAGATGATTATTACTGATATCCGACTCTGGCTTGGGTCCTGCTTGCTTTTAACTTGCCTTTGGGTTTCATCCTGCAGGTATTTTGAAGGTGGAGTCTCCTCTGTCTACCTCTGGGATCTGGATCATGGCTTTGCTGGGGTGATCCTCATTAAGAAAGCTGGAGATGGATCAAAGAAGATTAAGGGATGCTGGGATTCCATCCACGTGGTGGAGGTTCAGGTACAGCCTCTGGGGCAGCTGATACACCCCAGTGAAAACAAAACCCAGTTAATTCCAGACAATTAAGGAGCACAGGTGTTCCACTGAACAATGCAATACTTTGTCAGGCCTGTAAACTTCTTTCCCTTGTTAATTTTTGAAAATGCCCCGAAGCAATTTGGATGGAGATAAGTCAGGGCTGTAATCAAAAAGAATCTCAGAAGAATTGAAAGTATGTTACTTTCTGTGCATGTGATCCCGAGATGTGGGGGGTTTTTTAACATAAAGAGCTACAGATAAATATCACTAATTAGGTAATAAAAACAAGGTATTAGGAGAGTGAATTGCTCTAACTAGATTTGCTTTGGAAAATTAGAGGAATGAGCACACTTAGGATTGTCTGTAAGAGACTGTGCTGCATGAGTGGGGTTAGACTTGCCTGGCCTGTTGTGGGGGACTTGCCAGCCCCCACTTAGCTTTAGGAGGGGTTTTAACCTCCTGCCTCTGTCCCTCTTTGTTCCCTTGCTCTTGCAGGAGAAGTCCAGTGGCCGCACTGCCCATTACAAGCTGACCTCCACAGTGATGCTGTGGCTGCAGACCAACAAAACTGGCTCTGGTACCATGAACCTGGGGGGAAGCCTCACCAGACAGGTAAGGCTGTGTCCTCCTCACACCTGGGCAGCCCCAGTCAGGCACAGAGCCCTGGCTTTGTGAGGTGTTGCATAAACATCTCTTCTCCTGCTGTTCTGCAGCCCAGTGAAATGGGGAATGCAGTGGGTAATTGCCAGAAAGCCCCTTGAACTGTGCTTGACACTTTGGGGATTGCAATTAAAAATACAAAACATCCAGCAGGAGTTCAGACTTGCTTGGAAGTCTCAGTGTGTCTTTTGGTATTCCTGAGTTTTTATTCTTCCATGTGTGTTGCAGATATTTTTATCTGTAAGATTTGCCCACTTTGTCACTGGAAGATTCCAACAGGATTATAAAAATACAGGATGACTTCTTTTCTTACTCTCTTTCAAAAGCCAGCTAAACCACTGAGAACAAACCTGTATTTTGCACTGACAGGAAGATTTTTTTAAGGACATCAATTACATGGTGTCTTCCTTTAGTGCTTTCTCCCTGCAGTACCAGAACACTGATTTTAAAAAAATCTGCTAAAAAATAAGATAAACGTGTCCTAAACATTTGGGGGTTTTGTGCCAGCATTAATGACTTTGTCTGCCCCCTGAGAGCTGCTTTTCACCAGGCTGGCAGATCCCAGCAGTGCTGCATCCCTGGCAGGCAGGATCTGCTGAGCTGGGCTGCCTTGGATGAGGCTGCTTGTGCCCCACCACCTGCCAGGGGCTTCTCCTCCCTGCTGATGAGCTGGGCTTGCTCTGGGCTCTGCAAGGCAGTGACTGGAGCAGAGTAATAAACTCTGCAGGACAGGAGGCACATTGTAAGGTCATGAGTGACTGCAGAGATTGGCAGCAGCTGAAACTCCTTTATGAGCCTTCCCAGAGCAGACTGGGGCTTTCCATACAAAGGACAATGCAGACTCTGTTAAAAACCTCCTGGTTCTGAGCAGGTTTGAGCCAGGTGAAGCCAAGGAGGGTCTGGGATTGCAGAGAGGGACTGAAACTGGGTTAGTCTTGCACAGCTTGCCCCAGCCTGGGTGATTTTTCTTTCCATGTTGTTGACATTGAAGAAGCTGATGGAAAAGCAAGTGAAGGAAAATGGCATCTGGAGACAGTTTTGAGCCTTTTTTTGACTCTTTTTGCAGTAATTACACCCGAGTTATGGTGACCCGGACAAATATTTAATCCCAGGCCCTGCTGATGCTGTAAATGGGAGCTGTGAAGTGCAGGCCAAGGGCTTGACTCTGGCCATGGCCCCTGAGCACCAGCTGGGCCAAGGCAAACAGGGGCCTGTGCACAAGGGGTGTCCTCAGTGCACCTTGGCCTGAGTGCTGGCCCTGGTTTGGTTTGACTTTCCCTCTCCAAGCTTCAGGGGGAGATTGATGCCTCTGTCATCATTTCACAGCAGAACGTTGGGTGCAGATGTGGTGCAGGAAGGCAGGGCTGGTGCAGTGCTGGGGGAGGATGCACAGCACAGACAGGAGCCTGGGGCACATCCCAGCCTGGGCTCTGCTGCCTGGGGTGGGACAGGATCCTGCAGAGCACTGGGAAGCTGCAGAAACTTTGCCTTTCAGTTACCTGCCCTCTCCACACTGCCTCCAGCTGTTCTGGGTGAGGAGGAGCTGTTTGTCCCCAGCTGAAATTCACCTGCAGCTGGCCTGAACTGAGTGCAGGGCTTGGACTTGGCTCTAAACCCAGTGTGCCACATCACCCAAGCTCTGCAAACTTTACTTCTCCTTTTTTGATCAGCCTTTTATGCAGCCTGCAGCAAAGTGAGCCGCCAAGAGTTGGTTTTAGTTTCCTCTTGAGCAGCCTGTTACAGTTTCACTTTGACAGGTATCAGTAATGTTTTGAAAAGAACTTTGTCCATGGTAAATTTACATGGTTTTGGTCAAGTCAGCATTTACTTGGCCACCTTTGATCCTAAATGGGAGTAGCAGATGTCCTTGTGTTTGAGAGGAAACTCTTGAGGTGTTGCTCATAGCCTGGCTCACAAGTGATGGCACAGCAGCCTCTCAGGGCTTGCTCAGGAGCTCTGCTCAGAGCATTCCTCCAAAACCACTTTGGCCTCCTGGCTGCACGCAGGGCATGGCTGAGTGCTGGTGGAGGGATTGACCTGGTGGCCAGAGGAGCAGCTCAGGGAGTGCCACGTGGTGGGGCTGAGTTTGGAGCAGCAGTGAGGCTCTAGAAAAAGCTGTTTTCTGCAGGTGGGAGTGTTGCCCTGCACCCACACAACCAGGGGGTTTTGTTGCCTTTGTCAAGGCCATTTGGAAAAGCTCTGCCTGTCTTGAATATCCCCAGGCTGCTTCCTGTAAGGCTCCCACTTGGGCTGTTCCTAAATGTTGCACTCGTTTCTGAGAAGGATTTTTCCTCTCTCAAGACCCTGGCTTTGTTGCTGTGGCTGCCCCTGGATCCCTGGGGGTGTCCCAGGCCAGGCTGGATGGGATTGGAGCAGCTGGGACAGTGAAAGGTTCCCTGCTCATGGCAGGGGGGGCACTGGATGGGATTTGATCCTTCCAACCCCAACCATTCCAGGGATTCTCTTGGAGTGCTCCTGCAGCTGCCCTGGGGCCCCGTGCTGGTCCCTCCTGGGCAGATATTGCCCAGAGCTCACATCCCTGGCCTGTGTCTGTTTTATTTTGTACACTGGGAGTTGACATCTCTCTTCCAGTGCCTTGACCAACTTTTCCTTGATTTCCCCAGTGCAGTATTTGTCTGCTACAATAATTGTTGTCTCTGTTTCTAAGAAAGAAACAAACATTTTACATTTGTCAGTGGAGAGAATAAGGAAAGGGAGAGACACACAGGATTCAGCCTGTTTTGGGCAGCTGAAAACTCCCCTTGGTGTAGCTTTAATTTACTTGACCTGGTGGATTTTGGAATTTCAGGCTTTGGCTGTATCAGTTCAATTACAGAATTTCAGATTCTGTCCTGATCCAGCAGAGCAGTGAGTGTTTATACACACACAGGAGGTGCAGCACAAACCCCTGTGTGCTGTCACATCCACTCCTTTGTACAGCTTACCTGTGTGCAGAATTGCTGCATCTATGTGCAGGGCTTAATTTACCTGGAGGGAGTGAGATCAGATCTTAGCCAGCTGCAGGCACAGGATCCATGGATTAATTCTGCCCTGAAGACTCTGGGACAGTTAAAGCTGAGGTGATATCTTGACACTGGAAGCTCATTAGGTCCTGGCTGCAGAGTGCCTCTGTGTGGCAGAGCCTCTCCTTTGCCCAGGGGCTTTGGCTGGAATTTTTAGGAATAAATGTTGTTCTACATCAACACTGCCAGAGAGGAGGCAGGGAGCAGGCCTTGCAGGGAAATGAAACGTGCCAGCAGCTTTTCAATTACCTTGCACGTTCCCTGGGGACTGCAGGTACCTCCCAGCCCTGCTGATTGAGGCCAGATGTTTGGCAGATGTTGTTCCCTGGCAGCTCTGGGGCTCCTGGCCCTGTGTGTACCTTGGAACCGCTCGTGTCGCTCGCACTCGGGGCTTTCATTAGGCTGCACTTCATTGGAGGCAGGAGCAGCTGTGGGATCCTGTTTCCCTTGGTGCACAGGAGATGTGAAGGGTTCCCCTCTCCTGGCAGGCAGTCAGCCCTGCACTCTGCTGGGGGGCTCTGCAGGAGCAGGTGCCTCCCCGAGGTGTGCCCTGCACAGAGCCTGGGTGAGCCTGGGCAGGGGAGTGTGCTGGGCAGGAACTTGGCTCAATCCTGGAGGTGATTTACGTGGGGAGAGGTGGGAAGGGGAGGATGTAAAGTCATGGGGAACTCAGTAGAGGAACTAAAATAATCCATTCCTGAGGATGGTGGTGAGGAGGCTGATTCCTGAGGCCTGAGATTTGGGATGAAAGGAGCACAGAGGTTGATTTTTGAACTTGGAACTCTCTCTAGCGAGGGCAGACGGTTTTACAGAGCTGGATGAAGGCTGGGCTGTGCAGACACAGCAATCCCTGCCTGCAGGAAGAGCTGCCCTGGCATCTGCTGCTGCTCAGTGAAACCCCAGCAGAGCCATTCTCCCTTTATCATCCAGGGAAATCCCTGTGCTCAGCAATCAGGAGACTCATCCATTTCCATCGAGGGCAGCTTTCATGGAAAAGTCATCCCACCGACTTCCAGATGTTGTAACTTTGTTTTTCCACCACTGGGATCTTCTTGTGATCCTTGAGCTCCCCCTCAGCAGTTACAGTGCCCTGGAGTCTCCGTAGTGCAGGGACAGCAGGGATGTGCTGCCAGGGCTTGTCCAGGGAATTATTTCTGCCTCACTTCTGCATCATGAGGGGGGTGAGGCCCTGGCACCTCCCTGGCAGTGCCCCAGGCAGGGCTCAGAGCCACCTGGGACAGGGGAAGGGGTCCCTGCCCTGGCAGGGGTGGCACTGGATGGGCTTTGAGCTCCCTGTGGATTTCACAGAGGTTCAGTTCGGTAAGAGGTGGGAGAAGGGAGCAGAGAGTGGAGGCAGGTGAAGGTTGTGCAGCATGCCCAGGTTTGCCCATGGTTTTGCCTGGAGAGTTGGGCAAAGGGAATGGGAAATCTGGTTACACTGGTGAGAACAAATCTCTGTGGAGGGGTGGGCTCAGTCCTCAGCTGATTCCTGCAAAGCTGCAAGCCCTGCAGAGATCACAACCTCCACTTATTGCTTGCAGTCTGAAATAAATGCTGGAGGGGCAGGCCACATTTTGCCTTACTGATATCCAAATAATTCCACATATTTTCCACCTGGAGCCTTCAGCCTGCCTGTGGCTTTGGGAGCCCTTGGCACACATTGCTGTTTGTGTTTCATTAAAGGGATTTTCACTTTGCTCCATGGCCAGAGCAGCTGTGGGTGTTGTTGGCTTTTCAGAGCAAAATGGAGGATGAGTTCCCTTCTACCTTTGCTGGTATTTTCAGACACTTTCACAATGAAACAAAGTGTTTATCCAACTTAAATGTCCCTCTTTATATTATTCCTCCAAATAATGTTTACAGAAAGCCCAGGCAGCTGCTGTGCAGGAAACATCCCAAGTGAGCAGGGAGCCCTGGAGATGGCCCAGAGGAGTTTAGTGAGATTAGTGAGTGTCCCTGTGAGTCAGCCTGGAGCAGATGGCTGGGGAGCCAGGAGGGGAGCCAGGGGCTGGGACTGGGCTGGGACTGAGCTGGGACTGAGCTGGGAGTGAGCTGGGATTGAGCTGGTGCTGGGCTGGGAGTGAGCTGGGACTGAGCTGGGACTGGGCTGGGAGTGAGCTGGGACTGAGCTGGGAGTGAGCTGGGAGTGAGCTGGGAGTGAGCTGGGACTGGGCTGGGAGTGAGCTGGGAGTGAGCTGGGATTGGGCTGGGAGTGAGCTGGGATTGAGCTGGTGCTGGGCTGGGGGTGAGCTGGGATTGGGCTGGGAGTGAGCTGGGACTGGGCTGGGACTGGGCTGGGGCTGGGAAGTCATCCCACCGACTTCCAGATGTTGTAACTTTGTTTTTCCACCACTGGGATCTTCTTGTGATCCTTGAGCTCCCCCTCAGCAGTTACAGTGCCCTGGAGTCTCCGTAGTGCAGGGACAGCAGGGATGTGCTGCCAGGGCTTGTCCAGGGAATTATTTCTGCCTCACTTCTGCATCATGAGGGGGGTGAGGCCCTGGCACCTCCCTGGCAGTGCCCCAGGCAGGGCTCAGAGCCACCTGGGACAGGGGAAGGGGTCCCTGCCCTGGCAGGGGTGGCACTGGATGGGCTTTGAGCTCCCTGTGGATTTCACAGAGGTTCAGTTCGGTAAGAGGTGGGAGAAGGGAGCAGAGAGTGGAGGCAGGTGAAGGTTGTGCAGCATGCCCAGGTTTGCCCATGGTTTTGCCTGGAGAGTTGGGCAAAGGGAATGGGAAATCTGGTTACACTGGTGAGAACAAATCTCTGTGGAGGGGTGGGCTCAGTCCTCAGCTGATTCCTGCAAAGCTGCAAGCCCTGCAGAGATCACAACCTCCACTTATTGCTTGCAGTCTGAAATAAATGCTGGAGGGGCAGGCCACATTTTGCCTTACTGATATCCAAATAATTCCACATATTTTCCACCTGGAGCCTTCAGCCTGCCTGTGGCTTTGGGAGCCCTTGGCACACATTGCTGTTTGTGTTTCATTAAAGGGATTTTCACTTTGCTCCATGGCCAGAGCAGCTGTGGGTGTTGTTGGCTTTTCAGAGCAAAATGGAGGATGAGTTCCCTTCTACCTTTGCTGGTATTTTCAGACACTTTCACAATGAAACAAAGTGTTTATCCAACTTAAATGTCCCTCTTTATATTATTCCTCCAAATAATGTTTACAGAAAGCCCAGGCAGCTGCTGTGCAGGAAACATCCCAAGTGAGCAGGGAGCCCTGGAGATGGCCCAGAGGAGTTTAGTGAGATTAGTGAGTGTCCCTGTGAGTCAGCCTGGAGCAGATGGCTGGGGAGCCAGGAGGGGAGCCAGGGGCTGGGACTGGGCTGGGACTGAGCTGGGACTGAGCTGGGAGTGAGCTGGGATTGAGCTGGTGCTGGGCTGGGAGTGAGCTGGGATTGGGCTGGGAGTGAGCTGGGATTGAGCTGGTGCTGGGCTGGGAGTGAGCTGGGATTGAGCTGGTGCTGGGCTGGGGGTGAGCTGGGATTGGGCTGGGAGTGAGCTGGGACTGGGCTGGGACTGGGCTGGGGCTGGGCTGGGACTGGGCTGGGACTGGGCTGGGACTGGGCTGGGACTGGGCTGGGGCTGGGCTGGGACTGGGCTGGGACTGAGCTGGGGCTGGGCTGGAACTGGGCTGGGATTGAGTTGGGAGTGGGCTGGGTCTGGGCTGGGACTGGGCTCAGCCTGGGCTCAGCCTGGGCTCGCCCTGGGGTTTGGCTGAGCCCAGCAGGCAGTGGGGGTGCCAGAGGGAGGATGAGCTGCTCCTGAACTCAGCCTGTAGAGGGAATTTCCCCTCAGAGCAAACCCAGCCTTATTTAAGCAGCAGAAGTGCTGCTGCCTGAGCCTGAGCAGTGCCAGCCACAGGAAGGAACCTTTAAAAACCCCAACAACTCAACAAAACCCAACTGTTTGTAGGACATGGCTGATCCTGACTCTGCACTCCATTAAACAGCCTCTTGTAACATCTGGCCTTCCAGAGCACATAAAAATGTTTTCCTTCTGGCAGCAGTTTTTATGGAGATGTAATAATATACAGGGGTTTTTTTATAAAAGAAAAAAATCTATTTTCAGATTCTGCTTCTTAACCAGAGCTGGGCCTGTCCAGGTGTGGAGGAGGCAGGCAGGGAGCCTGTGGCAGTGCCTGCCCCTCTGCCAGCTCCCAGCTGCCCCAGACTTGGGCAGTTTGTGGTGGTTCCCAGCTGCCCATGGTGTGTGGATGTGTTTGTGTGGGTCAGCTCTGCATTGTCCCTGCACTGCAGCTGGACCCCTTCTCCAGGCAGTGTCTCCATCCCATGGAACAGTCTGAAGGCAAAATGAAACGTCCTGCTGCTCTTCCTCCCCCTCTCCCAGGTTATCTCTTGCCTTCGGGGGTCCAGTTAAATTACACGCTTCCCCCAGCCTGTTCCAGTCTTGGCTTATTAGAAGAAACCTGTGGCTGGCCCAGATTTTTAAACTCTGCCCTGAGGGAGGGATAGGAGCAGATGGATGAGAGAATTCAGTGGGATTAGTGAAACCCTTTGAAGGCTGCTCTTCCCACTGCATTTGTCTCCCAGTTTTGTTTTCTTGCTGTCTCAGCAAATCTTGCTGAGGTTCCTGATGTTCACAGTTCAGCACTTGGCTGTGTCCTGGCCACGGTTACACCTCAGGAGCTGGGCAGGATGGGCTTTGCTGAGCACACTGGGCAAACCCAGGGCACCGGGAATATTTCTGTGTCTGCTCTGGGGTGCCCTGACCCCCAAGGAGCACTGACTCTGACCCTCACTCATGGAGAAAGTTTCCCAGACTCCAAGACAGACTGGAATCCACAAAAGTGTGAAACAGATAATAGAGAATAGTGTAGGTGTATCACTTGGTGAGAAATTGAGGTTTTGGGGTTTTTAGTGTGTTGTGGATGGAAGCAAGATGGAGGGCACAGGGTGTTGTCCTGGGTTTCTTCTTCGTGCTTCTTCTTCCTCCTTCTCCATGGGTTTGGGTGGCATTTTGTAATTGGGCAGAAAAGTCTGCACTGGGGGCTCTTTGGGATCAGTTATTGGGTTAAAAGGGGAAATAATCCAGGTGTCAGCTCTTAATTGGATAGTTTAGTCTGAAAAGGCCTTGTACCAAAGAGATTGTTGGCCATTTTGTGCCTTCTAATGAAAAGCTGCAGAGCTCACAGGAATGAGACTGTTTCACTGATAAGAAATCATAAACACCTGAGTGTGAACAGGAACTGCTGTCTCAGTGCCTTCAACCCAGACCTGGGGAAACCCACAACTGGTGTCCCCACAGCCCACAGGCCATGGCAGGGCAGGGCTGGGTGCTCCATCAGGCACAGCCAGATGGAACCAAGGGAGTGCTGCAGCTGCAGCTGCCAGTTCTGGTGTTGGGCTGGAAGGTCTCAGCTGGCTCAGGAGCCGAGTCCTGTCCAGGCCCTGCACTGGGGCTGTGGTGTCACTGCACTCCTGAGCTGCTCCAGCTCTGAATTTCTCCTGCAAAGGTCACTTGGCTGTTCTGTGGTGGGGAGGGAGTGGCTCTTGTGGGGCCTGTCTGCAGCAGGGGCTCTTTCCATTCCTGCCTTTTTATTCCCCACATCTCCCCTGCCAGGGTGTACCTGTGCAGAGTGCTGGGGGTTTCTCAGCACCTTCTGCTGTGTTTGCACATGGGGGGGTTGGTGACTGCCCCTCTCCCAGCCCTGCCGTGCCCCAGTTCCCTGTGATGGATGGATCTGTGCTTCCCTTTGCAGATGGAGAAGGATGAGACTGTGAGTGACTCCTCCCCACACATAGCCAACATCGGCCGCTTGGTAGAGGTGAGTGCAGCTGCTGCTGCCCGCAGCCGGTGCCATTCCTTGGAATTTTGTTGCATTTTTCTTTACAAATGACTTACTGATTCCTGTTATTGCTGGGTGTGTGGTCCTTCCATCCCTCCCAGCTGTCTGTGGGGACAGAGCCACCCTGTGCCCCTTGGCTCCTGCTCAGCACTGCAGTGGCTTCCTGGAAAATGGGTGTTCCCTTCCTGAGCACCAGTGAACAACTTCCCACCCTCAGATTTGCTTTTGCAGCCGCTTCTGGGGAGAATTATTTCGAGTCAGGTTGCTACAGCACTGTCCCTTGGACTGAAAGTTCAGTATGTGTCAAGTGCTTGTGAAATCCCTGGAACTGGGGTTAGTGTTGGGTTTTGTGGCAGCTCTCAGCCCTGGAAGCTCAGCACAAGGAGTGGAGCTGCTCAGAAGGTGCAGCACCACTTTGCTGTTTCACTGCACTGTCCTGACTGAAGGTGTTCCAGATTTCCCTCATTGTTACAGCCAAGAAAGGAGGAAATTCTCAACTGATGCATCTTTAGGGAACTGGGAAATTAAAGAAAGGCAGCTGCTTCTTTTTTGGTCCCTTTGTAAAGTTGTTTGCTTGAGTGAAAACAATGAAAAAAAAAACCTGCTTTGTTCCGAGATCTCTCTCAGAGCTCTGTCGTGCAGCTGTAAAGAACAAGTCAAGGATTCACAGTCACCCCTGAGCACAGAGCTCTGGGCTCTTGGTTATCCTGAGGGACTGGCTGGGCTCCTGGAGCTGCACGGGAGCGTTGGGCTGGTGCATTTCCCTCTGTGCAGAGCTGGGGAGAAGCTGCCCTCTCGTGGTGCACGGAGCTCCCATAGCTGGGGAGAGCAGGGACAGAGCCCTGTGGGGTTTGGTGGCTCCCCAGGAGCAAGGAGGAATTGAGAAATCTGACTCCATGCTCTTAGAAGGCTGATATATTATATTATATTATATTATATATTACATTATATTACATTATATTACATTATAATTATATTATATTATGCTAAAACTATACTAAATCATAGAGAAAGGATACAGACAGAAGGTTACAAAGAATGATCATGAAAACTCGTGACTGCTTCCAGAGTCCTGACACAGCTGGCTGTGATCGGTCATTAAGTCAAAACAATTCACATGAAACCAATCAAACAACCACCTGTTGGATAAACAATGTCCAACCACATTCCAAAGCAGCAAAACACAGGAGAAGCAATCAGATCATGATTATTTTCCTTTTTCTCTGAGGCTCCTCAGCTTCCCAGGAGAAGAATCCTGGGCAAAGATTTTTCGGCAAAGGTGGCAGTGGCAAAGCCCCAGTGCTGGGATGGGAGCAGGGGCTGGGCCCAGGGCTTTGTGGGCTCTGAGTGCTGCCCGTGCTGCAGGGGCTGTGCTCAGAGACCCTGGTGCTGCAGCAGCCCTGCAGACAGCTGGGGGGACTCAAGAGCTGCTGTGCTGCTTTCTTTTCCAGGACATGGAAAACAAAATCAGAAGTACACTGAATGAGATTTATTTTGGAAAGACAAAGGACATCGTGAATGGGCTGAGGTAAGGGAGCTGCAGTGGGTGGGGGACCCTTTGCATCCCTGCAGTGCCACCCCAGCCTTGAGCTGCTTGGTTTTCCCCTCCCTGTGCTGTGGGACAATTGTTGTTGTGTGGAGTTCAGGGAACTCTTCTGCTGCAGAAATCTGAAGCAATGTTTTAATCCCTTGTTCCCTCACCAGGAGCAAAACAGCCCAACTACCATTTGTATTTTTGGATTATTTTTCATTAGTTTTATTCTTCACAGTCCTTAAATTCTGTCTTCTCTTTCTACTGCCCTTAAAAATATTCCCAGAATTAAGTCATGACACGAGTGGTTTGTGGTATTTAGACTTTGTTTTAAATTCTGTCTTTCTCTCAACACCACTGGTCAAAATACCGTGTATGAGAAGAGATAAAACTCCCTGTGCCTTTCTGTGGGGAAACTGTGCTGTGCTGTTCAGCCCCTGCTCATTCCTGGACAGGAATTGGACATGGAAATCCCAAGCTGGTAATTCTTATGCTCACAGAGGAAGTCACTGTGATGCCAAATCACTTCATTTTAAAGTACAGAGAGACCTCCCAGCACAGTGTGGTAATGTAGAATAACCAAAGGGCACAAATAAATGCTCTGCTCTTCCCTCACACACTGAGATGTGGAAGAAGAGAGAAAAATGGTGTTAATTAAACATTGGTGCTGCTGTATGGGCAGAGGGAGCAGCAGGACCTGTGGGAGGGGTTCTGGGTTCTGCCCCGAGCCCAGGTCAGACCAGCCTCAGTTTCCTTTGTGCTGAGCAGGGTTTAGCCAGGAGGCTTTAATTACATCAGAGGGAATCTGTAATTGAGCCTTTCTCTCGTGAATGTTGCCTTGAGCTGTTGTGGTTGGATCTCTGCTGTCTCCCCATCCCTCAGAGTCCTGGCCGTGTGTGCAGCCTGTGATGGAACCACCCAGAGCCCCTCCAGCCTGTCCCTGCTCCTTCTCTCCTGTGTGCGTCCCCTTCTCCTCCCTGGAGGTTCCCAGAGCCCCAGCTCTGTGTTACCAAGTTCTTCTGACTGTTCTTTTCCCTGTTTGCTCCCTGGTTTCCCACTGCTCTCTGTAGATCTATCGATGCTATTCCTGACAACCAAAAGTATAAGCAGTTGCAGAGGGAACTTTCTCAAGTGTTGACCCAGCGCCAGATCTACATCCAGCCTGATAACTAAACCAATCCAGGTACCCCTGCTGCCTGTGAGGTGTGAGCCAGCACTAAACCAGGACTCACCAGCCCAGCCCCTGCATGGTAACGGGAAGAACTAACCCCTAATCCCACAGGGAGCAGCCAGCCCAGCCTCCTGGGGCTGGCTCAGTGCTGGGGTTCTTGTTTTCAGTGTTTTCTCCTCCCTCATGGAATCCTCACGCTCGGAACTGGGGCAGGATTTACCACTTTGCACTCTGGCTTGGGAGCAGGAAAGGAGCACGTGGAGTGCTGTGGGATTGGGCTGATTCCATCCAGCATTCCCAGGACTCTGTCCCTTGGGCACCAGCAGTTTTTACACCTGTGGTACTCCATTTCCATGAAGAAATTCCCTGTAATCCCAGTGTCCTCCCTGCAGAATGAAATCCTGGGAGTGTCACAGTTTGGGAAAAAAAAGATTCTGGTTCTTCCCATGACTTCAGAGTAAAGGTGTGCTCACCCACACACCTTCCCCATGAGCCTGGTGCAGTTTGAGCTTCCTTGGAGCTTGAGCCTCAGTCCTGCTCAGGCTCACTCAGACATGGGCAGCCTCCCCTGCTCGTGCTCTGCACAGCCTCCAGAGGGACCTGGTGCTGTGCTCGTTGCTCTGGAGCTCTGAGTGTCAGAGCAGTGACTAACCCTGAGCCTCCTTAACCTTCCACTCCCGTTCCTAACCAGTTACAGATGTTCTTTCAAACACCTTCAGCTGACGAAGGGGGAAACTCACTATTTGTTGATAGTGGCCAAGAACCACTTCTTCAGCCTATGACAAATGCAAATATAAATGCATATGTTTTTATTAAAGCAGCAGAAGTCTCCAGAGACAAGAGAATGGAAATACTGTTACAAAAATGGTTGGAAAATCGCCACCACAAAGAGCAGCCTTGTTTACAGGAGACAGCAACCAGGGAAAATGAGGTTGCTCTGAATCACAGAATCCCAGACTGGTTTGGGTTGGAAGGGCCCTTAAAGCTCATCCAGTTCCAGTCCCCTGCCGTGGGCAGGGAAATCTCCCACTCTCCCAGGTGCTGTAAAGGCTGTGAAATGTGATTTAGGTGGGGAGAAATTCTACCCAGCTGGGTCCTACCACTTCTCTGTGGTAGCCACTCTGGAAAAGTTTGGTCCTGGATAGAACCCATTCTATCCATTTATTTAAGAGGGACCTTTTTAAAAGTGGAAATTTCTTGTCTTATTGAAATCAGAGGTTCCTCCACAGGCATCTCCCAGGGCAGCGATCCCAGGTGATTCCTGAAAGGTGGAGCTTTTCCTCTGTACTCTCAGGCAAAGGGAAGCCCTGCACTAACCTTGTGACAGTGTCTCTGTTCTTCTTCAGCTGCTTTGATCACTCATTCCTTAGGGAAGGTACAAAAAAAGGCAAATTTGAGAGCAGAACCTCCAGCTGCCATTTCCACCGGTGCAAAGGCTGGTGAGGGTTCTGGGGTGACCCTGGGTGAACAGAAGGGTCAGAGCTCCCCAGCCCAGCCCTTCTCTGGGTGGGGCTGGGTTTTCTCTGGACCTGGGGGCAGCAGGAGCTATAACCTCCCTGGCTGTGGGATGCTGGGCTCTGCAGTCTGTAACAGAAACCTTGGGGCTCTCCCTGCGGCAGCCGGGGCTGAGCGGAGCTGCTGGGGAAGCCTTTGGTGCCTTCCTTGCCAGAGTGAGTTTGGCTTTGTGTTCTCACTGAGTGGTCACTTCACTTCTGCTTCCCGGGCTCCAGCAGGCAGAGCTGAGCCCGGGCTCAGGGGCTTCTCCTTCCTCCTGGCTGCCAGGACTGCTCCCAGCCCTTCCCTGCCCTGCGCTGCCTCTGACCCCCCTTTCCTTCTTCCCTACAGGTCTGTGCAGACTTTTGCAGACAAATCAAAACAAGAAGCTCTTAAAAACGACCTGGTGGAGGCTTTGAAGAGGAAGCAGCAAAGTTAAAGTCCTGTCAGTGCTAACCAGCCATGCCATGCACTCGTTAGATTCCTTTCCTAGAGAATCATCCCCGCCCTTTTCTGTTGGTCACGTCACAATTTGCATCCAATACTCTCCATGCAGCGCCATCCTCTCCCCATGAATAAAGCTGTACAAACTTTTTCAGTCTCTGAGGCCTACTTTGCACCACATTTTATTCTTGAGACCTTAGGCTATGTTCCTGTAGAAGTCCATGTATTATTTTTTTTTCTCCTCCCCCCTTTCCCACCCTCCCCCATTTATATGCATCACCACAGCTCATTGTTTGTCTTTTCCTCCCTCACCCCTCCTGCCTTTTGTTACATTGGTGTAAAAAATGTAAAACAAGAATTTATTAAATACTGTGGTGTGTGAAAGAGGAAGAACTGGAAAAACAAAAAAACAAAAAAAAAAAAGAAAAATAATCTATTCCACGTATGTTTGGGGGCTGGGCACAGGGGCTGGCTGGAGGGAGGGAGGGAAGAGAGGGTGTTCCTGGGGGTTGTACAATACTGAGTAACCCAGATGTGCAGGAGATGGTGATTTCGAGACCTGCTGAAAGTTCTGCTCTTCTATAGCCTGGTTCCAAGGCGCTTTTCTGTCAATTTTTATGGAATGCAAAAGGGGTTTTTGTTTTGATTTTTTGTTTTTTTTGTAAAGCTTAAATTGAATCTACATCTGATACTTGAGCCTCCATACTAAAAAATGGAAAAAAAGAAAAGGAAAAAAAAAAAGACTAAAACAATAAAAACAACCAAAAAAAAAAAAATCCCAGGAAGATGTTTGTGTGATCGTGTCCTCCTTGTTTCTCTTTCCTTCCTTGCAGGGTTACTTGGGGTTTGTTTTTTGTCCCGCTCCAGAAATGTTTGTGTGGAAGGGGGTGTGATGTCCCTCTGCTCTTTGGCCTTGTGTTACTCACTCTGCTGCCCTTCCAAGGTGCTGGGATTGGTGCTGCAGGCATCCAGCACATGCACGTGTCCAGGGGAGAAGGGTCTGCCCAGCTGTGCTGGCTCTGCTGAAAGCAGCCTGGGGGCTCCTGTGCTGGGCTGGGCGCTTCCTCCCTCCCATCCCTGCTGACCCAAAAGCTCCTCCCTGGTCCCTGTGTCACCTGTGACCTCCCCCAGCGTCCCCTCCTGAGCCCTTGGTGGGCAGAGGGACCTGGCTCAGCTTTGGGTTCCGTGCCTGCTGCAGGCTGTGGTTGTACCAAGCCTAATCCTGGGGAAGCACAGGAAGATCTGCTGGGCTCCTCCTGGCTCTGGGAACTGCCCTGTGTGAGCCTCTGCCACTGGGGGCTGTTGGCATTAACAGGGATTAATTAATGTGCTCCAGTTTGGTTTTGTACCGTGACCAGTGTCCCACCCAGCCTCCTGCACGTGGCCAGAGTTCCCCCAGAGCCTGCAGGAGCTCCTGTGGGGCACGGGGTGGGAAGGGCTGGGATCCCCCAGGGAACACTCTGGGATTTGTCACTTCTGGCCCAGCACAAACCTTTCCTGAGGCTGGAGATGTTTGTGTGAGCTCTGGAGCCTGGGAGGGGGAGGCTCCTGCTGAGGTTCTCAGTTACCCTCTCCTCAGGGAGGGTTGTTCCTGCTTGGCCTTTTCTGCTTTAACATCTGCCTCTGCAAAATCCTGAACACAAGGACGGGGCTGCAGCAGTGACTGGGAGGGATGGGAGCCTCGGGGAGAGCCTCAGGAATCCCAGCCCCCCTGAGGAGGCTGTGGGTGTGCAAGCTCTGGGTGCAGCTGCTGGCCTTGCTCCATCCTGCCCAGCCAAGGAAAGTCAGAGTAAATCAGCTCTGTACCTAACCCTGCTTCAGGTGCACCTGTGGGGACAGACTGTGACACATTTATATATATATATATATACACA
>NW_005054473.1:179190-187034 GCF_000277835.1 Geospiza fortis | reverse complement strand
CAGGTTCTTTGTCCAGGTTTGGGAAAAGCCAGGATGTGAGGATTATTCATTGTTGTGAGTGGCAGAGATGGGGGATTTGCTCATGGTTTGGATTAAAACACGATATGAATTGTTCCACAGGACAGGAAATGCTGCTGCTTCAGGATGAGGTGAGCAGCCCCTTTGCCTGTGAATCTGGAGGGGCAGAATTGTGAATTCTTTTCTATTGCCAGAGCAAAACTATTCTGCAAACCTACTTTCAGTTTCATTGAGTTACCTTGCTGCACTTTGCTTGTTTGATTTTCAGTAATATATATAAATGTGGATAATTGGAAAAAGAATTAAAGGGGAGAAGTCATACAAATTTCCTGAACACAGGAACCACATTTTTTTGTCCATCCTATGCAGCAACCTGAGATAAAGTCTGTTTGCAAACAGAGATGTGGGAAATGTGAGGTTTGCTGACCCTTGAGCAGGCCCATAGAAGTGCTTGAAGTTTGAAGTGAAAATGCCCTGAAATGTCTGAAATCCTGCAGCAAACTGTTCCTGAATTTTGGAGGAATCTTTGGAAAAGTTCTCTTTCCAGTGCCATCTTCCCAGACTCTAACAGTCTTCTGGAGAACAATTTGGCCCTAAAATAGGAACAGCCCCTTACCCCAAAACACGTGGTGGGGTCCAGGGTGTTTTTTGGGATCACAGCATCCAGCAGGGCATCCCCACCCAGACCTCGATCCCATTTCCCAGATTTAGGAACTGGCTCACCTGTGGTCCAAGCTCATCCCCAGGAGCTGTGAATTAACCCAGTAAAAACTCACTCACTTGGTTCAAGGGGCTCAGAGAGACTGAAAAATACATTTCCTTTCTGAAGACAGCTCAGTCAGTCCCACGAACTGGCCCAGCCTGCGTTTCCATGAACCTGCTGGTGCAGCTTGGTGGGCACTGAGCAGCTGGAATCCCATTTAATGTGAGATCCATGGATTGGTGTCCTCAGTGTGAGGACAAAGCAGAGTAACTTCCTTGGGAAGGACAAATGTCAGGGACTGGCTGAGGAATCATAAATTAATTGGAGCTAAAGCCAAAAGGGACTCAATGCTGGGTATCAGGAAGGGAACTGGAGAGGGGAAAGGGAAGCAAAAGGAAGAGCTGATAGGAACTGCAGGAAAAGGAAAGCTCTTGTTTTCACAAGGCCAAGCTGTGATCGTTTTCCTGAAGGGTCTCCAAGCTTTGGTTGCTTTTCCTCATTTTCCCAGGGAGACTGAGCTGCTCATCCCCAGCAGGAAGAGCTCAGCCCACGGAGGGAGCCTGGCTGAGGGCTCTCTCATGCTGGGGACACCTCCATTCTCTCATGCTGGGGACACAGCTTCTCCCAGCCCAGCCCTGCTTCCTGGCCTTCCCTGCTCGAGGAGCACTGTGCTGAGTTCAGGGCCCCCAGAGGGGGATAAACTCATCAGTGTTGCAGATAAACTCAACAGTGCTGGGGATAAACTCAACAGGTTAAAGGTAAATTCATCAGATTGAGGATAAATTAATCAGACTGAGGATAAATTCGTCAGGTTGAGGAAAAATTCATCAGGTTGGTAAATTCATCAAGGATAGAGGGCAGGAACTGAAAACCAGAGTAAGCAGAGGCAGCTCTTCTGCTGGGGAACAGCAATGGAGCAACTTCCCCAAGGAATTCATGCAATTAAAACATGGGTGAGGCAAAAAATGAGAAATCAGAGAATGGGACTGTGAGACTCATTGGGAAAGAGGCAGGAGCTGCCAAGTAAAGCAGCAAAATGAAACCAGGGGAGGCAGGTGGGGAAAGATGTGTTTTATAGATGGGTGAGCCGTGCTAATTAAAACAGGTGTGGACTGAACACTTTGGTTCTGCTGCTCCTTCCCCACTGGATCCAGCCCTGTGTGTCTTCCAGAAGGAGCTGAGGGGGCAGCTGTGAGGTCACAGGGCTGTGTCTGTGGCAGGTCAGTCTCCCTGTCCCCTCCCGACGTTTTTCAGCACCAAGGAAGTTCCAGATCACCCTTGGCAGACGCAGCAGTGACCGGGCTCAGCTGTGGGGCACAGGAGCAGCGAAGAGCAGCTGAGGTATCCAAAAATTCCCTTTTATCCTGAAAGCATCATTGGTATCAAAGAGGCACCGGGTGTCCCAGCAGCGTCCTCTGCCACTGCCTCAGCAGCACAACGTGTCACCCACGGGCTCAGGGCCTCTTCTGCCAGGAGCCACCAGGATGGAGGGGCTGGTCTGGCCAGCCCTAAGGCCACCTTCCTCATGTGCATCCTCCTCCTCCTCTCCCTGCAGGGCAGGTCCCTCTGTCAGCTCTCGGGGCTCTCATCTGGCTCCCCCAGGAGAGCATCCCTCTCCTCGAGGGGGCCAGGCCGTCCTTTCCGGTAGGCCAGGAACTGGAAGGAGATCTGGGGAGAGGTTAAGGCTCTGCACACTCACAGGGGGAGCTGGGAGTCACTGGGTGTCAGCACCCCGAGATTGTGCCAGGAGAGGTGGGAACAGGACAGGGAGCTCGGGGCAAAGCAGGGGCCGAGCATTTCCCAGCCAGAGCAGCAGCACAGATCCCCAGGGAGCAGCACCACCCAGCCTCCTGCCCAGCCCTGCCCGTCCCACTCCCTGCCAGGCCCTGGCAGGATGGATCCAGCTCTGGGGAAAGGAAACAGCCACGTCCAGGGCCAGCACGCCCAGGCTGCCCACCAGCCAGGGCAGGTGGTGCAGGATGTAGTCACCTTGGCCCTGGCCTGGCTCTGGGTTCTTCAGGAGGACACTGAGGCCATACAGGGAATTCCCCAGCATCACCAGGGCAAAGAGAGAGTAGGAGACCCCACTGGTGGATTTCCTCTTGTACTGGGAAAAGAGGGAGAGGAGAGGAGCTTGGGTGCAGCTCTCCTAAATCTCTCTACAACTATTAATCATGCTATTAATCATGCTTGCCCCCAGCAGTAAAAAAGAGAAGTGGTGACAGTGCTGAGAGTCTTTTAGTTCCCCTTTGGCTTGTAAATTAGACAAAATGAAAGCCCCACCCTCAAAATATTGGTAGGTTAAAGGGAAGGGAGAAAAATAAATACAGAGAAATAGTCCCTTATGGAATGATCAGAGGTGGGGCCTGGGACCTCCGAGCAGAGAGGAAAAAGGAGAACCCCCCCGGGGAGAAAGGAGAACCCCCCCAGAAGAAAGGAGACTCCCCAGCCCCCTGGGAGGGACAGGTGAGGAGCCCCAGGGTCCCAGGCTGGGCACTCACGTTGGTGCAGATCTGGGGCACTCGGGAGCACAGGTAGAGCACGGAGGAGATGGAGCCGATGGTAAATCCAATGATTTCAGTCCTGGAGAAAGGCTGCAAGGCAGGGGCGGGGACAGGGACAGCCCCCGCGCTCAGAGCCCCAGCACGGCCACACCCACCCCGCGTGTGCCCCGCTCCCTCCTCTGACAGCCCGCTGGTAATTACACCTGGTAATTAACATTTCACCCTGCCACAGGAAAATACCCAGTGCAATCTGTTATGACGGGAATTGGGTTTATTCGCTTTGCTCAGAGAGATCCTTTTCTATTGCCAGAGCAAAACTATCCTGCAAACCTACTTTCAGTTTCATCGAGTTACCTTGCTGCACTTTGCTCGTTTGATTTTCAGTAATATATATAAATGTGGATAATTGGAAAAAGAATGAAAGGGGAGAGGTCTTATCAGAGACGAAATTTCCTGAACACAGGAACCACATTTTTTGGAGACTGTCTATTCTATGCAGCAACCTGAGATAAAGTCTGTTTGCAAACAGAGATGTGGGAAATGTGAGGTTTGCTGACCCTTGAGCAGGCCCATAGAAGTGCTTGAAGTTTGAAGTGAAAATGCCCTGAAATGTCTGAAATCCTGCAGCAAACTGTTCCTGAATTTTGGAGGAATCTTTGGAAAAGTTCTCTTTCCAGTGCCATCTTCCCAGACTCTAACAGTCTTCTGGAGAACAATTTGGCCCTAAAATAGGAACAGCCCCTTACCCCAAAACACGTGGTGGGGTCCAGGGTGTTTTTTGGGATCACAGCATCCAGCAGGGCATCCCCACCCAGACCTCGATCCCATTTCCCAGATTTAGGAACTGGCTCACCTGTGGTCCAAGCTCATCCCCAGGAGCTGACAGCAGAGACCTCCCCTTGAAAGCCCCTGGAGCCTCAGTGCTGGCACTGCCCAGGAGGGAGAGGCTGGACAGGGAGCCCACGGAGAGGAACACAAAGGCTGCATTGATGGGAGCAGGGACTGCAGGGAGGCAAACAGAGCCTGATCAGGGAGAGCCCAGCAACCCCAACAGCCCCGGGGCTGCCAGGACCCTCTGGGGTGAAGAAACCTCCAAGCTCCCCCTTATCTCACCAAGGGACTGAGCAACCTCTGAACTGTCCCTTATCTCACCAGTGGATGGGGCAGTGGCTGCTGTGGGGGACTGGTGTGATTTATCTGCCAGTGATGTGCCCAATTCGTGCCTTATCAGGGAGGAAACTGCTCCTATCTCGGTTTCTTCGGGTTTAGGGCTCTATAGAATCATCCCCACTAGAAGATTTCACTGTCTTAAGTCACTCTCAAATCCCTGACAGAGCAAGCCCTGCTGTGGCTTATTTGTTAGTAATAATTTACTATTTTTCAGTAATTTTTAGTGATTATATTCAGTAAGCAAGCTCTCCAGCTCAACAAAACCATGGATCTGATGGGTCAAATACCAATTGGCAATAACTTTACATGTCTTTTCTAAGTTAAACAATCACCCCAGTCCCAAGGAGCCTGTTTGGGGTTCAGCAGTGCTGGAAAGGGGATTTTCTGTTTTTTTTGTCTGCTTAAACCCTGCAAGAACTGCTCATGTTCCCTTTTCACTCCAGTTGAACAGACAGGAACTTCCCTGTCAAGTTTTGGCCCCAAAACAGTGGAGAAACTTCCCCCTTTCCCTTCCAGCACTGCCCGAGTCAGGAGTTCTGTGATTCCCAGCTCTGAGGTGGAGTCACCACGTAACTGGGGGGGATTTATTTGCTTCTGTGCCCCCTGAGGCTCATGGGGGGGTTGTTTTCAGCCTGGAAACTGTCAGGGGATGGGGGTTGCAGGGCCTGCAGAAGCCCCAGGCCCAGCCTGTAGCTGTTTGTTGGCTTTGGCTCTCCTAGGGACTCAAATTATCCAAGGGAAAAACAAAACAAAAACCAAACCACCAACCCAGCAAGCAACAAGAGGCATCATCTACTGACTGTGCCTGGAATCTCCCTGGCTCCCAGAGTGCCCTGGAATCCCCCCCTCCCTGCTCCCAGTGCCTCGGGGAGCAGAGCCCCCCCGTGCCCCAACTCACAGGCTCTGCCCCTGTTCTTCACCCGGTAGTAGCAGTAGAGGGACAGCATGGCCAGGTCTGCCAGCACGTAGTAAATGGCCGTGTACACCTGCGGGGAGGGCAATGCTGGGGACACCCACGGGGACCTGGGAGGGTCCCACAGGGCTGCTCCCTGCCCTCCCTGGCTCCCTGGGGGAGAGGGGAGAGTCCTGGGAACAGCCCCAGAGGGAGGGAAAGGAGGAACTCGGGGGTGAAGAAGGGAGCATCCCTGGGAGAGAAGGGAAAATACCAAGAGGGGAAAAGGAGCATCCTCAGGGAGGGAGGAGGGAGCATCCCCGGGGAGGAAGGAGGGAGCATCCCTGGGCAGGAGGAAGGAGGGAGCATCCCTGGGCAGGAGGAAGGAGGGAACATCCCCATGGGGGAAGGAGGGAGCATCCCTGGGCAGGAAGGAGGGAGCATCCCTGGGCAGGAGGAAGGAGGGAGCATCCCCATGGGGGAAGGAGGGAGCATCCCTGGGAGAAAATGGACCACACCTGGGGGGGAAAAGGGAGCAAGCCCAGAATGGGAGAGGGGAGCATTTCTAGGGAGCAAAGCAGGAGCATCCCAGGCAGTTTTGGCTCTGCTCTGGATAAAGCAGCTGCCAGCCCCTCCCTCCTCCCTGGAGCTGGGCTGTTTGAGAGCCGGCCCGGTACCTGCAGGGGCAGCTGATCAGCCAGGAAGGAGCCGATGAGGTTGAGGAGGTCTCCGCCCAGCCATCCCAGCAGGAAATAGATGGAGAGAGCCTGGTCCATGATGCCCGTTCTGCAGGCCTGGTAGAACTGCCTGCAGGGCATTGGGCAGGGGAACAAACATCACCTCAGCTGCCTCAGCGCTACCTGGGAGCCATCCCCAGGATTCCTGTGGATCTCAAAGCAGTCACGGCAGGAAAAGCAAGGCCACACGCTCCCCTGGCCCCAGGGAGAACTCCGGAGCCCCACCGGTGCTCACCGAGTGCCCTGTGGGAGGAGCAGGAGGATGATCCCAGGGAGGGGAGGATGATCCCAGCTGCAGGATCCTCCCCTCTGGTTGCGAAAGAACCGTGACTCCTCATGTGCCTCTCCGCCACCCCTGTGTCAGCACTTCCCAGTACCCCGGGGCTCCCGGGGACGGGACATTCCTTCTGCAGTGTGACCTGTCCTGCGGGCCCTGCACGTGCCTGACGTGGGACACTCCGGCTGGCGAGCACAGCAGCAGCACCGCGGCCACCGCCGGGCTCTGGGCTGCGCTGCCCGCTCCCCTCACCCTGCCGAGATCTGCCGAGCCCCCGCTGCTTGTGCCGCGGGGATTTAATAATTCGAACACCTTGTACTTGCCAGAGGGTGTCTGCCATCCCGCGGGAAGGGCTGCCCGGGATGTGGGGGCGATACTCGGGGACTCGGGAGCGGTCCCCATAAATTCGGGAGCGATACTCAGGGATTTGGGAGCGGTACCCAGGGAGTCCGGAGCGGTCCCCGGGGGTTCGGGAGCCTTACCCAGGGATTTGAGAGCGGTCCCCAGAAATTCGGGAGCGGCACTCGGGGATTTGGGAGCCATACCCAGGGATTCGGGAGCGGTACTCACGGGAAGGCAGCGGCGATGAAGCAGCCGATGGAGCCCAGCCCCAGGACGATGCTGGCGACATCCCGGCTGTCCTGGGCACACTCATGGAACACATCCATGATCCAGCGGGAGCCGTTGGGACAATCAGAGAGATTCCCAGAGGGGAGACCCCTCCAGCGCCGCGCAGCCATGGAACTGCTGGGATAATGCTGGAGAAAAGGGAATAAATAACACATGGGAAATTTAATAACCGGGGGAACGAAAGATCTGTGGGAGGGACAGGTCTGGGGATGCTCTGGGTACTGGCTCATGTTGGAAAAATGCATCGTTAGCGGATAATTCACCTTTATTGGGTTTGCTGCCAGCCTGGCAGCGTCTGGCCTCAAAGGAGAAACAGGAGACATGAAAGAAGAAGAAGAAATAAAGAAGGGGGGGGGAAAGAGGAAAAGAAGGGGGGAAGGGGAAAGGATTAAAAAAAAAGAAAAAAATGAAAGGAAAAACTGAAATGGAAGAGGGGAAAGAAAAAAAAAAAGAAAAAAAAAAGAAGCAGAAGAAAAGGAGAAGTGAAAGAAAAGTGGGGGGAGAATAAATAAAAGAAGCCGAAATCAACCCAACCTGTCCTCGCAGCACCGGCACTCGTCTCTTCACCGACGCGGTTCGGAACTGTTTTTCCTTGAAAACCCGCTCTTTTTGAAACTTAGGCTGTTTTTCTTTGCGAATCCACAACTCCTCAGACACCCGCCGGGTTTCCTTCGCCGCTGTCCCAGACCCTGCCCAGTTTCCTTCGCTGCTCTCGCAAACCCTGCCGGGTTTCCTTTAACGCTGTCCCAAACCCGCCGCTCCTCTGCCGCTTTCTCAGGAAGTTGCCGGACACCGGCAATTTTTCACAGTGTGAAATCAGCGAGCCTTTTCACAGAGTCGCTGCTTTTGCCCTCGCTCCCCGCGGGTTCCCAGCCCTGCCTTTCCCAAAGTTGCTGTATTTTCCCGAGCTCCG
>NW_005054473.1:176654-179078 GCF_000277835.1 Geospiza fortis | reverse complement strand
TACGCGGGCGGCGAGTCCGAGCGCATCCTGGGCGCGCTGCTGGCCGGCAGCACCGAGCCCGGTAGGGCGGCGGAGGGCGCGCTGCCCTCGGGGGAGAGGGGCTGCCCTGAGGAGAAGGGGCTGCTTTGTCAGGCTGACACTGTCCTTGAGGAGAAGGGACTTGGCCAGGACTCCTTCTGTGAGGGGAGGGTCTTGTCTGAGGAGAAGGGATTTCCCTGAGGAGAGGGGACTTGCTGGGAACCATGCCCTGAGGAGAGGGTCCTCCCTTGAGGAGGGTCGTGCCTGAGGAGAGGAGCTCATCTCTTCTGCCAGGCTGACACTGTCCTTGAGGAGACGAGCCTTGCCCAGGACTCGTTCCTTGAGGAACAGGGTCTTCCCTGTTAGGCTATGCCCTCCCTGAGGAGATGGCACTTCCCTGGGGAAGGAGAAGGGTCTTTCTTCCCTGCCAGTCTGAGGCGGTTCCCAGGGACAAGGGCGCTCCCCAGAGTCCATTACCTGAGGACAGGGATCTTCCCTGCCCGGCTGACTCCCTCCTCGGGGAAAGCAGGCTTGCCCCAGGCCCATCCCCTTAGGACAAGAGTTTTCCCTGCTGATGCCATGCCTGAGGGGAAGGGATCCCTGTACTAGTGCTGACCCCAGACCCTGAGGAGCAGACCTTCCCTGCCTGGGGCAGACCCTCAGTCCCTGCACAGAAGAGCTTGCCCTGCAAGGCTGACAGGATTCCTGAGGAGAGGCACCTTCCCTGAAACACCTCAAACACTTATGTCACTTATCCCCACTCCCCTCAAGGTGGAAACATCCTTGCTCATTCTTCTTCTCTCTGCCAGTGGAAGTGGCCACCAAGGCCAACCCGTGGGACGGGAAGACGCTGAAGCCGGAGAGCGTGCGCTCCCAGCTGGACACGTCCCTGGAGAGGCTGCAGAGGAAGAGTGTGGAGCTCTTCTACCTGCACGCTCCTGACCACGGCACCCCAGTGGAGGAAACCCTGCGTGCCTGCAACGAGCTGCACAAAGAGGTGAAGTGCAGAGTCCAAGCCTGGGCAATCCTTGATTCTCTCCTTCCCACTGCTTTTTTTAAGCCAGGGCTGCTTGTTGTGCCTGTCTGCAGCGCTGGGTTTGTGCAGCTCTGCAAAGAGGAGGCAGAGCCCAGGGCAGAGCTGAGCAGCCACTGCTCTTTGTGTGCTCACGTGGTGCACTTTGTTCCCAAGAGCTCTTGGAACATCTGGACTTTGCTTCCAGCCTTGTTAACAATGTGGGTTAAGATTAGTGCTGGTAATGGGTAAAGAATTCCTGAGTTTTGTTTATCTGGTTATATCATTTAAACGAGAAAGTGTGAATTCCAAATGAACAGAAAATGGGGAATATTTTTGTCACGTCTTAATAATTCAGTCTGTCAGAAAAGGTGGACCGGAATTAACCCTTCTGGACTAAAATTTGGTGACTGTCCTTTTCACTGTACCCATCTTGTGCTGTCTGGGTCCAGATGAACTTTGAAACACTGGAACTGAATTCCCTTTTATTCCTCTGCAGGGGAAGTTTAAAGAGCTTGGCCTGTCAAACTACGCTGCGTGGGAGGTGGCAGAAATCTGCACCATCTGCAAGTACAACAACTGGGTGATGCCGACTGTGTACCAGGTGAGGGAGGGGGGAAGCTTGGATTTGGGCTCCCCAAATCTAGCACCAGCCCCAGTGTGCCAGATGTAAACACAGAAGGAATCTGCTGCAGTTAGTCTGGGAAGCCACAGAGTCACTGAGGTTGGAAAAGACTTCCAGTCCCAGCTGTGCCCAGTGCCCACCTTGTCACCAGCCCAGAGCTCTGAGTGCCACATCCAGGCCTTCCTTTGACACCTCCAGGGATGGGGACTCCAACACCTCCCTGGACAGCCCCTTCCAAGGCCTGAGCACCCTTTCAGTGAGGAAGTTCAGGAAGCTGAGCGAGGTCACTGCTCAGAAACAGCTCAGTGTGTTCATTGCTGGAGCCAGCGACTCCCCTGCCATGGAACTTCAATTATTGGCAGTCTGTTCCTAAGCAAATCATCACCTTGTGTGACCTGAGGCCGCTCTCTGGGATGGGTGTTGCCAGGGCAGGGTGGGAAGAGGCAGCTGCTGTGCCCTGAGCTCTGTGTGAGGCTGTCTCCCACCCCATGCAGGGAATGTACAACGCGACCACGCGCCAGGTGGAGGCCGAGCTGTTCCCCTGCCTCAGGCACTTTGGGCTGCGCTTCTACGCCTACAACCCGCTGGCAGGTACAGGGACAAGGCTTGGGACAAAGCTCTGAGGAACATGGGCTCTGCAGAGCCAGCCCATGTTCCCCAAACCTGCTGCTCCCTTCCCTCCCAGGGGGGCTGCTGACCGGCAAGTACAAGTACGAGGACAAAGACACGCGCCAGCCCACTGGGAGATTTTTTGGGAATGACTGGGCTC
>NW_005054473.1:174207-176595 GCF_000277835.1 Geospiza fortis | reverse complement strand
AAAGTCAGCTGAGAGGAAGCAGAATTGACCAAAGCTTGGGGTTGGTTATCTTAGCACACGTGGTTGGGGCTGTGGTGTGTGACTGAGCTCTGCAGGGTGGGTTTTAGGCTCAGCTTCCTCACAGCTCCCAAGGGAGACTGCAGAAGTCCTCCTAGGCTACAAGGAGTTTTATGAGGCTTCCTAAAAGCCATTTGATTGGAATATAGATGTGCCGCTGACTAGAGGTCCCAAGGGCAATTACAAGGATTTTTTTTTTTTGGCAGGTACTGGAAAAAACACAATTTTGAGGGAATTGCACTGGTAGAAAAAGCTCTGAAAGAGGCTTATGGCTCCACTGCACCCAGCCTGACATCTGCTGCACTGCGCTGGCTCTACAACCACTCCAAACTGCAGGTGAGAGCTTGGCTGGGCACTGCTGCCAGCACTGGGCACTGCTGCCATGACTCACAAACAGGGAAATTTCAGCATAGGTGTCTTTTAATGCTGTGGGATTGTGGTATTCCAAAGTGAATATTGCTGTACAGGCTGTGCCAGGCGGTGGGAGTGAGGCAGCTCTGCCTTTTCCCATGTGGTCAGAGCTGGAAGCTTCAAGTGGAAGATTTCAGGTGCCAGTTCCTGGGGTCTTGGCTTCCCTGCAAGGAGTGGACTCACCTTTCACTGGACTAGGAAACTAATGCTTAGAATTCCTGATGTTCCCTAAACGTTCCTGTAGCCCATCATAAAGTAGGATTTGGCAGCTTCTGAGGATTTGGGGTGGCTTGGGAATGTCCTGGCCTAGTGAGCAGAATTTGTGGTGTCAGTTGCTTAATTCCATCAGGGCACCCCAAGAAGATGGGTGAGATCAGCTCCAAAACCCCACACCTGGTTTCTTAGTGGGTTCTGAGCTGGCAAAGGAAGGCATTCTGCAGAAATCTGGGGGCTTTACTCAGCCTTTGGCACGACTTTGGGAACAACAGCACAAGGACAGGAGTTCTAGCCCCAGCCCAACAAGGACAAAGATGTGCCTCAGGTTTTCTCCAGCCCCAAATGCTACTCTGTGTGTAGCACTGTCCCTCAGGGATCCCAGCTGCACAGCCAAGCCCAGCCTGGCCCTGCTGTACCTTTCTTCAGGAGTTCCTTAGTGGAAAGAAATGCTTTGTTTGGCCCACAGTGGCTTGGGAGGTGAACTTTCTTTTGGGATCAGCAACACCTCCCATCTGTTCCCAGGGTTCTCTTGGAGATGCAGTGATCATTGGGATGTCCAACATGGAGCAGCTGGAGCAGAACCTCAACTACAGTGAGGAGGGTCCGCTGCTGCCGGCCGTGGTGCAGGCGTTTGACGAGGCCTGGAACCTGAGTGCCCACGACTGCCCCAACTACTTCCGCTAGGGAGGGAAGGCTGGCACACCCAGCACAGGCTCTGGAGACCCGGGAGAGGTGCTGCCCACCCTGCCCTCCCATCCATGGCTGGAGGGCTGCGGGTGTTTCCTGAATCAGTGAAGCTTTGTAGGGTCCACGCCCGTGCCTTATCCTCCCTCCCAGCCCCTCAGCTCCCCCAGCACAGCCCAGGATTCAGGATGCAGCTGATCAGGAAAATGAACACCTTAACGAGGTGAAGGCCCCTGTTCTACTTTAATGTGAAATCTTAAATGATTACATAGAAGAATAAAATCTCTTTCTAGTGCAGAACCCATCTCTGACCTGTGCCTGGAACCTGGCATCTCTGTGGCAGCACTTGGGGACTTTGAATCACAGAATATCAGGATGGTTTGGGTTGGACAGTCCTTAAATCTCATCTTGTTCCACCCTCTGCCATGGGCAGGGACACCTTCCACTATCCCAGGGTGCTCCAAGCCCCATCCAGCATGGCCTTGGACATTTCCAGGGATAAAGCAAAATTCCAAGGGTTGAGCTAAGGATCTTCTTCTCTGTCAGAATAACAAATCCTCAGCATCTTTCCCTTTGTGCTCTATCAAAATTCCATGACATTTACACCCCTCCTGCCCAGTTTTCATGTTTGAGCTGGCATTTCCTCAGATCCCAGGCTCCACTATCACTAAACACGAGCAACAGCAGCAACAACCATCTGAAGTTTCACATAGATATTTATATAAATATAAAAAAAGCATAGGTAGGTCATTTTCTATAAAGATCATCCCAGTCCAGGTGTACCCAGGGAAGGGAAATATCCTCCTCTTTTTGTCCCTAAAATAGAACTGTCTGGTGTCCAAGCTGTTAGTCCTCATTGCTGTCATCATCATCATCCTCCTCTTCCTCCTCCTCTGCTGCATCTCCCACGAGCTTCTGGAAGTCTCCTGTCTCAGAATTCCACAGAAACTTCATGGTGACTTTAAATTCTGCCATCTCGTAGCC
This sequence comes from Geospiza fortis, assembly GCF_000277835.1. Lineage (NCBI taxonomy): Eukaryota > Metazoa > Chordata > Aves > Passeriformes > Thraupidae > Geospiza > Geospiza fortis. The sequence goes on along the minus strand of NW_005054473.1, from coordinate 174,243 downwards.
AAAGAGTTTCTAGGAGAGGACACAAATCCATCATTC
>NW_005054473.1:171951-174194 GCF_000277835.1 Geospiza fortis | reverse complement strand
TACTGTCTGTGTGCCCAGCCTAGCAAAACAGTAAATTCCGCTTCCAGGTGGGAAGTGGAGCAAAGCATAAACCAAAATAATTGCTGCTGAGTTTTAGGAGATGTGTTAATGAATTATTTTGTGTCAGGAAGCAGGGTTGCCATGTTACTCACCAGCACACGGGCCTGTTCTGGGGTGAGAACATCCCCTTCCTTGCACACTTCATAATCCGACAGCAGCGTCACCACTCCTGCAGAGCAAAACCCTGGAAATAGGATCCCAGGCACTGGGGGCTCCCCTGGAACGTGGGGCAGAGCCAGCGCTCCCTCCAACACCACCCCTTGGAGCTGACACCTTGCCATGCAGCATCAGAGCACCCCAAGGAGAGAGATCAGCTCCAAAACCCCACACCTGGTTCCTGAGTGGGTTAATCTGAGCTGTTCCCACTGGAAAGGGAAGGCATTCTGCAGAAACCTGAGGCTTTACTCAGCCTCTGACATGACTTTGGGAACAACAGCACCAGGACAGGAGTTCTAGCCCCAGCCCACAAGGACAAAGGTGTCCCTCAGTTTTCTCCAGCCCCAAATGCTGCTCTGTGTGTAGCAGTGTCCCTCAGGGATCCCAGCTGCACAGGCAAGCCCAGCCTGGCCCTGCTGTACCTTTCTTCAGCGCCGTGGGCAGCCCCAGCTGCCGCAGCTGCGGCTCCATGGAGTGGGGGAACTGCTCCAGGGGCCCCGTGTCCAGGCTGACCCCGTAGGGAGCCTTGTTCCCAGCACGGGCAAAGTCCAGCTCCCGGAACCTGGAGAACCACCTGGGACAGAGGGGGGCAACAGGAGCTTCAGCTGGGGCAGGAACAGCCCTGGGCTCACACAGGGACTGGGGCACGGCCTCCCCAGGATCCAATCCTGCTTAGGGAGGTTGTGGCTGCCCCTGCATCCCTGGAAGTGCCCAAGGGGTGGAATGAGATGGGCTTGAAGGTCTCTCCCAGCCCAACCCCTTCCATGATTTCTGCTGTCACAGGAGGGGCTGACAAAGGCCCAGGAGACCATCGCTGCTCTAAGGGAAGCAGCAGGGGCTGTTGGGGTTGTGTGGCAACAGAAAGGCTGTGCCAGGCTGGTACTCACTCATCCACCTCGTCCCTGGTGCGGTTGGTGAAGAGCAGCCCGACCTCCCCTCTCAGGTGTTTGCTGACCTGGAAGAAAGGAGCATCCATGGGGATTGGGGAGCAGCAGGGACTCACCTGCAGGGCTCAGTCCTGCACTGCTGCACTCAACAGAGCCCCCGTGGCAGGACATGGATGGACTGAGTTAACGCCCCCACAGAACAGTGACCCCGGGATGTGGTTCCAGGATGTTTCTCCAGGATGTGGAATGCACCAGGTGAAGCTCTGGGACAGCCAGAGGAAGCTCAGCAGGTACCTTGTGCAGGTTCTCCTTATACTCGCTGCTCGGCTCCCGGCCCAGCGCCACCATCATCACCTTGTTCTTCCCGAAGAAGATCCTGCCCAGGAGGAGGAGGAGGAGGAGGAAGATGTCAGCCCTGGAGCTCCCTCCTTGGGCATCCCCACCCCGCAGCACCCCCTGCCCACCTGCTGTGCTTCCAGGCGTTCCGCACATCCTTCAGCTTGTTGTTCCTCATGTTGGCCACGGAGAACACGAAGATGTACTTGTAGGTGTCCACACAGCGCCGCAGCTGCGGGGGAGCCGTTACCGGGAGCGGGACGGGCACGGGGGGAACGGGCAGGGCACGGGGAGGGGACAAGGGAGAGAGGGCTCGGGGCCACACTCACCTCGGCGATCAGCGCCTGCTTGGCTTCCAGCCCCTTGCGGGGCGTCCGCGTCAGGGACACTGCGGGGAGCGGAGCGGAGAGAGCGTCAGGGAGCGGTGGGGATGGAGGGGGGAATGGAGGATGGGATAGGGGACCGGGAGGGGATGGTGATGGAGAAGGGAACAGAGATGGGCAAGGAGATAAGGATCGGGTAAAGGACAAGACAAGGGGATGGGGAGAGGGAAGGGGGCGATGGATGGGGCCGAGAAATGAGAAAACGATGGAGAAGGGGACAGGAATAGGGAAGGGGGCGGTGAAGGGGATGAGGAGAGGGAAGGGGGCGATGGGGGATGGGAGAGAGGAATGAGAAAGCGACGGAGAAGGGGGCAGGGGACAGGACCGGCGGTGCAGAGGGATGTGCCGGGCAGGGTGCCCGGGTCTCGGTGCAGCCCCGCTCCGGCCCCGCTCGCACCTTTGCGGTCCCGCTTGGACTTGG
>NW_005054473.1:159380-171520 GCF_000277835.1 Geospiza fortis | reverse complement strand
AGGGTCCCTGCGGGTGCCGCTGTTGAACGCGGCTGTGCGGCCCTGGCGGGCGGGAGGGCTCGGCCGGCGGCTCAGGGCCCTGTCTGAGGGCTGGCTCCGTGAGCAGCGCGGGGTTAACCCCTGTCGGTAAGGCAGGAACGCCTTGGCGGGCACAAACGCCCTCTCCCGTGCTCTGTGTCTCGCAGTGTGGCGCCATGTGGACAAGGGCACCCCGGAAGGAGCCATCGATGCCATGCTGATCCACGGGCAGGGTAAGGCTGTGACCGATGAGTAATGCCGTGATTGATGCTCACAATTAACAGACAAATAACATGTATACATGCTAAGAAAAGTTTTGTAGGTTTATAGTTATGTTTTACCCTCTCGTGTGGTTATCAAGGGACAGCCGGGGTTGGGACATTTGGGGGGGTTGTCACTATGGAACACCTGAGCTCCAGTCAGGATTTGAGGAAGAGATCTCCACCACTGGATGGCAAGGAAGGAGTCAATGGACAGAACTTTGGGAGGGGTTAAAGGGTTAAAAGGCCAAACCCCCATTGTGTGGGTGAGCACGCTGTGGGGAAAATCCTCTGCTCCAAGCGCTGTCACCTTTTCTCTATTCAGCCTTCTGTTGTGTTTTTGTAAGGTTTAATAAACCTTTCTCAGTTTCTGCAGAGTGAGTGGCTGTTTCTCACAGGGGCACGTGGCAGGGCTGGGGGGGCTCCTGGAGTGTGGAGCCAGCCTTGGAGCACAGGCTGGGCGTGCAGAGCCCATCCCTCTGCTGGCCTGTGCTGGGTGCCAGCGCTGTGTTTGTCCCCTCCCCTCCCTTCCAGATGCCATCACCGTGTCCAACGCTGGGCGGATTCTGCGCTCCTGGGAGACCAACATCGGGGGCTTGAACTGGGAGACCTCCCTGGACACTGGCAGGTGGGAGTTCCTGTCTGCAGGGTTTGTTCTCCTTGGAGGGCTGCTCTGGGAAGGAAAAAGCGGGTCATGGACTTGCTCTGGGTTTGCATTGTAGAGAAAGATTAGTCAGATGTAAAGGTTCCAGAACAAATTTTGGGTGAATTCTTTGTGAATGGCTGAACCCTGCAGAGAATCACTGAGGTTGGAAAAGCCCTCCCAGACCATGGAGTCCAAACTGTGACCAATCCCCACCTTGTCCCCAGCCCAGAGCACTGAATGCCACGTCTAGGACACCTCCAGGGATGGGCACTCCAAACCTCCCTGGGCAGCCCCTGCCAAGCCCTGCGCACCCTTTCCCATGAGGAAATCCCTGCTGATGTCCACCCTGAGCCTGCCCTGGCCCAGCCTGAGGCCGTTCCCTCCCCTCCTGTCCCTGTTCCTGGGAGCACAGCCCAACCCCCCAGCTGTCCCCTCCTATCAGGAGCTGTGCAGACCCACAAGGTCCCCCTGAGCCTCCTTTTCTCCAGGCTGAGCCTCTTCCCAGATCCCTCAGCCTCTCCTGGTGCTCCAGCCCCTTCTCCAGAGTAAAATAGGAAAAGAATTCCCTAACTGCTGGTTCCTGTGCTCAGTTTCCAGGGGGCTGCCCTGGTGGGGCTCCCTGAGGCAGTGAAGTACGTGGCAGTGCTGAAGAAGGCAGCCCTGTCTCTGCACTACCTGTCCAACGGGCACCAGAAGTGGGTGGAACAGCTGCCTGAAAGGTGAGAACAGCTCTAAGGAGGGGTGTGAGCCCCTGGCACGGGGCTGCACCTGCCTTGTGCTGCTGCAGACTGCAGTGTGAGTGGGAGGGTGATGCTTCATGCCTGCTCCTGTCTTGCAGTGAGAGCACTCAGTACGAGCTGCTGTACTCCCGTGGCACCGGGGTGATCCACGTGGTTGGCATCATTCCCCAGAGCCACCTGAGTGTGCTGACCTTCAATGTAGAGGATGGGGAAATCACAAGACAGGTAGGGGAGCCAGAATGCTGGATTTGATGGGAACAAATGCACTTCCAACCCTGTGGTGTGGTGGGCAGAGAAATCAGTTGTTGTGCCACAGAGAACCCTCCCTCTCCCTGAGGCACTGCCTCCACACCAGGGATTTCATGGCTGAATGCCCTGGAAGCCAAAGTGAGCCAGGCTGGCAGCTGTTAGCCAAGATTATCCATAACCCTCAGGCTGACAGGTAGTTCTTCTCAGCTGTGGCTAAAAATAACTGACTTACCTTGCCTTTGTGTGCCCGTGGGTGCTGTGCAGGCTGTGCGCTGCTGAGCTGGCTGTGTCTCTCTGCAGGTGAGGGTGGCAGCCCCGTGGCTGGGGGGCCTGCAGGGCCCCTGTGCCGTGGTGGGGGAGGCTGTGCTGGTGTGCGTGGACACGGCCACGCGCTCGCTGCACGTCTGTGCCCTGGACACGGAGCAGGACATGAGGAGCATCCCCCTGCAGGTGAGCACTCCTGTCATTCCTGACCCAGCTGGTCTGCTTCCAGCTGGAGCTGGTTCCCTGTGGTGACAGCCTGGTCAGAGAGAGAGAAAGCTAGATAAATAAATAAGTTTTCCTGGAATCGGCCTGGGAAACAGGAGGGAGCTGGAGAGAGAGAGTTCTAAACAGTCTGCACCTGCTGTTTGTAATAAGCTGTATTGCCCATAAGTTTGTTTACCAAAGGGTGGCTTCTTAATTAGCTAATGTGATGGTGTTCTGATTAAAGGACCAGTCAGGTCCACCTGTATGAATTAGGGTATAAAAAGCACTGGGTTTCTTAATAAAGTGAATTAGCCTTCTGTGACTGTCTTGAGAGTCTATGTCACTCATTACCTGGTCCTGACCCGTTATGGTGACATCTCCCCAGTCTGTTGGTGAACTGGGGGGTGATTAGAGATGGGGGGTCATGCTCTGTAAATTGAGGGAAAGGTGGGAAAGCTTTTTGTCTGTTCTTCCTTCTGGATCAATGTCTTCTGAGCTTTGCTCCAATGGAGCCTCAGCCTTCCCTGCCCGTGCTCTGTCCCCTGACCCAGGGGATCTCTGAGTGCTGCTGAGGGGAGGGAGCTGTTGGTCCTAGTGAAGGATGACTCCCCAGCACATGTGCTTGTCTCCTCTGCAGTCCCTGGAGCTGGAGTTTGCAGATGACTTCCAAGCCAGGATCTTGGCCACTCAGCCCAGTGTGACCAGCGCCTCACGGACTCAGTTCTTCCTGCAGCTGTCCCCAAGCCACTTCTCCCTTCTGCAGTACAAGCAGGGGCTGCTCAGCCACCTCCGGGACTTCCAGCAGGTGAGAGATGGACCAGGGACAGGGCCAGGTGCAGCTGAGCATCCTTCACACTGCTGGGCCAGCTGGCAGGTTCTACAAGTCTCAGTAACTCTGGGCAGCATGGCTCAAAAACCTTTAGCAGGTCAGCTGCTCCCATCTTTATGAGAAGTAGGATTTTTCCTGTTTTTGAGCTGGGGGGAAACTATGCAATTTTAAATTTGGCTGTGACAGTTAATCTGCTTTTAATTTCGCTGTGGTTTTATTTCCTTCACAAGTACTTTTTAGTGAGGTTTGGGGGCTTCTTGAGGGTTTTTTTTTAATGATTTCTTGCATTTTTTTTCCCTTTTCAGGCAGCTCTAGTGAGTTTTGCAACGACTGGGGAGAAGACGGTGGCTGCTGTGCTGACATGCAGGACTGAACTGGTGAGCACAATTCCTGTCCTCTGGGACCAGCCCAGCTCTGGGGATGTGCTCTGGGGCTGGGCTCCACTGGTGTTTCACAGGCTCAGGGATGGGGAGCCCCTTGAGGAAGAGGAGGATGTGATACGTTTCAATGATAACACAAGCAGGGCTTGATTATGTCCAGCTCAGTGAATATCCTATTTCAGGAAGGTGGGCATGTGACAAGTATTGGCTTTCCTGCTCCACAGAGGATTTCAGTTCTTGGGGATATCAAACATATTTTAATTTTTATCAGAAACAGAATAGAACAGAGCTATTTCCTGCCTGATATCACAGGCAAGCTGAGATTTGTCAGGGAGCTGAAAACCTAATTTTTGTATACTTTACTGGTGTTTGAAGCCATGTTACATCTGCTCTCATCCTCACTTCAGAAACCTGGAAGCTCTGATGGGCTCCAAGCTGGCAGCACTCTGGAGGATGCCCGGAGGCAGGTATGGGGTGCTCTTGTTCCCAGGTTCTTGTCAGTGCATTTTATTCCTTCACCTGCAGGAGCAGAATGACAGAGGTCTTACACCAGCTGTACAACCTAAAAATACAGCCTAAAAATATCTTGAAGCCCCAGTTTTGGCTGGGCATGGAATCCTGCTGCAGGATTTGATGTGGTGTGGGTGTAACCCCTGTTTTCTGCCCACTGCTACAGGATTCCTTAACCTGCTCCAATCAAACCTACAACATAAACCTCTACCTGGTTGAGACTGGGCAAAGATTGTTGGACACCACAATCACCTTCACCCTGGAGCAAGGAGGGGCCAAGCCACAGCAGGTGAGCAGGGAGGGGTTATTTCAGTCCCTGCAGTGCTCCCCCTTCCCTGGTTTGGCAGCCAAGGGGAAAAGGATTCCAGGGATTACATCATCACTTTGCTCTGGTTTCACATGATTTCTGCTGTCTTCAAGGAGATGATGTGATCATTAATGTTGCTGTTTTCCTTACCTTTTGTTTTTGGTTTGGTTTGTTTTTTTCCCAGCTGTACATCCAAGTTTTCCTGAAGAAGGATGACTCCGTGGGCTATCGAGCCTTGGTGCAGACAGAGGACCACATGCTCATGTTCCTCCAGCAGCCAGGTGACTCCCAAAAACAGCTTCCTCCCTTTGTAACAGTCACCAGGAGAAAATTCTGTGTCCTCAAGGATTGTATTTTATCATTACTTTCCTTGGAAGCTGAAAAAATTAATTTAACTCTCCTGAGTCCCACGAAAGACACAGGAGACTCTTTCACCCTCACCTGGACAAACAATTCTGCCCTGCTTTGTTTGGATTTCAGGAGGTTTCTGCAAATTTCAAAACTCTTTTTGTAGGATGAGAGTGTAAGTTCTGGTGTAGATTTTCCTCAAAGATTTTCAGAAAAGGTTCTCTTGGCAAAAATGTTAATTTGCAGAAAGGGTTGAAAGTCCCATCTCAGCGACAGGAATTTTGTGGGGCTCTAAAGGAATCCAGGACTTCACACTGTGAATCTCTTATTTTAAATAGACTCAATGACTGGAACCATTTTAAAGCACCAGATTGCTTTTACTGATCCTGAGGTTTTCTTCCCAGAAGTGGCTCCTGTTGCATGAAGTATTTGTCTTTAATTAAGTTAATTATATTACATATTTATACACTGTTTTGCATTTCATTTAGAGGTGATTGCATTTCAGGGTTGCACTGAAAGGTACTTTAATATTGAGTGAGTCAATTCCCAAATAGTAAGTTGATTTTTCCAATATTCTGCTCTTATTTCTTTCCAGGAAAAGTTGTGTGGAGTAGGGAGGAGTCACTGGCAGAGGTGGTGAGCTTGGAGATGGTGGATCTGCCTCTGACAGGAGCACAGGCTGAGCTGGAGGGAGAATTTGGAAAAAAAGCAGGTGAGGTTAACAGAATTGCCTCTGTGAGTTTGTTTTCCTCCCTAAATAAATGTGTTTATTGTTTTCTTTTTACTCTGAGATGAGAGATTAATTTAAATCTCTACTGATGCCAGTTAAAATGAGCAGAAATAAACCCTTTTTTGTCTAAACTTTGGAAATCCAATCCAGATGACAAGAATACATTACATTGTTACATTAAAAAAACAGCAGCAGTAGGAGGGATTTTGGTCATGTCTCCTGAATGTTTTCTGTGGCTCTTTCTGGAAGACTCGTTTCCAATAGCTTTTTTTTTGCTTTGTTTTGTCTTTCCTTGCTGTCCTGGATGCAGCCATCCAAGGTAACCCCACCCTGCATGGAGTGTGCTCTGCTCCTGCCCAATGCTTCTGGTGCCACTGCTCCCCTCTGCTTGCTCTCCTCAGGGGCTGAAACCATGTTGAAATCTGGTGTTTTGGTTACTTTAAGAATTTGAATACAAACCCTGATTGGGCAGAATTAAGGATTTTTAATTGCTCTGAGGGATTTCTGTAGAGGTGGGGGAGCTGTAGGTGGGCACAGTGAGAAGGAACACAAAATCCTCTGCATGAAGGTTTGCTTTCAGTTGATCAGGGCATATTTTGGAATGAGTGTGGAGTGGGAAAGGTTGGTAAGTGCCAGAGTCTGTGACAGAAATGGCAACTGTAACTTACTGCAGAGGGGGAGGCGAGGAGCCAGCCCAGGTTTGTGCATGGCAGCGTTTGACAGCACAGTTTCAGCTCTGGGGTGGGATGGGTGTGTTTTCCCTCCTGCTCTCACTGTGGTGCCCCTTGCAGATGGTTTGCTGGGAATGTTCCTGAAAAGACTCTCATCCCAGCTCATCCTGCTGCAAGCCTGGACTGCCCATCTCTGGAAGATGTTCTATGATGCCAGGAAGCCCCGGAGCCAGATTAAAAATGAGATTAACATTGACAATTTGGCCAGAGATGAGTTCAACCTCCAGAAAATGATGGTGATGGTCACTGCCTCGGGCAAGGTGAGGAGGCCAGGGCAGGAATCTGTTTCCAGGCTGGAGCAGAGTCTCAGCTCTGAATTCTCAGCCCTGTTTTTAGCCAGGCTTGGGCAGAAATAATGGGGAGATGCACAGGATGTTTGTGGTGGCTTTAAAGGAGGTCTAAGACTCAGCTTTCTTTGGGATATGACAGAAGGATGTCATGCTTGAATGGGAGAGGTGTTTTCCTAAACTTTGGCTTTCCTATGTTTCCCATGTGTTTTTCCTCAGCTTTTTGGCATTGAGAGCAGTTCTGGCACCATCCTGTGGAAGCAATACCTCAGGAATGTGAGACCAGGCTCCTCCTTCAAGCTGATGGTGCAGAGAACAACAGCCCATTTCCCCCACCCTCCACAGTGCACTCTGCTCGTCAAGGACAAGGTGAGGCCCTTTCCTGCCCCTCCATGGGCATGGAAATCTGCCCTTGGACAGGGCAATAAAACCATCTTCTTGGGCATCATCTGCTTGTCGCTGATGAGGGGATGGCAGGGGAGAAAGATCAGGAGGGAAGCAGACACAGAAGCCTAGGTATGATCGTGGCTGTTGTGGACAAATGCAGGATAAATGTTTGGACAAACGTGTGTTTCCAAACAGAATATTTTCAGGATGGAGTAGCTGAACACAGAGTATCAATAGTCAACACCAGCAAGTAACAGTTAAAAAAACACCCTTTTTTTTGGACATAAGCAAAAAGAGGCAAAGCTTGCCCTGTTTTTCAGGAAACCAAGATGAGTTTTCTGTACGTCTTTAACCCCATCTTTGGGAAGAGAAGCCAAGTAGTTCCTCCTGTTCTGAAACGTCCCATTCTCCAGACTTTGCTTCTGCCTATTATGGATCAAGACTATGCCAAAGTGCTGCTCCTGATTGATGATGAGTACAAGGTAAATTGCTTTGCCTGGAGGCAGTTTTCTTTACATTCTGGTCAATTATTCCCCTCCCTCTTGGAGCGAGATGGAAAAAAATGCCATTGAACAACATTTCACACAAAACTATGAGGTTATTCTGGTAAGACAGACCTTATCTTGATAAACATGTTAGAAATAATCTTTCTGGTTCATTCTGGGGTGAGTTTTTTGTCTGTATCAGTTGTTTTTGACCTAATTTTTCTTTTCCAGGTTACACCTTTCCCAGCCACTAAAAACGTCCTACGCCAGTTAGAAGAAATAGCCCATTCCATCTATTTTTACCTAGTTGATGCTGAGCAGGGAAAACTCTCTGGATTCAGGCTGAAAAAGGTATGGAAGGCCCATTGCACTTCCCTGAATGCCCTGTGGATAATGGCAGATCTCAGTTCCCTTCATGGAGCTTTGCTCAGCTGAACCTTCAGCCTCAACTTGCACCGAAGGAATTGGGAAATCCGAAAGCAAGGGAATCTGCATACTGCTGGTCCTTTGAAAATGAGATCCAAGCTCCCACATGCTTTTTCCCTGCAGGACCTGAGCACAGAGGAGAGCTGGGAGGTGGCCATCCCCACGGAGGTGCAGAGGATTGTGGCTGTCAAGGGGAAGAGGTCCAACGAGCACGTGCACTCCCAGGGCCGCGTGATGGGCGACCGCAGCGTCCTCTACAAGGTGCTGCTGAGCTCTCTGCTGGCTTTTTGTTGAGGGTTTATCCCATGGGAAGATCCCAGTACCATTCCCTACATTGGGATGAGCTGCCCTGTGGTGCCAGTTTTTCTTTCTGGGCACCAGTGTGTCTGTGGAAGAACACTCACTTTGGTGTTTTAATGCAGCAATTCAGTCAGTCAGAGTCTGAAATTGTGGAAATAGCAGCTTGATTTCTTGAGGTGATTTATGCTGATTTGTTCACAACATGCCCAGTGCCAGATGAAGAGCAGCAGGGAGGTGTCTGTGGCATGGACAGGGGGTCTCAGCTGTTTCTCCTTCATCCCTAGTCCCTGAACCCCAACCTGCTGGCCGTGGTGACCGAGAGCACGGACACGCACCACGAGCGCACCTTCATCGGGATCTACCTCATGGACGGGGTCACGGGCAGGATCATCCACTCCTCCGTGCAGAAAAAGGCCAAGGGGCCCGTGCACATGGTGCACTCTGAGAACTGGGTGGTGGTAAGCTGCTGCTTCTTTGGGGGTACCCCTAAAATCACCTGCTGGACAATGTTAAGGTGATAAAAAGCAGTGACCTGTAATGAAGGTCCTTCATGGTGCAAATAGGGCAAAATACACGTGTAATGGCTGACTCTGACAGTTCTGTAAGTTTAACAAATTAACATACTTAAAGAAATCATCCAGTTAGATGGTCAGTGAAGGAAGTAATCTCCCCTTTCAGTTCTGGCCCCACTGAAGCCTCCCCTAGCTTCCAGCTCCCCAGTTACTATGTCTGTGATGGAGAAAATGACATGTCCTTGGCTCACAATGTAGCAAAGACTAAATAAGATTCCAGCAAGGTTTGCTTGTTGTTCTAAAATCTAAGGGAGGGGTAGGAAGGTGCTACAGTTACTTAAGGAGCTATGTAACTATACTAGTAATCTACAGAGCTACAAAGAGATGAAAAGTATATAAAAAGCAAAAATCTTTTTGGCATGGAGGCAGTTTAGGGACCACCCTGTGTGATTATTGGAGGTTCCCTGATCCTCCTGGAACTCCTGCTTGCAGTACCAGTACTGGAACACCAAGGCCCGGCGCAACGAGTTCACGGTGCTGGAGCTCTACGAGGGCACAGAGCAGTACAATGCCACAGCCTTCAGCTCCCTGGACCGCCCCATCCTGCCCCAGGTCCTCCAGCAATCCTACATTTTCCCCTCTGCCATCAGTGCCATGGAGGCCACCATCACTGAGAGGGGCATCACCAGCCGCCACCTGCTCGGTGAGTGCCTGCTCGGGGAAAGGGGAGCTCTGAAATCCAGCCAAATGCACTTGGCTGCCAAAAAGTCCTGCCTGGGGGTTGTGCTGGACTCCTGCAAGTGCAGGGATAAACACCAGGAGTGTGGCTGTGTTTGCTGTCAGAAAATGCTGTCAGGAATGGCCATGAGGTGCCAGACCCTTTCCAGCGGTGCCCAGAGCAGCAATGGCCATAAACTAAAACCCAGTGAGTTTCACCCCAACACGAGGAAGAACTTCTCCTTGAGGGTGCCAGAGCAGTGGTACAGGGAAGGTCTGGGGTTTCCCTCTCTGGAGCCATTCCAAACCCACCTGGATGCATTCCTGAGTCACCTGCTCCTTGTGACCCTGCCTGGGCAGGGGGGTTGGACTGGATGATCCCCAGAAGGCCCTTCCAGCCCTGGCTTTTCTGGCATTCTGTGATTTTTGAGATGTTTTTCCTTTAATGCACAGTTGGGCTTCCCTCTGGGGCCATCCTGTCCCTTCCCAAGGCTCTGCTGGACCCTCGGCGCCCGGAGATCCCCACGGAGCAGAGCAGGTAGGGAAGGATGAGAAACTCTGCTGGGCTCTGGAGAGGGCTGGGTTTTGTGTGGAGAGGAACAACCTGTCCTGCCGGGACTCAGAGGAGTCTTGGCACAGAATGAAGGGAAGCTGCTTCAGGTCAGAGGTTGGACTCAGTGATCTTGGAGGTCTTTCCCAAGCTGAAGGAGTCTGTGCTTCTGTCCCCAGTCCGTGATGATGGGATGCATTTGTCTGTATTACAGCAGGTCAGTGGTTAAACCAGCCTGGTGTCTGTATGCTCAGGGAGGAGCACTCAAAGGAAATGGATTTTCTAGAGTTACACTTACTTGTAAAACTTAACGTGACCCCGCTGATACATTTGATTTCCCTCCTGCAGCAGTAATGAATCTGCCCTGGGAAATGCTCCCAGATTTGCTGGTTTAGGGTAGCTTTTGATAATCAGGAGACGCTGGTGGCATGTGCTGTGTGCTGCCTGGCTGGGGTTTGATGTCTCGTGGTGCCTTGCAGGGAGGAGAACCTGATCCCCTACTCACCAGACGTGCAGATCCACGCTGAGAGGTTCATCAACTACAACCAGACCATCTCCAGGATGAGGGGCATTTACACAGCCCCCTCTGGCCTCGAGTCCACCTGCTTGGTGAGTGCAGGGGAGAGACCTCAGTGTGCAGTTTGGGGGTGGATCTGAATTCTGTAACTCCCATAACAGCTGCTCACAGTGTAACCATCTCTCCTTCCCGTTCAAACTGTCACCCTGAGGGGATCATTTTGGGGTTTTATGCTCCAAGCTGCATCCCCAGCTCCTGATCTCCCTCCTGCAGGTTGTAGCCTACGGGCTGGACATCTTCCAGACCCGGGTGTACCCCTCCAAGCAGTTTGATGTGCTCAAGGATGACTATGACTACGTGCTGATCAGCAGCGTCCTCTTCGGGCTGGTCTTTGCCACCATGATCACCAAGAGGCTGGCCCAGGTGAAGCTGCTGAACAGGGCCTGGCGCTGAGGGAGCGATCCCAGCCCCCCCAGGGATGGATCCACAGGCCTCTATTCCACTGGGCTGGAAGATAATTGTGAGGAAAAGATAATTGTGAGGAAAAGCTGCTGGAGGAACAAAACCTGCACTGCCCGCGTGTGTCCTGCGAGGAGAAACGGAAGAGATGAAAAATAGAGACTTTTTTAGTCTGATCTGACTGAAAAAGAAGCTCCCAAACCACCCTTAAAGCCCCTAAATCAGTGTCTCCCTGGTGTTGGTGAAGAGAACCCTGAGGATGTGTGTCCTGCTCATCCTGGGCTCTCCCTCGCTGCCAGCTGTGCCACATGTGGCAGAGAGAGGAGGGTTGTTGGCTGTGCCCCACATCTGGCAGCGAGGAGGGCTCTTCCTGCTGTGAGGAAGAGACCTTGGGTGATTTCTGTAGGAAAAATGTTGGGATTTGGGTGTCTGGCAGTGGGAAACGGCCTCATGGAGCCACTGACGAAGCAGCAGAGCGAGGGGGAGATTTTGAACCTAAAGCCTCTCTGTGTTCTTTATTTATTATGACAACATCAGTTCCTTCCCATTTGTTTTTAAATTTTCCTGCTTTTTTTTTTTTTTTTGTGTTCAGAACTGGGGTCAAGGTGGGGTGGTTCAGGGGGAGGAGCCTCTCAGCGTTTCCTTCGGGCTTTGAATTGTTAAGGTCCAGTTTGAGATCGAGTTTGTCCCCCGGGAGTGGCCGTGTCCCCCACACCCCCCAGTGTCCAGATCCCAAAATAAAAGTGCGGAGCAGGGAGCGGGCTTGGGCTGCTGAAGAGTTTATTGGGCTATTTAAGGGGCTTGGGGGCTATTTAAGTGGGCATTTGCAGCTCTTTGGGTGGATTTGGGGGGATATTTAGGTGTTTTTTAGGCGTTACTTAGGTGAGATTTTGTGGGGATATTTCAGTGGGGGTTTGGGGGCTGTTTAGGTGGGGGTTTGGGACTATTTAGGTGGCTTTTGGGGCTATTGAGGTGGGTTTTGGGGGGCTATTGAGGTGTTTTTTTGGGGAGCACTGAGGTGGGTTTTGGGGCTAAGTGGTTTCATGGGGCTGTTTCAGTGGGTTTTGAGCTACTTAAGTGGAGATTTTTGGCTGTTTAAGTGGAGATTTTTTTTTGCTATTTACGTGGGGGGTTGGTTTTCCTTATTTAAGTGTTCTGGGGGACTCCTGAAGCGGTTTTTTTTCGCTATTCGGTGTTTTTGGGGTTTTTGGATGATTCCTCGGGCCGCTCCGAGCCCTCCCTGCCCCGGGGCAGCCCGGGGGCGGGGCGCGGGGCACGGGGACG
>NW_005054473.1:157519-158926 GCF_000277835.1 Geospiza fortis | reverse complement strand
CGAGAGGCTGCAGGACTGTTCTTGTGGTTTTGCTTTTGTCCAGGCGTGTCACGGTTTGCCTGGTTGGGCCGTGGGAAGTGTTGTCTCACCGGGCTCGGGGGTGACCTGACTTCCGTCCAAGTCTTTTCCACTGCAGTGCTTCTCCTATTTTAAGTCGAAATGAAGCAGAACCAAATCAAGTCTGCCTTGTCTTAACCACATAGGTTGGAGTCAGAGCATAAGAGTACCCACTGCAGCTACTTAATTCAACTTACAGTTTGTTTTATGATCTAAAACACGAGATGTGAATGCCACAACATCATGCTCAGTTACAGATATAACCCTGGCCACAGTAAGTTATTGGAAAACATAAAATAACCAGTGCACTGAGGGAAGTGGTAAAATAAAGCCTTGAGGTGTTTTGTTTAATGTACAATGGCTGAGTGTGCAGTGGATGATGCTTCAGGTTCAAAGCGTGGATTGGAGGAGTTCTGTGCCTGCACACCCAGAGCAGTTGTTCCCCCGGGAGCTGCACCCTCGGGGTCCCTGGGTTTGGGCTGTTCTTTGGCCACTCTGTTTTAGGGACCATTCCAGTGTCGCTTTTCCCCGAGCAGCTCTGCTGTCCCTGTGCCTAAAGTTCATTAGTTGAGTGTTCCATCCGAGTATCCCAGGGACACTGGAGTGGATCCACTTGAGTTCTGGGAGAGGGCTCTTTCCTCCTTTAGAGGCAACCTTGGCTCTGTTTTCCACTTGAGACAGCAGTTTGTTGCCTCCAAGCAGCTCTGCCTGGGGTTGGAGTTGTGTGTCTGGTGGTCTGGCAGGATTTGGGCTCTTGCAGGATGGTATTTTTTGTTTCATGCCTTGGTGTGGTGTGCTAAATGACAAAGGAATAAATACAACTTGTCTGGAGCTGTGCCTTTCTGTGCTGAACAAGAATCTATCTTTAGGTTTCTCACAGAAAATCTTTTATGTCTTCAAGTTATTTTTAGGAGGCAGTTGTTCAGCTCTTGATGGTGTCAGCCAACCCCAAAGTGGCTGGATTTCCCCTTAAATAAACTTGGTGCAATGACAGGGAAATCACCAGTATTACTCTTTTCAAAATAAAACAAACTCCTCTTTTAACTACTCTGGTATTTCATTTATAAGTTTAAGCATCATCAGATTACCAGTATTCCTCTGTTAGCAGGTGTCTTCAAGAATTGACAGAAATTAGGCCATTGTTTGACATAAATGATGGAAATGCTGGCTTGGAAAGGTGGAGGGGAACTCCAGGTCTGTGAAGTCTCTCCAGGCTGGTTTTTGGGGAAGGGGTTTCCACAGGGGGAACTCTCCTGGAGCAGTGCCTTCCCCAGGAGGAGGAGGAGGCTGCTTTGTGCCCACTGCCCCAAGGACAGGCTGTGTGTGGGGCTGGGGACAGGCTGTGTGTGG
>NW_005054473.1:148883-157174 GCF_000277835.1 Geospiza fortis | reverse complement strand
GGGGGTGGGGCTGTCAGGGCTGGGGCCAAGCTGTGTGTGGGGCTGGGGTCAGGCTGTGTGTGGGGCTGTCAGGGCTGGGGCCAGGCTGTGTGTGGGGCTGGCGGGGTGCTGTGTGTGGGGCTGTCGGGGCTGGGGCCAGGCTGTGTGTGGGGCTGTCAGGGCTGGGGCCAGGCCGTGTATGGGGCTATCAGGATTGGGGTCAGGCTGTGTGTGGGGCTGCTCAGGACTGGGGAGCAGAGCTGAGGCAGGAGCTGGGGTTTGGTGCTGATTAACGTGTACAATGACACTGAGACTTCTCCCAGCCTGAGCAGTGAGCTTCCCTGGGAAGCAAAACCCCTCTAAGCAATAAAGCACAGTCCAGAGGCTGAAAAGTCATTATTAAAGCTCTCTGTGTGCTCAGAATAACGCTCCAGCACATCCCAGATTGAGCTGTTATCTTCTGTCCGTGGTTATTTGCAAGGATTGATGATGGCTTGACTGCTGCCTTCCACTTTGCATTATCATAACATCCACAGTGTCTTTAAGTCAAACTCAAACCTCCCATTGCCCAATCCCTATCTGGTGCTGCATTCTGCACCTCTGTGTTCTTTACACCCTCTGGGCACTGTGTGGTGCACAGCTTGACCTATGCAGTAATTTAGGAGCTGTCAGCCTCTCCTGTACTCTGTTATTCCCAAATTGTTCTCATTTGTTCTCCTAACAATGCTTACATACATCTACTGCTGCTGGCTTGGAGTTGGGCCTGAGAGGAGGGTGAGCAGAATGAGTGTGTGAAAAGGAGAGAGCACAGGCTGCTTTGCATGTTCAGTCCCTGGGCTCCTTCCTCACCAGAGCAGTTCTGGCAGGGAGGGTGAACTGGGCCTGAGGTGTTGGAGCTCAGTCGTGTGACACTGTTGAATCTATTCCAGTAAAGCCTCTCTTCATTTTCTATTTTTCTATTTGTACTTCAGCTTTTTAGGCAGACTAAATAAAACCTCAGACCTAGGAAATCAAGCTACAAAGCTGACAAGTATTTATTTCTGCTCGTGTTTGTGGAGAAATGGTTCTGTTCCAGAGTTGTTTCTCTTCTAGCTGCACCTCCTGTTACAGCTGGAAATGATGGTTTAGGGTGCAAGAAGGAAAGGTGACTGGGCATAAACTGGGCTATGTTCAGGTCAGCAGGGAATGGTGAAATCGTGGCTGGAGCTGGGTACAGCCTGTGCCAGGGGCTGCTGCCCTCTGCTGCCCACCTGCCCTCCAGGAATCACCTCTGGCCAGAGCTGGAGAAGCCTGGCTGGGTTTGGAGAGGCAGAGTGAAGCTGAGTCTGTTCTTCCAGCTTGTTTGTTTCACTGCATGAAAACGTGAAAGAAAGTAAATTGGTTGATTAGGAGGCAGATATGCACATCCCTTAGTCTTGTCACAGGGAAAACAATAGCAAAATGTAGGTGAGGAGGCAGAGCAGTTTGTGTTCTCCGTGTGTGTGCATCTGGGATATGGTGGGACCCCTTTAAGGTGTCACCTCTGCCATAGAAGGCTGATCTCTGAGGGCAGTGAGTGTAGCTGGGAAGCCTCAGGGACTCTGCCTTACCTGCCCAGACCCCCCCAGGTGGTCCCAGGTGCTGTGCCTGTGTGTGCTGTGGTTCTGCTTTGATCCCTCTGATCTGCAGCCCTGCACAGGCTCCAGTTGGTGCCGTGCCGGGAAGGGAATGCCCGTGCTCCAGGCCTGGCAAATCCTGCCAGCCTCGGCAGAACACACAGTCCAGGCTCTCTGGGCAGCTGAGTTTAGAACAACTTAAAGGTTAATGAGCCTCTGGCAGGGAGTGTGGCTGGTAGAGCCTGACCTGTGATGCTGTGGAGGAGAAACACTGGCAGCACAATATTTCCTTGCAGTTCCTGCGTGGGCAGTGGTGCTGATGCCATGATGTGGCTGCTGCTGGAGGACTCAGCCCTGAGGACACGAGGGTTGTGTTCCCAGAGCTGTCACCTTGCCCTGCCCCTGTCATGGGGCACATTGGGGTGCTGGGTGGTGCTGCTGCTGTGCTGGGTCTGGCTGACCTCTGTGCCCTTCTCCCTTGCAGTGAATCTGAGATCCTGCACCACGACAAGCAGTACGAGCCTTTCTACTCCTCCTTCGTTGCACTTTCCACACACTACATCACTACTGTGTGTGGCCTCAGTAAGTGTTCCTTTGCTTCTCTTGCTCCTGTGTAATGCCTGGATGCAGTAAATCAGAATTGTTGATTTTTGTATTTGTTTTTTGCCCTCTTGCTGAATGAGACTTTAGGGCCAGCATTGGTGGCTTTTGTACCATGAAATGTCAGCTCTGATGGAGAGGGCAGCTTGTTGATGGGAGTGTTTGGCCACCAACTCCTGGACAGTATTGCCTTTTTGGCTGCTTATTCACTGACCTGATTGAATTTTTGGTCAAGTGTTTAAATTAGTGTTCAGGATTTTTAGATTATCCTTCAGCAGTTAGAACACTGCCATCCCTGGAAATGTCCAGGGCCTGGGGGGATGGGGCTTGGAGCAACCTGATCAAGTGGAAGGTGCCCCTGGCCATGGCAGGGGGTGGGACAGAATGGGATTTAAGGTCCCTTCCAGCACAAACCAGTCAGGGCTTCTGTAGTTACATTACTGTGTTGGAGTTCATGATCAAAACATTGTGACTCAAAATATTTTCTGTTATTTTGGCTGACAATTTAGCAATTTCAACAAAAAAATGGGCTTTGTGAACTTGTTTCATGTTCTTCAGAGCTTCTGTCAGCATTAAATAATGTTGCTGGGGAAACTGCTTTATCTGTTTGCATTCCCCTGTCTGGCAGAAGGAATTATCCTCACTTTGCTGACATTTCTTGGGTTACATTGTAATGAGGCTGAGTTTATATTGCATCTGTGTTAGGCAGGAGAGATTGAGTGTGTACCCACACTGCAGAGCATCCTGCTTTATTGACACCATTAGGAGCTTATTACACTGGGCTATTTAAAACTTACTGTGAGTACAAGGATGTGCTTTTTTCAGTACCCAGGAACCAGTTGCAGTCAGTGGCAGGTGCCTGTAAAGTCCTGATTGAATTCTCCCTGCTGCGGCTTGAGAACCCGGACGAAGCATGTGCTGTTTCACAGGTGAGACAGGGTTGGGCCTCCTGGGCCAGCCTCAGTGGGAGATGGACTTTGGGCTCCAATTCTGAAATACCTGCTCTGGTGTTGAATGCATAAAGCAAAATTAATGAAACTCTTAAAAGAAGGTGTACACTTTGGTAGACTCTGATTCCTGCCCCTTTGCATTCTATAGTCAGAATCAAAGCTGGCTCACAGCTCAAAATAAAGGTGACCTGAAACCTTGGTTAATTCAGTTTGTTTCCTGCACTCTGGTTTGGTTTTGTGCAACAGCCTGGGTCACAGCTATCTGTTGAGTTTTTAAAGATGTTTTCCTGCCTGCTTGTATTTCTGTCTTGTGGGAAAGCTTAAATATATTTGAAAGAGGGAAGGCCAGTGAGGAGTGTTCCTGTAATGTCGTGTGTCTCAGCAGAGACAGCTTTTCCAGGTGTTTTCCATGGGAAGCACAGGCAGTGTCAGTGACCTGGATTACCTGCAGTCAGGGATGTGTCTCCATCCCTGGGGGAGATCAGAGTGGCTCAGAGCTGTTGCAGTGGCCTCACCAGCTGAAGTTGCATTACTCTTAATCCATCTGCTTAGAGTAAATGATATGGAGGAGGGATTGGAATTGAGAGAGTTTAAATGGTCCTTGATGTCTCTGTTTTCTGTAGAAACACCTCATTCTGCTGATCAAGGGGCTGTGCACGGGCTGCAGCCGCCTGGACCGCACAGAAATCATCACCTTCACAGCGATGATGAAATCAGCCAAGCTGCCTCAGACTGTCAAAACCCTCTCTGATGGTAGGGAGGGGCTTCAGCTGTGTGTGTTTCACTGCAGCACTGGAGTTGGGCACAGAGAATCTGAGGTTTGCTGTCTGAAATGGGGGTTGTTGTTTTCCCTGCAGTTGAGGACCAGAAGGAATTGGCCTCCCCGGTGAGCCCAGAGCTGAGACAGAAGGAAGTGCAGATGAACTTCCTCAACCAATTGACATCAGTCTTTAATCCCAGAGTCTCGTCATCACCATCAATCACAACAGAGACACAGGTAAAAAAACCTCTAAAACAGAAACAGTCTGAATTTCAACATTATTAACACAGTGCAGGGATGGATAGAGGGCTGTAAGTGGTACTTTTTGATACAGGTGTAAAGAGAACCTTCCTTAAGTACCTAAAGCCTGCTTGCATGGGATAAATGGCAAAGAACCAAATACTGTTTGTGCTGCATTGGCAATACTGGATTTGTTTCCTCATGGAATGCAGCATTCAGTGACATCCATGGCTGTTTGGAGTTGTGCTGCTGATACACCTTGCTTCTGTATCAGAGACTTAGAGAAATACTTAAGAGAAATTAAGATTACTTATTTAGAAAAATGCTGTGTATTTTTAGTGCTTCCATAATATATTTAGTATGTGCTTGCTTTAGGTGGAAGGAGAGAGTGAGGATCAAGCTGCCACAGATCAAACCTCTGCAACAAAGACCAAGAGCATATTCATTGCTCAGAATGTGGCCAGCCTGCAAGAACTTGGTGAGAATCAGCTTTCTAGCTTGGGGCTAAAAAAGTACTGGAAAAATGTCTCTCCAGTGTTACATCTCACAGCTCTGAGTGGGAAGAAACTCTCTGACCTAAAGGCTTCCCTGAGTTACCTGGTCAATCACCAAGGGAGATTGAGGCTGGAATGGAGTTTTTATTGCAGAGATGAGCTCAGTGTACTTGTGTTTGGAGGGGTAAATTAGGTGGACAGTATGAAATACCTCTCATGGGATGGATTGTTGAGTAGATGTGGATTAGAATCACAGGATTGTTAGTGTTGGAAGAGATCTTTGGGATCCTCAAGTCCCACCAGCTGCACCTGGTGTGTTCTGTAACATGGACACAGAGCTTGGTGACCCCCGTTTACAAGTGTGGGCTGCACACTTCAGCAACAGCTGTTGTAAAGCACTCTTTATCCTGTTGCCTCACCTCCGGTGGCATTTTCTCACCACCAAGAGCAATTAAGTCAGGGACTGAGGGCCGTTAGGGCTGACTGAAGCAGTGACACAGCCCCGCTGCTGTGCTTGGCAGGTGGCTCCGAGAAGCTGCTGCGCGTGTGCCTGAACCTGCCCTACTTCCTGCGCTACATCAACCGCTTCCAGGACGCCGTGTCCGCCAACTCCTTCTTCATCATGCCGGCCACCGTGGCCGACGCCACGGCCGTGCGCAACGGGTCAGTGCCACCCTGCCTGGGCTGGCCCCAGGGGAGCTCACTGTGTCTGCCCAGGGCTCACCCTGTGTCCTGCCCACAGGTTCCACTCGCTGGTGATCGATGTCACCATGGCTCTGGATACGCTGTCCCTGCCCGTGCTGGAACCCCTGACACCCACACGTCTTCAGGATGTGACTGTTCTTGCTCTTAGCTGTCTCTATGCAGGTGAGTGGATCTCCAGTAGTTTTTTGGAACTTTTGGCTGTGCTTTGTTACCTGCATGTTTGAGGCTCAGCCCACAAGTAGTCTGTATTCCTCATGAATTTGAAGCTCTGCAGCACACTGTGGTGATTGGGTTAATATTGAAGCTGTGACTGATATGTTCTGCCACTGTTTCTGTCAGTATCTAAGAAATGACTGAAAGAATGACTGTTCCTGTCAGTATCTAAGAAAGACTGACTCAACATTTTCTTAACAGCCTGTAATTTCTGCTCTTTCTTATTATATTCAGAGCATAATACATTTTTACTTTAGGCTTCAGCTTAATTTGTCATAGCCCCAAATCAGCCTTGTTTCCCAGGAGTGGTTTAAGCACACCAGAATCCTGAGTGTTTAATTGGTATGGGGGAGACTCAAGCTGTGGCACTTAAGTCTAACAATTATCTTAAAAATGGTATTGAATTACATGGTAAAACATTACCTCCTTTAACTGCTCCCATGTGTTTCTATAGGGGAAGACTTCAGTCTTTTGAGGGTACTAAAGATTTTTTAATCTTTCACTGTAATACTGAGCATTCCCTGCTCCATCAGGTTGATAGACACGTTTGATACCACATGTCTTAATGTGCTGAATAGGAACATTTTGTCCCAAGACTGGCTCTTCCTAAGAGTGTCCCCTGCACTTGTTTTCCCTGAGGTGTGAGTGTGGCCACCTGCATGGCCATCCTGCATGTGGGCAGCACCCAGCAGGTACGAACCGGGTCAACGAGCTCCAAAGAAGAAGATTATGAAAACGATGCTGCTACTATTGTACAGAAATGTGTAAGTAAACCACAGGGTGTTCATTGTTTTCCTCCTCAGCAAGTGAAGAGCACAGAATTTGTGTTTATTAGCATTGCAATCACAACTACGATTTTGGGACGTAGCCATTGCTGGTAAAGGAGTTAAAGGGATAGAGGGTAAAATACAATTGCATTTTGAATTTTTATTTTTGTTGCTGTCTGACGGGGTGCCTTACTATAGTTTTGGCTTTATTTGTAGCTTGAAATCTATGAAATGATTGGACAAGCCATCAGCAATTCACGCCGTGCAGGGGGGGAGGTAAGATTTCCATCTCAGTAATTTTTTCACCCTTTTTGTGCTGGTGTACTTTGGCATTTGGATTGACGGTGTTTTGTCTTTTTGGTGCTTTTTTCTCCCCACTTCCCCATGACTTTGGGCACGATAGCATTATCAGAACTTCCAGCTGCTCGGGGCTTGGTGTTTGCTGAACAGCCTCTTCCTCATCTTGAACCTCAGCCCCACGGCCTTGGCTGATAAGGGGAAGGAGAAGGATCCCTTGGCTGCTCTTCGCGTCAGAGACATCATTGCTCGCACTAAGGAGGGCGTGGGGTCTCCCAAGCTGGGACCTGGCAAAGGGTGAGTGACACCCCTGCGGGGAGCACTGGCCAGGGGTCTGACCAGCCCCAGCAAGCAGCTACTGCAGGGTCTTGTTGGTCTCGTGAGATTTTATCTCCATTTGCAATTCAAGTCCCGAGTGTTGGAAGGAAGAGAAGTTGTTGTCTCCAGTTTAATAAAGCAGTCACTTTATTGAATATTTATTAATTTATTATTTTCCCCCTGAAATGACATTCTGTTCTTTCTGTTTCTGCAGGCATCAAGGGTTTGGGGTGCTGTCAGTGGTGCTGGCAAATCATGCCATCAAATTGCTGTCATCTCTTTTCCAAGATCTGCAGGTGGAGGCGTTGCACAAGGTATGCAGGTAGCACAGACATTGTCCTGAGACATTCTGCCTTCTCCACTGATGCACACTTGGAGTTCTCCTACCAATTTCTTTTTCTTTCAATTCAATTTGGAATTCTGTCCTCCAGGGCTGGGAGAGTGATGGCCCTCCAGCAGTGCTGGATATCATGGCTCAGAGCACGTCCATCCAGAGGATCCAGCGGCTCATAGACTCTGTGCCACTCACTAATCTGCTGCTGACTCTGCTCTCCACTTCCTACAGAAAGGTAGGAACTGGCACACAGCTAGAGAACTTCTGGAGCTGAGCCACTCCAGATGGTCAGCACTTAACAAACTGGGGCTGTGCTGAGAATGTACAATTCTTCTTTCAGAAGTCGTCAGCCAGGGCCTTTCTCTTTCCTCTTTTCAGAAATGTAAATTTGACAAACTTATGCTAATGGAAATGCACTTCTTTGTAAGTTCAGTGGTAGTGGTGATTTTAGTAGGAAGATGGAAAGGCTGCATTGGTAGCAGATGATTTTGTATTGGAACTATTACTTCAAGTGTTGCTTACAAGCTTGGCGTAGATTGTTTATTTTCAGCCATCCTGTGTATTTTTTAGTACAACTTAAACCTTGAAAAACTGTTAATAAACTAGTTGAGACAAATTTGCTAGAAGTCAATTAAAAGGCATGAGGAAGTTATTCTTATTTTCAAATGATTATGTTTTATAATCCCAGAATTTTCCTGGTTGTGCTGTTCTTTAGGCCTGTGTCCTGCAGCGCCAGAGGAAGGGCTCCATGAGCAGTGATGCCAGTGCCTCCACTGACTCCAACACTTACTATGAGGATGACTTCAGCAGCACAGAGGAGGACAGCAGCCAAGGTAGGAGAGTTTGCAGCAGCTCAGGATTTTACACTGCTTTTCACATTTAATGGAAACCTGGCTACTGTGCTGTTGCCTTCTCAGACTATGACTTGTAACACTGAGAATACAGAGCAGTTTGTAGGGTCTGTGTGGCAGAAGTAGTGCTGACTGCACTCTTTTGTGTAAACTGAAGCCTGAGTGGCTGGGATTTGACAGTATTTGCT
>NW_005054473.1:148445-148828 GCF_000277835.1 Geospiza fortis | reverse complement strand
GGCTTTGCCTTATGATTTGGACAGAAGAAATGAAGCTAGCAGACACCTTAAGGCTGCTCAGTGAAATTCTGTTTTAGGCCTTTCTCAGGCTGGGTAGTTTTGTGAGGTGTTTGCTTTTAACAGTATGGGTTTGTTTTTCCTGCCCTGTGTGCTAGATGATGACAGTGAGCCAATCCTGGGACAATGGTTTGAAGAGACAATCTCTCCCAGCAAGGAGAAAGTGGCCCCACCACCGCCCCCTCCACCTCCTCCTTTGGAGAGCTCGCCGAGGGTGAAGAGCCCCAACAAGCAGAGTGCTGGGGAGAACGGGAACATCTTGGCCAGCCGCAAGGACCCCGAGCTGGTACGGCCAGAGCCTGGCCCGGGGGGCTGAGGGGGCTGGG
>NW_005054473.1:117649-148047 GCF_000277835.1 Geospiza fortis | reverse complement strand
TCTGTCCCTGGCCCCCTGCCCCTGCCAGGCACTGCTGGGCTGGGGCACCCTGCTCCTGCCAGGGGCTGCTGGGCTGGGGCACCCTGCTCCTGCCAGGCACTGCTGGGCTGGGGCACCCTGCTCCTGCCAGGGGCTGCTGGGCTGGGGCACTCTGCTCCTACCAGGCACTGTCCCTGGCACCCTGCTCCTGCCAGGCACTGCTGGGCTGGAAACAGCAGGGGCTTCTGCTCAGGGGAATCAGGGAGCATTGTGGTTGTGGAGAAGGATCCCTCTCCATCTCCTTCTCCTTCCTGTGGAGCTCTCAGGATTTTTGCTGCCAGGGAAGCAGAGGCTGGAGATTGTATCTGTTTGGGTTATAAGAGCGAGAGGGAAAATGGGGGCAGAGCTGCAAGTGAGTGACTTGCTGATAGAATGCTTTTAGCTCCAACTCTGCTGGGTAAAGACAAAAATAAGAACTGCAGTGGAGAAGTTGGAGGCCTCCAACGTTCTCAGAGAGTTCTGGAATCAGTCCTGGTGCAGACCACAGTGGAGGGAGCTGGATTGCCATGAGTGCCCCTTTCCTTCTCTGCAGGGGGGTGAGGTTTAAGGGACTTGATTTATTTTGCTGGTGGTTTAGTTTTTGTTTAATGTTGTCCCTCTGCTTTTGTTGTTTCTATAGTGTGTTTCTCTTTTCTTTTCAGTTTTTGAGCCTAGCTTCAAACATTTTGAACTTTATCACTTCTTCTATGCTGAACTCCAGGAATAACTTCATTCGCAACTACCTGAGCGTGTCCCTGTCAGAGCAGCACATGGCCACGCTGGCGAGCATCATCAAGGAGGTGGACAAGGATGGCCTGAAGGGTGAGTGAGCAAGCCTAGCTCTGGTATAGCCCAGAGGTGTCTCTTATTTTTAGTTTCATGTCAAAGTTTTAAATACTGGAGAGCAAAGGTAGTAAGGGCTCTCAATCCCTGTCTTACAGGCACATCAGATGAGGAGTTTGCTGCTGCTCTGTATCACTTCAACCATTCCTTGGTGACCTCAGATCTTCAGTCCCCTGCCCTGCAGGTGAGCTGGGGTTGAATGCATAAATAAAATGAAGAAGTGTTGGTGTCTGTTTTTGCCTCTATATGGGTTCTCCACGACTTGAGTAGTGTGTTGGTTGTTCCATTTGGCCTTGAGTATATTCTGCAAAAACAGGTTGGAATATCTTGAGTCCCATAATTGGAATAACCTTTGCAGTCATCCAGCACAAAACATCCTCCGCAGTGTAAACTTAACATTTAGAATTCAGACTAATCCATTGGACTTTGAAGGTGATGAAAGCTGAGAAGGAAATGAGTTTGTGTATTTTGTCTTGGAGAGTTGCCTCTATCCATGAGTTTATCAAGAGACATTCCTACAGATTTGCTCTGATGTCAGGACTCATGCCAAAAGGCCTTGGAATTTCTCAGGAGAGAATCAACTTAATCCTTTTGCTTTCATATCCTAACTTCGTAGCCTCTAGGTTTCTTTGCAGGGTCATGGGCTGACCTGACTTAACCCTGTCATTCATGGAGTTTATGAATCTGCTTCACCATCACTGAATTCAACCCATATACTTTGTGGGCTGTTTTCTACTGTATTAAAAACCACTCTGTTGTTTGTTAATTTTTAAAAGCAGTTGTACTTTTCATCCATCTGCCTTTTTATTACATTTGAGAAGAAGCAAATATTGTTGTGATCAGCCAAAGGGCTGTTCTTGCAGATGCACAGATACTGAACACAGTAGCATAGTCTCTCCTGCTCTGATATTGCAGTGAATAAGAAAAACTCATTAATGCCATTTTTTCTGCCTTTGTGTTGAGGCTTTGTTGTATTTAGGTGGTGAAGTGACAGCTTTGGGCATCTCTCAGTAGCTCTGCCCTGTATCTGGGACAGGAGATGCATTGCTGTGTGAGCAGAGCTGAGAGCCCTGCTGTTTATTGTCAACTGTGTGCTCAGATCATACTTTTAGTTAATTAAAGCATCAGACAGGACTTGCCTCTTTCCAACAAGCCTGTTTTGTTCCAGAACACACTTCTCCAGCAGCTGGGAGTTGCCCCTTTTTCTGAAGGTCCGTGGCCTCTCTACATCCACCCCCAAAGTCTGTCTGTGCTGTCCCGACTCCTCCTGATTTGGCAGCATAAAGCCACTGCCCAGGGAGATCCTGATGTTCCAGAGTGCCTTAAAGTCTGGGAAAGGTGAGATCATTTTATGTTAAGCTGGAAGTCAGTCATCTCTTACCTCTCTCATTTCCTGCCAAGTGAGAATTCTCTAGCCCCAACATTCCAAGTGTGTGTGTTCACTGATCTGGGATCCCTGGGGGGAGCAGAGGGTCAGTCTGCTGTGCTGGGGAATGCTTCACCCAGAGCCCAGGAAATGATTCCTGCACTCAGGAGTTAGAGGGGAGGAGGCTGAATTGCAGCAAGGCTGGCTGTAAAAAGGGAAGGAAGATCACTTACTTTTCAGCAGGTTTCTGATAGGTCCTGTTAGCATGGTGCTGAGATTGTTCCTCTCTGCCATTACCTGGCTTTCACTGATAGGGTTTAGGTGGTTTAAAGCTCTAATGGACAGGTTTGAATCACCCCTTCTCCATTTGAATGATTGTACCTGTTCTCCACTAAATATTTTTGCCACTGATTTAATTTCTGTAGGTTTTATTGCTCACACAGTCTCATTCCAATGCATAATGTAGTGAACATTTGTGAAATTGCCAGTATTAGAACAGTAAGCAGAAAAATAGAATTATTTCTAGTTAAAGAGATTTTAAAGAGGGATCTAAAGTTGGCAAACTTCCTCTCCTGTTGCCAGGTTTGTGGGCACCCTGAAGCAAAACGCCTTGCAGGGGACTCTCCCCAGTGACACAGAAGATCTGAATGTGGAGCATCTCCAACTGCTGCTGCTCATTTTCCACAATTTCTCGGAGAGGGGCCGCAGATCCATCATGATGCTCTGTATCCAGACCATCGTGGAGCTGACAGCAAACATGGAGACCCAGCAGTGTTCTGTGCCTCTCATCGTGGCACGGCTGCTGCTGGTGTTTGACTACCTGCTGCACCAGTACTCCAAGGCCCCCGTGTACCTGTTTGAACAGGTAAGGCTTTGACAGCTGGATATTTAATTGGTCACCCAGCAGGATCTGAAATGGGCACTCATTTGGTGTGTTCCTTCCATGACTCTTGTGGGTAAATCAGTTTTGAGTTTGTTACCAAACCTCGGAGTTCCAGGGAATGATTAATTATGGCTGGTTCCTAGCAGCAGGTTCAGTTGGAGTGTAAATTCTTGGTGTGACGGGTGTCTTAATAAATCCTAGCAAGGACAGGATGATTGTCCCACCATGTATTTAAGTATTTGGCTGTTAATTTCATGAATACTTTTTGTACTTCCTTGATTTAGTGTTTGACCGTGGGGGTTTTTGGGACTGTCCTCATTAATGGGACGATATGGTGTTTTGTGCCTGGCTTTTCCAACTGTGGGAAGCTTGGCCATGGATTTAAACTGCTTAGTCCAGAATAAAAACCATCAGGGAGGGTCCAGGGCTTCCCCCAGAAGAGTGGAATATTGTGTTTTGAGTAGGACTGTTTCTATTTTGTGTTCTTTCCCTGTGGGGTGGTATTTTCCCCCTACCCCTCAGTGACAAGGATGCCATGGGTGGGGGTTTTTTTGTTTTTTGTTAATTCAGGTACAATATAATTTGCTGACTCCACCCATTGGCTGGGTGAGTGGATCCCAGGACAGCAGCAGGCGAACATCTGTCCCACTTTATCATGGCTTTAAAGAAGTGGAAGAAAACTGGACCAAACACTGTTCTTCAGGTAAGAAAGAAAATGTAAGGAATTTTTTATTGCAAGATTTGCTTTTATAGATAAATAAGAGCCTTTTCTGTGCCTTGGTTTGGGCATCTTTTCCTGCTTTTAATGGTCATAGTTACAGTAGGTAAAAATACATCTAATAATGCAAGAATTTTTTTATTAAACAAAATTCAAAGTTGTTCTCTCCTAGGAGTATGCAACAAGTAATTAAAAATAAGCGTGTGTTTATTTTGCCAGGATTGTAGGAGTAGGAAAGCTTTGGCTGCCTATCCCACAGGTTAGAGCACTTATAACTTGTCATGGAGCTGGCTTGGGATCTGCTAGGGCTCATACAATGCACAAGGTTGTGGGGATGGACAAGAGGATATAACACAATGTGGCCTGTTTAAACTGCCACTTGAAGGTTATTTCTTGTTCTCACATTCCAGACTCTGCTCCACAGCCCAGGTTCTACTGCATCCTGTCTCCAGAAGCTTCTGAGGATGATCTGAACCGTCTGGATAGCACGGTATGGCACTGCTGGTAGAGACCTTCTGGAGGGCCATGGGGGTTTGCCATGTGTGAGGGAAAACAGACAAGAAGGAAAGACTTGATTTAAAAAGAGGGACCAGGAATCTTTCACTAAGTGGAGAAGAGTGGCCACATAACATGGGATTCCTTCTTACCCCTAGTTGGATGTCAGAGCAGTCACTGTGCAAAGTCTGTGAAGATCTGTTGTAGTATTTGCGGGAATGCTTGGGATTCAGACAAAGACACATTAGAGTTGTTTTCTCGTCACTTTGCTCCAGCTTCTCCCTGGGTTTTGCTGCTGTCAGAGTTATGGGCTCTCTGTCCTGCCTGCTCCTTGTCCCCAGTCCATTGATCCTCAGTCCCAACAAAACCTCTCTCTGAAGTTTATTTTGCAAGGTTTTGGGCTGTGGGTATTCTGAATGCTTAAAGAGCTTGGCAAAGCAGGGTCCTGATTTCTCGTCTCCTGCAGGTGTGTGAGGTCCTTTTCTCCAGGGCTACAAAGTATGATGAGCTCTATGCAGCCCTCACTTCATTGCTGGCTGCTGGCTCCCAGTTTGATACACTCAGGAGGAGGGAGAACAAAAATGTCACTGCACTGGTAAGACTACCTGGCTGTCTGTGTTGAGGAATAACAAATTTTTAAACTTAGTATTTTCAAGCAAAGTTTTTAACTGAAGTATTTTGAACTGTGCTTGGAGTAACAAGGTGTCACAGACATTAAGGAGCTTAAAAATCTCATAGCTAACCATAGTGTTTGTGGTGGCTGCACATCTCTTGAGCTTTTAATTCATAATGTGCTTCAGACTTGCTGTAAGTCCATGGTAATTCCAGGAGGTGTGGCTAGAACACTATTAAACAGGAGAAAATTGGATCATTTTTCTTTTTTCTTTTCTCACTCCTGTGTTGCATATTTTATTGTTTAATATGACAGAAACTCAGTCCAGAATGTGTTTATGTGATGTGGCACATCTGCGGGAGTGTGGGGTCCCTGAGGAGATATTTCAGTAGCTGTACTGATGCAGACTGCAATCTTTCTGTACTAATTTTTCCACATGTTCTTCCTCTGTTTAGGAAGCCTGTGCCCTTCAGTACTACTTCCTGATCCTGTGGCGGATCCTGGGGATTTTGCCTCCCTCCAGAAGCTACATGCACCACTTGGCCATGAACACCCCTGAGATGAGTGACTGTGACCTCCTGCACACCCTGCGCTGGTCCTCCCGCCTGCAGATCCCATCCTACGTCGTGTGGATCAAGGTGCAGCCTCAGCTCCTGGGGTCTGGGGTGGTGACAGTGTCAGTCCCTCCGTGCTGACTGCACGTGGGATTTGTTTTTGGGGGGACTTGTGCCTGTCTTTTCTAAACTGATTCATTCCAGAGCACTGTTCAGGTGTGATGGATCTGGGTTTTGGCATTTGTAGGATCACCTTATCAAGCAGGGCATGAAGGCTGAGCATGCTGCTCCTCTCATTGAACTGACCTCCAGCAAGTGCATCTCAGTGAAGTACGACGTGGAAATAGCAGAGGAATACTTTGCTCGACAGGTGAGGTGTGGAAGTGCAGCTGGACATACAAACTTCTGCTTCTGTGGGATGATCTGTGCTTACTGGTCCATCTTCTGTGCTTGCAGATCTCTTCTTTCTGTGCTGTCGACTGCACAACCATTCTCCAGCTGCACGAAGTCCCCAGTTTACAATCCATTTACACCCTTGATGCTGCCATCTCCAAGATCCAGGTTTCTCTAGATGAGCACTTTTCCAAGTCAGCTGCAGAAACTGATCCCCAGAAGTCCTCAGAGATAACCAAGAACCTCCTGCCTGCTACTCTGCAGCTCATTGACACTTACGCTACTTTTACCAGGTACAGTCCTTGAGATTTCCAGCAGCAATACAATTTCCTGCTGCGCTTTGGGCTTCCTCTGCATTTTGTGTGTTGTTTTCTTAGGAGTGCCTGGGAGTTTTATAGTCTGAAGTAATTACTTTGTGTCCTCTAGAGGGTCCATTGCTTTAAAAAGAGAATAGCAAGTAGCTTCTCAAGCCATGCATGGGACTTTGTTGTTTCTGAGTAGCCTCCTTGTCTGATCTTCCAAGGCTTCCTTGCAAGTTTGAAAACCAGCTTTTCCTCCAAAGATAAAACCACCCTCTAGGATAGTGCTGCTTAAGGTTATTTCTCTGGCATAATACTGAGGCTGTCAGACCATCAAGAAAGAGAGGGGGAGTTAATTCTTACATTAAAAAAATCTAAATTCTTCTAAACTCTCGTTAGAACCTGTGTAGAAGAAAGCAAAATAAATCAGCTTTTTCTTTTTGGGCGCTTCTCCTGGTAAGTAGCTTAGAGGGGATAAAAACCCAGAAGTCCTTAGTGGTGTGAGATGATGTGTGGGGCAGAACTTCAGAAGTTTGTGTTTTATCTGTCACTCCACTGACACCCTCAGTTGTGAGCTGCAGAGCTGAGGTGAATCCCCTCCCTCCCTCCTGCCTGCAGGTCCTACCTGCTGCGGAGCCTCTCGGAGGAGGCGGCCTCGGACAGCAGAGCCTCTGAGGAGAAGCTGCGGGGCTACGCCGCCGTGCTGGCCATCGGCTCCGGCCGCTGCAAGTCCAACACTCTGGGTGAGGGCCAGGGCACTGCTGGGCTCAGGGTGCCTCCCCCGTGGGTGAACCTTCCCACAGTGCTTCCAGTACCCAATTTCAAAGTGGTCTCCACCGCTGTTCAAACTAGTGAGTTGTGCTGCCAGCAGCACACGGCAAAGTCTCTTCAGCATCCTACCAGCTGAAACAGTTGGGCAAGCCTTGAAAGGATCATTATCTTGTGGGCTCCTCTGGATCAGTGAAATGTTTTTGTAACCATATTGGAGCTTGTGGCATGGAATAACAAGGGGAACATGAAATGTTGGTATGCTGAAGACTTCTGTGAATTAGTATTTGTGCCGTGTTTTGTGCAGTTTTAGTGAAGTGAAAGAAGCTGGGATGCTCTTAAACACGTACGGATGATTTTTACTTGTAGACTTTGGAATTTATTCAGTGACTGATCGTTCTGTGTAACTGCAGGTCCAGCCCTTGTCCAGAACTTGCCATCAGCTGTGCAGACGCTGTGTGAATCCTGGAACAACATCCACACCAACGAGTTCCCCAACATCGGTTCATGGGTGAGTCCAGCCTCAGGGCCTGCTGTGGTGTGAGTGCAGCTGCAGGCATTGCTGGGAATGGGGGCAGTGTGTGCCTCTGTCCCAGACCCAGGGCTCTGACGTGTGTGTGTCCCTCCCCAGCGCAACGCCTTTGCCAACGACACCATCCCTGCAGAAAGCTACATCAGTGCTGTGCAGGCTGCACACCTGGGCACCCTCTGCAGCCAGAGCCTGCCCCTGGCAGCCTCTCTCAAGCACACCCTGCTGTCCCTGGTCAGGCTCACCGGGGATCTCATCATGTAAGTCAGGCCTTGTGTTACACTGTGTGTTCCACACACTGCTGGGTGCTTTGCTCTGTGTCCTGCAGGGCTGTGTCTGTGCAACACTTACTGACCTGCTGCTGCTTCTGACCTAAACCTTCCAGTTCACAGTTCCAAATGCCAAATGAATGACAGTCAGTCTTTCTGTCTTCCTGTGGTATCTCCAAAAGTCCAGCTCCCTGAAGGAAACCTTTTTGTCAAGTATGGACTTGAAGAAAAGGGGATATAAACTGACACAATAGCGATCTAACTAATTCATTTGTGTTTTGTTATCATTCACTTGTGTGAAGTTTTTAATGTTTAAGGAAAAGTGAAATGCCATTTTTTTTCCAGGGACTTAGTCTAAAGTACTCTGAAACCAAAAAGTAGTCATTGACACTGCAGACAAGCCCCAAAGCCACACATATGATAGTGGGACTGTCTAGGCAGATGCTGTAACTGTATATATGCAAAAGTAACATGTAGATTTTTCCAAAGGGTGACTTTTTTTCGGAGGGGGAAAATGGCTGGGCCAGTATTTTTATCCCACCTTTCCAAAAAGGGTTTCATCACTGACTTCCATCGAGGGTTGTACCTCACTTACTGTGAATGCTGCTTTCCAGTGGGGATGATCTGTGATACATCATTCAGAGAATTAACTTGTGTCCTTTTCTTTTCAAGCTGGTCAGATGATCCCAACCCACCCCAGGTGATCCATTCCCTGCTGCCCCTCCTTCTGGAGACCAGCACAGAGAGTGTGGCAGAAATCAGCAGCAACTCCCTGGAAAGGATCCTGGGCCCGGCGGACTCGGATGAGTTCCTGGCACGTGTTTACGAGAAGTTGATCACGGGGTGCTATAACATACTGGCCCATCACTCTGACCCAAACAGGTAACAAAGCTGTGTGAAGATTGGCTACAGCGGGGATGCTTCTGGAACAGAAAAAAATCAGCTTATTTTTATCTGTTGTGTACTTGTATACTTTAAATATGAGACATTTTTTTTTCACATTACCAGAACTGTGGAGTGGGGGTGAGAGCAAGAGAGAATGGGGAGGAGTAACAGTAGAAGAGACTTAAAGTGTAAAAGGAGCAGCTCTTTATAGGCATTTGTGTATGAGGTGTCAGAAAGGTCTGGGTTATTTTAGGTTTCTGGCTGGGACTTGCCTTACAGCATCATGTGTCCCTTTGTTCTAACTTGGTGGATTTGTTGGTGTTTATGTAAAGTTGTTCATCAGTTGTTTTTCTCCTGTCTGTTGGAAGAAGAGTTGCTTTCAATTAGTGGACAAATTACTGGAATTGTAATAGCAAATAGATCACTTCTGGCCTCTCAGAGCTGTTGTGATTGTTGAAATTGTTTCTAGATGTTCTTATTTCATCCTCATGTATTTGATCCTTACCTATTCCTCTTTTAATCCTCAGTGGCCTGGATGAGTCCATCTTGGAGGAATGTTTGCAGCATCTGGAGAAACAGCTGGAGAGCAGCCAGGCCAGAAAAGCCATGGAGGAATTCTTTTCAGAAAGGTGAAGTCACCATGGAAGTTATATTCCAAGGACTTCATTTCTCATCTTTGTTCTGTTAGCTTGTCAGTGTAGACACCAAGATGATGTTAATGCCATTGTGCAGGAAAATACAGACTCTGTAGGGCCAGGATATCCTTCAGGCAGTTCAGGAGAGTGGGAAGAGACTCTGAGGGTGAGAGGACCTGGATCTTTGTCCAGATGAAAAACTCAGTGAGACCTCATAGTAATATCAGTGGGGAATCTTGGAGGATGATTGTTTTGTCAGAGCAGGTTTCTGAGAGATGCTGCTCAAAGCTGCAAAATCCCAAATTCTCTCAGTGCTTCTGTGGGGCCACAGGTTGATAATATTAAGAGTGGGGGAGGGGGGGGTTGACCTGACTTAGAATCATAAAGATAAGTTGTGCTGGCAGCAGCCTAGAACAGCTAGAACTGTGATAGAAACAGCCTAGCACAACCACAGTGTTCTGAGTATGAGGTGAGCAAGAGGAAAGGCTTTCTCCATCAGAAAGCTGACCATTGCCTGGTTTTTCTCTCTACCTGTTGAACAGTTCAGAATGAAAGCAGCCTGGTGGCTGTACATTATTAGTATAGAAGAGAAAAATAGGCAAGAAAATCTGTTTTGGAGCCAGTTCTTTTGTGACTGGATATGTAGAGAACACTGAAATGCTACTGAGGAGCTCATTTCTGAGTTTTGGTCTGAGCTGGGTTTGCTGTTTGGCTGAAAGCAGTTTCTGTGGTTTGGCTGCTGAGCCGTGCTAACACAAACTCCTGCCAGTCTGAAGTGTGAGGGTGGAGAGAAGTGGAGCCAGTGGGACAGGGGAATGGGCTGCTCTTTACAAAGCTGATTTCATTCTCTCCTCTATACAGTGGAGAGCTGGTGCAGATCATGATGGCAACGGCCAACGAGAACCTCTCGGCCAAGTTCTGTAACAGGGTGCTGAAATTCTTCACCAAGCTCTTCCAGCTGAGTAAGTGCCAGTAGGATCTCCTCCCTGCTGCCTTTTCCACTTCACACTGTTCTTGTATTGCCTGAGATTGGAAGGTGCTTGGAAGAAAATCTGTGGGAGGGAGTGGGATCACAGCTTCATGCTTTCAAGGAAAGCCATTTCCACACGTGTTCCTTGGAGCATCTGTCACTGACAGTAACTTTCCCCCCAGCTGAGAAGAGCCCCAACCCCAGCCTGCTGCGCCTCTGCGGCTCCCTGGCCCAGCTGGCCTGTGTGGAGCCCGTGAGGCTGCAGGCCTGGCTCACCAGGATGACCATGTCCCCACCCAAGGACTCGGACCAGCTGGACGTGGTGCAGGAGAACAGGCAGCTGCTGCAGCTCCTGACCACGTACATTGTTCGGGAGAACAGGTAAAGCACAGCCCTGGTCCTGTCTGCGTGCGCTCTGCATTCCTCTTCTCTCTAGAGCAATCTCGTGTGAGTTGCTGCTGGTTCTTTGTGGTACCTGTGTGAAACTCTCCTCTTTTTGCTCAGCCAAGTGGGGGAAGGCGTGTGCACTGTTCTGCTCAGCACTCTGATTCCAATGGCAACGGAGATGTTGGCCAATGGCGATGGCACGGGCTTTCCTGAGCTGATGGTCGTCATGGCAACTTTGGCCAGTGCAGGACAAGGGGCAGGACACCTCCAGCTTCATGGTGCTGCTGTGGACTGGCTGAGCAGATGGTAAGAGTGAACTCTGAGAGTCCTGCTGATGCTTCATTTTTGTGGGGTTTTTTAAATTTCTTTTCTGGTGTTTCAGGGACAGAAATTTGTGTTTACAGAAAATCCCTTCTCTCTTAGTTTATTGTTTGTTGTTTGGGATATAAAGTGTCTGAGGGAGGCAGATCCGTGCCCATCTGTTCCAAACAATCATGTTTTGTTTCTTTACTCTGAGCGGTTTAGTTACTGCAATTATGCATTCCCTGTTGTTAATCTAAAGCAAACTGAATGCTTGAAGCAGTTGGTCAGGACTGAGTTTATACTTCCCAAAGACTGTCAGCTGGAGTGAGGGGTTTTGGACTCCCCATCCCAGGAAGTGTTCCAGGCCATGTTGGATGGGGTTTGGTCCAGCCTGGGATAGTGGAAGGTGTCCCTGCCCATGGCAGGGGTGGGATGAGATGGGCTTTAGGATCCCTTCCATCCTGAACCATTCTGTAGTAATTCCCAGTGTTCTGTGTTGCAGCAAGAAATACCTGTCTCAAAAGAACGTGGTGGAGAAAATGAATGCCAACGTCATGCAAGGGAAGGTAAGGCCTGTGCTGGTGCTGTGCTTGCAGGCATGACTCCCAGGCCTGGGTAGAGCTGTCCTGGTTTGGTGGGACAAAACCTGGTGGGAATTTTAAAGCAATTTGGCCGGGGGATGTCTGTCCTGTGTTCGTGCCCTGTAGCAGCCATTGTGGGCTGTGAGCTCTGGGGCTCTGATTTTCCTTGCCTTTGCTCCCCAGCACGTGACAATCCTGGAGTGCACGTGCCACATCGTGTCCTACCTGGCCGATGTCACCAATGCCCTGAGCCAGAGCAGCGGGCAGGGCCCCAGCCACCTGTCTGTGGATGGTGAGGAGCGCGCCATCGAGGTGGACTCGGACTGGGTGGAGGAGCTGGCTGTGGAGGAGGAGGACTCCCAGGCTGAGGACTCGGTAAGCAGCAGGCACAGTGGGTGCTGCAGGGGACAGGAGGGCTTGTTTTACACCTCCCAAATCACTCAGCTTATCAGTTGAGATTTTGTGTTCACTGAGTGAAGGACCCTACATGTCAGGTCCGGGGGAGAGGATCTGCCATTCCTGCGTAGATGTGTTGACTTTGTGATGTCAATGAAAATTTAATATTTCTTTTATAAATGTTATATATTTATTTTTAATAATATTTATAAATATTATATATTTATTTTTAATTAAAAGGAGGAAATTGAATAAATGGGTTTGTTCCTACTGGTTGGCTGGCAATAACTAGTTTTTGTATCAGCAAGCAACTGTGATTAATACTTTAAGTGCTGTTGGGTGGTGAAAAAAAGCTCTTAGGGTGTGTTATTTTTTGTATCAATATTTTTGTTACTGTTTCTTTTTCTTGTTAACCATTTCATGTTACTACAATGTGTCACCATCTCCTCTCTCCTTGTGGTTTGATACCAGCTCCCTTCTAGCTCAGTGTTGCTAAAATTTGCTGTTAAAATGTACCTTTGGTTTCTTGGCAATTTATTCTGTACCTGTACTTCGCTGTAGCTGCAGTTATGACACCTTCCTAAAACAATTTTCTTCTGGATAGGATGAAGATTCTCTCTGTAACAAACTCTGCACCTTCACCATCACACAGAAAGAATTCATGAATCAACACTGGTAAGAATCTCAAGCTTTTGTTCAGAGTTTCAACCTGGTATTTCTGGCCATTGGGAAGGAAACCAGTGTAGTTTGTGAGCCTCAAGGCACTGCCTGTCAAAACTCACCGGGCTTATTTTGGGCAGGTACCACTGTCACACTTGCAAGATGGTTGATGGGGTTGGTGTTTGCACAGTTTGTGCTAAAGTTTGTCACAAGGATCATGAGATTTCTTACGCCAAGTACGGATCCTTCTTCTGTGACTGTGGAGCCAAGGAGGATGGCAGCTGCCTGGTAAATTCTTTATGTCTTCAGATTTTCAAGTCCTTTGCAATTTTCTGTTCTGCAGTAAGTTATGTCAGGATTTATGTATGCAGGAGTGCTAAGACGTGAAGGCTTTAACTTTATAATGAACCCTCAGAATTTACAGCTTGTCTGGAAATTAATTTTTTTGCACCAAATAAGAGCATTAGTAAATCTGTGTCCTAGTGATTCCTGGGATTCCACCTGCCTTTACAAAATTTGCTGCACAGCAAACACCTTTTCCCATGTTTTTCACTAGCAGCAAATGAAATAATTATATCTTAAATATGGAAAGTTCTTAATCCTTGGGTGGAGAGTCACATGCAGGATGTTATTTCTTTAGAACTGTGCTCGAATTGCTGCTCTTACAATCTGTGTTCACTTCATCAGTAGCCAGGTTGAGCCTGGTTTGGGATTTTAGTGCTACTGTCATTCCCAGGCGCTGGTGAAGAGAACTCCCAGCAGTGGGATGAGCTCTACCATGAAGGAATCAGCCTTCCAGAGCGAGCCCCGCGTGCCCGAGAGCGTCATCCGCCACGCGAGCACGTCCCCAGCTGAGAAGGCCAAGGTCACCATCAGCGAGGGCAAGGGCCCTGATGAGGAGAAGCCCAAGAAGAGCAGCCTGTGCAGGAACGTGGAGGGCTGTCGAGAGGAGCTGCAGTCCCAGGTATAATTGTCAACTGCTAAACAGAGATGGGTTGTCATGAGCATCTTGGGTGGGCTGGGTTGGCTCTAAGCTGAGATGAGAGGGTCAAAAGGGGGTGTCAGGCTTTAAAAAACAGTTTATGTGCAGCTCCCATCAGGAGCATCTTGTTCATCATTTGCCTGATCTGTTTCTTGTAGGCCAACTTCTCCTTTGCACCTTTGGTGCTGGAGATGCTGAATTTCCTGATGGATGCCATCCAGGTCAACTTCCAGCAGGCTTCAGCCATGGGGAGCAGCAGCCGTGCCCAGCAGGCTCTCAGCGAGCTCCACACTTTGGACAAATCAGTAGAAATGACGGATCAGCTGATGGTATGAACAAAAGGAATTAACAGAGTGTGGATGGGGGGAGTGGCTTTGAAACAGAGACATTGCAGTGACACCCTCTGGATGCTTTCCCTGGCTCAGGTCCCCACCCTGGGCTCGCAGGAAGGCGCCTTTGAGAACGTGCGCATGAACTACAGCGGGGACCAGGGCCAGACCATCCGGCAGCTGATCAGCGCGCACGTGCTGCGGCGCGTGGCCATGTGCGTGCTGTCCTCGCCCCACGGCCGCCGCCAGCACCTGGCTGTCAGCCACGAGAAGGGCAAGGTGAGCCCCCAGCGGAGCCTGGGCTCCTCCTGAGGGAAGGGGAATGGTGCTGGAGCTGCTGGGCTCCTGAGGGAAGGGGAACGGTGCTGGAGCTGCTGGGCTCTAATGGGAAATGGAGCAGTGCTTGAATTGCTGGGCTCCTGAGGGAAGGGGAACAGTGCTGGAGCTGCTGGGTTCTCATGGGAAATGGAGCAGTGCTGGAGCTGCTGGGCTCTCATGGGAAATGGAGCAGTGCTGGAGCTGCTGGGCTCTCATGGGAAATGGAGCAGTGCTGGAGCTGCTGGGCTCCCATGGGAAATGGAGCAGTGCTGGAGCTGCTGGGCTCCTGAGAGAAAGGGGAGAGCGGCAGCTGATCAGCGCGCACGTGCTGCGGCGCGTGGCCATGTGCGTGCTGTCCTCGCCCCACGGCCGCCGCCAGCACCTGGCTGTCAGCCACGAGAAGGGCAAGGTGAGCCCCCAGCGGAGCCTGGGCTCCTCCTGAGGGAAGGTGAATGGTGCTGGAGCTGCTGGGCTCCTGAGGGAAGGGGAACAGTGCTGGAGCTGCTGGGCTCCCATGGGAAATGGAGCAGTGCTGGAACTGCTGGGCTCCTGAGAGAAAGGGAAGAGCGCTGAAGCCGCTGGGTTCCCAGAGAAATGGAACAGTGCTGGATGCACTGGGTTCCCCAGGAAAGGGAATAGTGCTGGATCCGCTGGGCTCTCAGGGAAATGGAGCAGTGCTGGGTTCCCAGGGAAATGGAGAAGTGCTGGATCCTGGGGTTCCTGAGGGAAGTGGAGCAGTGCTGGAGCTGCTGGGTTCCCAGGGAAGGGGAACAAGTGCTGGAGCCACTGGGCTCCCAAGGGAAGGGGAACAGTGCTTGGAGCCACTGGGGTCTCAGGGAAATGGAACAGTGCTGGATCCTGGGGTTCCCAAGGGAAGTGGAACAGCGCTGGATGCACTGGGTTCCCAGGAGACATGGAACAGTGCTGAGGAAAAGGCAGGGCTGTGGTTTGTTCTGCCTGTCTGTGAAGTGTTGTGAAGCTATGGAGAACCTCTTGTAGGGTAAACTGTTAAGGAAAAAGAGTTCCTGCAGCAGGAACAGTGAGAACAGCCACTGCCATCACCCATCTCACTGCAGCCACCTGAGAGGAGGCTGGAGTCAGGTGGGGGTCCATGATTCATTGAAAGGACAAGAGGAGATGACCTTAAGGTGCACCAAGGGAGGTTCATGTTAGTTACTATAAACAAAAAATTGTCTGCAGGAGTGGTTGGTTAGACATTGGAATAAGTTGCCCAGAGAGGTGGTAGAGTCACCAACTCTGGAAGTGTTCAGGAGGTGTCTGGACATGGCACTTGGGGATGTGGTTTAGGGGTGATTATGGTGGTGCTGGGGTGATGGTTGGGGCTCAGTGATCTCATGGATCCCTTCCAGCCTTGATGATTCTGTGGTTTTGATTCAGGATCAATTGAATAACTGGGATCTGGAATTGAAATGCCTGACTCCCTTCAGTTACAGACAGATAACCAAGTTCAGTCTGTGGTTCTGGTTCTGTAACTGTGGGATCTGGAATTGAAATGCCTGACTCCCCCCAGTTACAGTCAGATGACTGAGCTCATTCTGTGGTGCAGATCACAGTGCTCCAGCTCTCAGCCCTGCTGAAACAAGCCGACTCCAGCAAAAGGAAACTGACCCTCACCCGTCTGGCATCGGCGCCCGTCCCATTCACTGTGCTGAGCCTGACTGGGAATCCCTGCAAGGAGGACTACCTGGCTGTGTGTGGGCTGAAGGTGAGTGCCTGCCAAACCCTTTTCCAGGGAGCTGCAAACATCAGCTGAAAGCCAGCTGTGTTTGTTTCCTCTGAGGAGTTAGCACAGAGCTGCCTCCAGAGTTCTGTCACTAATTCAGCTCCTGATCCACTTTCCTACTAGACAGATAAGGTAAAAGAAGCAGGACCTGGATGAACAATATAATGAATGAGACAGTGCCTTGAAATAGTATTTCTTAATGTATTTAAGCTGATTTTGTTTTAAGACAAGAGCCAGTGTTTGGCTCTTGCATTAAAACAAAACACACACAAACTTAGTGTGCTAAAACTAGTCTGTAACAATTAGTGTTCTTTGGCAAGGACTCCTCTTTTTTGTATTCCCCCAAATTTAGATTCAGCTTTCCCAGTGCAGAATCTACAGATGTGTTATTTAGCTGAGAAAAAGCTGTGCTCTCTGTAGCTTTTTCTTTTCAAATCTTCATGTTATTTATCTTCAGTGCAGGAAATTGAGATGTAAATTCTCTGAATTATTATTTGCCATAAGAGAAATGCTGACTTTTAAGTCCATTCTTGGCTTCAAATATTTGTGAACACTTTGTTTTAATATTTAACCAATTTTCTTCATTACTCCAGGACTGCCATGTGTTAACATTCAGCAGCTCTGGATCAGTCTCTGATCATTTGGTGCTTCATCCCCAACTGGCCACTGGGAATTTCATCATCAAAGCCGTGTGGCTGCCAGGATCCCAAACAGAGCTGGCCATTGTCACTGCAGACTTTGTGAAGGTATGTCTGGCCATGAGCTGTTGATGATACAGCTTCTGGCAGGTATCAGAGTCTGGATCCTCGGGGAGTTGCATGTGGGAGAATGTGGTAATTCTTAGAAATGAATTGGAAATATAAATTTGGGATGTTTCTTGCAAGGAAAAGCAAACCGAAAGAACTTAAAGAGAATAAAAGCCCCAAACTGTAACATCTCATGGGGATTCCCTCATCACAGCTCTTGTTCATTTGCATTGTTTTGTATCGTAGCAGTTAATTACTGCCTTGATAATCATTGTGGTTAATTATTTCTTTGCTTCTTCCCACAGATTTACGACCTCTCAGTAGACGCCTTGAGTCCAACTTTCTACTTCCTCCTACCGAGTTCCAAAATCAGGGATGTCACTTTCCTGTTCAACGAGGAGGGGAAGAACATCATTGTGATCATGTCCTCTGCTGGCTACATCTACACACAGCTCATGGAGGAGGCCAGCAGTGCCCAGCACGGGCCCTTCTATGTCACCAATGTGCTTGAAGTCAACCACGAGGACCTGAAGGTGCTGGTGACTTCCCTTTCTCTCTTTTTTTGCATCTTCCATTTGAAGGCAGAAGTTTCCTTCTTTTTTTCCTTCTCTTTTTAAGCCCCCTGATCTAGATCAAGGAGCTTTCTCATTCCTCTAAAGAGAGAAATATCCTTACAGTAAAAGGAGGTGGGGGTGAAAATTAAACCCCTTGATCCTTTCATCTAGAAAATGGAGCATGTTTTCCATGGCTGGCTCTGAAGTCATGCCCAGCAGGATTTCTCAGCAGGGAGATGGCTTCAGAGCAGTGCTGTTCTCAGAGCAAGGCACTCCAAAGGTGCAGGAGCAGAAGGGATAAATCACCATGGCTGGGGCTGGAGAGCTGCAGTCAGCCTTTGTTTCTTCTCTTGAGGATGACCTTTAAAATCTCTCCAGTGTTTTTACCCTAGCCTGCTTCAAAACAGGAATAGATGAGAAGGAGGCTCTCAGGAAGGTCTTTTATGAGCTGGGCATCCAGGGGATGCTCCATGTGACACTGCCACACAGAGCTGAGGCTCACAGCTGCGGGAGCTCAGGGTGTTACCTACAGCCTCCGGGTGTGCAGGCTCAGCATCCCCTCCCAGAGCCTTTGAAGTGTCTGATGGATGAGTTCACCCAGGAGTTCAGCTTAGAAAATTGTCATTTAGGGCTCTGTTCTCTCACTGCTGGGGAGGAGGGGCGGCTTTGGGAATAATTCCATAGCAAATTTAAAAGCCTGACAGAGTGTGTGGGGATATTTGTGTTTATGTTAAATGTTGGCATTTCTCTGCATCCCCCAGGACAGCAATGGCCAGGTGGCAGGAGGGGGGGTGTCAGTCTATTACTCCCACGTGCTGCAGATGTTGTTCTTCAGCTACTGCCAAGGCAAATCCTTTGCAGCCACCATCAGCCGGGCCAGCCTGGAAGTGCAGCGGCTCTTCCCAATTAATATCAAGAGGTGAGGATCCTGGGGGACACTCCCTGCATTTTTATTTCTTTCTTTTTAGAGTAAATATTGCTTATTATTAAACATCCCAGCTCTGAATGGCCAAACTGTGTGGTGAAAATTCCCTGTTGGCTGATATTTCTTGCTACTTTTCATGGTCCTTGTGTCCTAATGGACTTGGATGATCCTTGTGGGTCCCTTCCAGCTCAGGAATTCCATGATATCCCAGTTGCAGGATGTTTAGAAACCAAAGCTGGCTGTTTCAGCAGTGGGCCATGCATGCATTTTGTCCTCCCAGCAGGATTTCAGAAGGGTGTCTGCAGAGCAGTGGAGCTGCCCGAGGTGCAGCCGCTGGAACCGATGGGATTATCCACCCTCACCCAGGCGGCCGAGGAGGGAGCCTTTGTTTCCTTTCAGCACCACTGCTGCAGTGGACCTTGTGCATTGTGCGTGTTAAGGCTGATTTTCAGACTCCCTTGAGGGAAACCAATCTCTTACTCTATGAATGTGGCAAGAAAAAGACAGTTCTATTGTGTGTTCTGCTACACTGTGCTGGGCACTCAGGCCACAGACTCTTCACTGGCCTGACACAAAGCCACTGTCATGAGTGGGCTCTGAAGGAGGTCAGGTTCCAAGAGCTCCTGAACTCCAGTTGAGTTTGGCTTAGTCTTTCTGCAGCTCTGCTTCCACTTTTTCCAGTGAGCAGACACTGATTCTCCTGCATTGCTTATTGCTTCTGGGTGTGTTGAAACATGAAACTGTTCATCCATTCAGATAAAAACATTGCTGAAAGCCATTTATAAATTGCCTCCTTGATTTGGGGCATAAAATGCAACACTAAGCCAGTTTTTCCTTGAGTTTGCAGGGTAGGGATCAGGGTTGAGGACTGGGATGTTTGTGGTTTGTGCCCACTGTGGTGACTGTTTCAGGTTGCTCACCTGTAAACCAGACACTGTTCATTGATGCAGTGCTTGAGCCCCTGCTCAGGACAAAGCTTTAACTGATTTGAGCACAATTAAATTGGTGTGGCTTTCCTTGTGCTGCTCCT
The DNA here is from genome assembly GCF_000277835.1 of Geospiza fortis. Taxonomy (NCBI): domain Eukaryota; kingdom Metazoa; phylum Chordata; class Aves; order Passeriformes; family Thraupidae; genus Geospiza; species Geospiza fortis. The sequence continues at coordinate 128,854 of NW_005054473.1, read as the reverse complement.
TAAACGAATGTCATTGTGCCCTTTGTCTCTCACAGTTCCAATGGTGGCAGTAAGACTTCTCCAGCCCTGTGTCAGTGGTCTGAGGTGATGAACCACCCTGGCCTGGTGTGCTGTGTCCAGCAGACCACAGGTGTCCCACTGGTGGTGATGGTGAAGCCAGACACCTTCCTCATCCAGGAGATTAAGACCTTGCCAGCCAAAGCAAAGGTTAGTCAAGGTTCCCTGTATTTCTGACTCTTAGAATTTGGTTTCTTGTTGTTCTGTCAACCACATCTCCAGTCTTGGCAGCTTTTCTAATACAAAGAGTTTGTTCCTCCAAGCGAGAGTTGCCAAGCCCTTCCCTTGCCTTGCCTTGCAGATCCAGGACATGGTGGCCATCCGTCACACGGCCTGCAACGAGCAGCAGAGGACCACCATGATCCTGCTGTGTGAGGATGGCAGCCTGAGGATCTACATGGCCAACGTGGAGAACACGTCCTACTGGCTGCAGCCCTCTCTGCAGCCCAGCAGCGTCATCAGCATCATGAAACCCGTGCGCAAGCGCAAGGCAGCCGCCATCAGTAAGGGCTCCTCACATCACCTTTGTCACTCCCTGTCCTGGACTGCAGGATAAGTGTGTATTCTGTCTGCCATCTGTTAGAGGTGTGGCAGTTATCTCCTGTTAATAGAACAGGATCAAGGCACCAAAATCTGTCTTGGTTTGAAAAGACAGGTGTGTGCTGAGGAAGGCAGGAGCCTCCTCTGAAATGGAAAATGTGAACCCCTCCCCCTCTGAATTGTTAGAATTTTGAAATTAAGGAACTCTCAGGCAATGATATGGGAGTAGGAATAACAGTTCTTATTAGGGAAGAAAATAAAAAAAATAAAACAATGCAGTAATACAAAACAACACTGACAGGGTCAGAACAGGACCTGACCCCCTGTGGGTCAGGGTGGTGGCACAGCCCCATCCCATGGTGGCTGCAGCTCTCCTGCAGTGACAGCTGTGGCTATGGTGGAGCAGGGATCCTGGAGAAGGGTGTCGTCTTCCTCTGAAGATTCAGTGGTTAGATTAGATGGGCCTGGGCTCCCTCTGGCAATGCAGGGCAGCAGAAAGCTGCTCCTCTGGGAATGCAGTGGGCAAAGGCTGCCCTGGTGTCCCAAAATGTCAGATTGGATCCAGGTAGGAATGCTTGGCTCCTCCCCTGGGCGCAGCATCTCCCCATGGGATGCTGGAGTTTGATCAGCCATGCAGGGACACTCATTGGCTCATAAACAGCAGAGATCTCCTGGAGGGAGCATTGGTTGTAGAAGAGATAAAGAAAACTGCCTAATGAACAGAAGAGAACTGCCCCACCTGTAACAGATGCCAAATAGAACACACACTTATCTTGCAATCCAGGACACTAATGGAGAAGTAAAGATTGATCTACATCATCTAAATACTTACAACACTCGTTCTGACAATTACATAGGTACTGGCTAAGTGGATAAAATGTTTCCGTAGATGGATGTTGGCACCCTGGTTACTGAGAATTTTAGGCTTTCTGTGCTGATGGGCACTGACCCTCAAGAGAACACTACATTTGACCTGAAGTCATAGAGAAAGCTTCCAAAATTAAGTAATAAAACTAAGATTATTAGTGCATAGTTTAAATAAAAGTGTGTAATGTCACATAGTAGAAAACTTAGAGTTTAAAATTTTAAAATATTGTAATATATATAAACAAGATAGAAGTTTTAAGGAAGAGAGTAGTCCTTCTTTTTCATCTTCTTCTTCATAACTGTGAGTAGTATTATCTTCTTCATAAGTTTGAGGAGTAAAAAATCCAACAGATGCATATAGAAATACTTTCTACAGGAGGCAAGTTGTTTCTGCAGGTTTTTTAGAACTTTGCCTGTTTAGAACATCTTTTGTCATAAAGATCTCTTTCCCCTTTTAGCAACTCGCACATCCAGCCAGGTGAACTTCCCCATTGACTTCTTTGAGCACAACCAGCAGCTCACAGACGTGGAGTTCGGGGGCAATGACCTGCTGCAGGTGTACAATGCCCAGCAGATAAAGCACCGGCTCAATTCCACGGGCATGTACGTGGCCAACACAAAGGTGAGTGGGGCAGTCTAGGGACTCTCTTGGGCTTCTGGGTGGCATTGTTGTTCATGTTGTCACCATGCCTTGCCTTAAGGAGTCTGCTTTGTTCAAATGACCCCAAACATGTACTGTACCTGGGGGTACTGGTTGACAACAGACTGAACATGAGCCAGCAGTGTGCCCTGGTGGCCAAGGCCAATGGCTCCTGTCCTGGATCCGGAATGGTGTGGCCAGCAGGAGCAGGGAGGTCATTCTGTCCCTGTACTCAGCACTGGTGAGGCCACACCTTGAGCACTGTGTCCAGTTCTGGGCCCTCAATTTGGGAAGGACGTTGAGACACTTGAGCACGTCCAGAGAAGAGTGACAAGGGTGGTGAGGGGGCTGGAACACAAACCCTATGAGGAACCACTGAGGGAGCTGGGAATGTTCAGCCTGGAGAAAAGGAGACTCAGAGGTGACCTTATCTCTCTGCACAGCTCCCTGAAAGGTGGCTGTGCTCAGGTGGGATTGGTCTCTTTCTCCAGGAACTGACAGAACCAGAGGACACAGTCTCGAGCTGCGTTGGGGAAATGGAGGTTGGATATTAGGAAGAAGTTTTTCACAGAAAGAGTGATAAAATATTGGAATGGTCTGCCCAGGGAGGTGGTAGAGTCACCATCCCTGGATGTGTTCAAAAAAAGACTGGATGTGGCACTTCGTACCATGGTTCAGTTTAGGTGTTTAGGGCATGGGTTGGACTTGATGATCTTGAAGGTCTCTTCCAACCTAATCATTCTGTGATTCTGTAATTCTGTAATTGAGTAAACAGTGGAGGCACCTCTGTACAGTGTCCTTGGCTTCAGAGGGAGTTTTTGAGCTGTGGTTTGTTCTCTGCAGCCTGGGGGTTTCACCATCGAAGTGACCAACAACAACAGCACGATGGTGATGACGGGCATGCGCATCCAGATCGGCACGCAGGCCATCGAGCGAGCCCCCTCCTACCTGGAGATCTTCGGCCGCACCATGCAGCTCAACATGACCCGCGCCCGCTGGTTCGACTTCCCCTTCACCCGCGAGGAGGCCCTGCAGGCTGACAAGAAACTCACCATCTTCAGTAAGGCCGTGGGCCCTCTTGGTCTGAGCAGCTGCTGGGCTGCTTTGGGTGGGATGAAGCTGCTTCGCCTCACAGCTGGGAATTGCCACAATCCATTCGTTTGTCCTGACTGCAAAAACGGTCTGAGGGGGGAACCCTGAGCATTTGGTAACTTTATTTACGGCCCAGTTTCTTGCTGCTGTGAGTGAACGTTCAGTAGTTCAGCTCAATGATTTTGTGCTGAGGTGAGAGAAGGAAAGTGGCCTTGCAAAGGAGATGGCACTGTCTGTGACGGTGTTCACAGGGGTCTGAGGATGGGGGAAGTGATGAGGATCTGACTCCACGTTTCAGAAGGCTTGATTTATTATTTTATGATATATATTATATTAAAACCGTACTAAAAGAACAGAAGAAAGGATTTCATCAGAAGGCTAGCTAAGAATAGAAAAGGAAGGAATAACAAAGGCTTGTGTCTGACCAAGAGTCTGAGCCAGCTGACTGTGATTGGCCATAAATTAGAAACAACCACATGAGACCAATCACAAATGCACCTGTTGCATTCTACAGCAGCAGATAACCATTGTTTACATTTTGTTCTTGAGGCCTCTCAGCTTCTCAGGAGAAAAAATCCTAAGGAAAGGATTTTTCATAAAATGTGTCTGTGACAATTGTCAGTGGCTGTGTATTAATGACAGTGTAATTGCTGTCCTTGGTCCTGTGAAACGAGGCTGGTTTATATCCAAAAGCAACAGTTCTCTCAGTTTTTAAGAAATTTCTCTCATCACCACAGTTGGGGCTTCTGTGGATCCTGCTGGAGTCACCATGATGGATTCCATAAAAATTTATGGCAAAACCAAAGAGCAGTTTGGCTGGCCTGACGAGCCCCCCGAGGACTTCCCGTCCGCTTCCGTGAGCAACGTGTGTCCCCCAAACCTCAACCAAGGGAATGGCACTGGGGACGCCGAGTCAGCTGCCCCTGCTGCTGCCAGTGGGACTGTCCTGGAGAGGTATTTCCACAGTCTCTCCCTTATTTCTCCTTGGAAATGGGTTGTTGTTGTTGTTGTGGTGGGCACTTGGGTGCTTTTCCTGACTTGGAGAACTGGAGGGAATTTGTGAGTTGTTCTCACTGCCTTACACAGCAACAGCTGAAAACAGGGGTTGATTATCTTGGTAGGAGGGTTTGTGGTGGCTCTTGGTTGATCTGGTGCAGTAGATGGGTAGATCTGTGTGCTTGCTTGTGCTGCCTAGTTCATGTTTCAGCAGTCTTGAGGAGCTCAAAGCAATTTCTGCTGCCCTGGTACATTCCCTCATTTCAAGCTGGCCCTTTTTGGTCTCTGGAGCTCACAAAGGTCAGGCCTCTCTGAGGCTGAGCTCAGTTTTGAGGAGGGCTTTGTGTGTGACCCTGCTTTAGGCTTGTGGCTCCCACCAACTTGCCTTGTAGCCCACGTGCCTCAGGCTGAGCTGTTGTTCTGGGGAAGGTGTTGGGTTTTCCCCATATCCCTGCTGAGAGCCAAACCCCAAGGGTGACCTGGACATAAATGCAGTGAATAAACAGAACTTGGGTTCTTTCTTATGTCCATGCTGTGTTTTCCTTTGAACTCATACAGTCTGTATCGTAAGGGTTGTAAAAGCAGCAAGGACAGGAGGGAAACAGCTCAAAGAGGAACTGGCACTGCTGAAAAATGACCATTTCAGAGGAAACAATCGCTGCTCAGCTGTGAGGAAGTGCTGGTTAAGTTTGACTGAAATTCTCTGGTAGAGGCTCAGGGCTTGAAGTGCCACTTAGGCCCAGTTGAAGGACGTGTTCAGCCATCCTTTAATATTTTGTCTAATAGTTCATGGGATTTTTCCCTGTGTTTATTTTCCCTTTCCTTCCCTCCTCTGCTGTGACATCCCCACAAGATGTCCCTCTCAGCACAGACATGCTCTCTGAATTTTCAGAGCAGTGGGATTATATTCTAAAAATTCAGATATAAAAAAAATATTCTTCCTATTTGGTGTTACCTTCTGAAGGGTTCTCTGGAGTAGGAACAGCTGATGGCAGGCAGGAGGCACTTATCTATCCAAGTGTGGTGTCTGCACTCGAATTTAAGCCTGGGTGGTGCTTTAAGTGGTGCTTGGCTTCTCTGTGTGAGGTGACCTGGCTCATCTCTGTCTTTGTTTTGCTCCAGACCAGTGTGTGCTGCCCAGGTAGAGACCCTGCTTAGACTCACGCTCCCCCGGCTTCCTGATTTCCCCATTTAATTTGCCTTTTGCTTAGAATGTGTTCTAGGGAGTTTTTCTGTGAGCTTTACACATTTTTATTTTTTTTTCCTTTTTCTTTGCTCCCCCAAAGTTCTGACACTGAGTCCCTAACCACCCTGGACCGGTTAGTATGGCATCCTTTTCTCTGCACGAATGAGTGTGTGTCAGAGACAGAACACATGGTGTGGCTTTTGGTGACTGGGTTTTTTTTGTTTTCCAAGTGACATTTGCTTCTTTACATTCTGGTCATTGCATGGCAGATGGTTTAGCAAATGTAAAGATGAGGTGGTTTGCTGATTTTTGCTGTACACAGCATAACTGTTGCTTATTTGACAGACTCCTCTCTGCTTTGTTCCCTCCTTGTGCCTTCTTATCCCACTTCTGTTCCCTCCAAGCTTTATGAGGGTGGCTGTGGGGAGGGGGATGTTATTTATCACCACCAGACCAGACAATTGTTCCTTCTGCCTTCCAATCCTACACTGCTATTCTTCCCCTTAGTGCTCTCTCTTCCCTGCTTTTTCCTGTATCTTCCTGCTCCTTCTGGTGTGTCAGATGGCATTTCAGGTAGTTCCACCTGGGGGCATGGAGTGCTGCTACAGGGACTTTGCTGCCACTTGTAAAGCAGGTTTTCCCTCGGGACAAGTGTTTTCCCAGCCTGCTTGAACTTCAGCATCCCTCCCTCAGGGTCACACCCAGTGCTCTGAGTTAATTTTCCTCTGGAATATTTTGTGCTGAAACTCCAAATTGGAAAGAGCAACCTGTGTGAAAATAGCAAGCGAGTAGAACGTTGCTCCCTGAGCAAAGTCGGTTCCGCTTTTTCCCATGTGTCATAGCCAGCCTTGATCTGCAGTCATCTGTACGTCTGGGGGCCATGGTGAATTGGGACTGTCAAGACAATCCAAGTTATCCCTGCTGCAGGCTGCGTAAGGAAATGTTTTATCCTCTTTGGGAGAGAAAAGCCCCTGTCTTTCAGCTGTGGATTATTAAAGCAGTCCTAAGTTTGTCTGTGAGCGTGAGCCAGGTTTAACTCTGGTCTGTAACACAATGAAATGATATGCATGGTGCCTGTGGCAGGTTTTATCATGCTTTGATTTTGTACTTGGCATTCGTTAGCTGTCTCTGAGCTACTCATGACTGTAGCCCGCATAAAGCAAAGTGCTAAGGAGAGAGAAGGGTTGCTGTACTCAAGCCTGCTTTCCTCTCTCCCTCCAGGCTAGTTGTGAGTTCTTTAGAAGCGCTGGAAAGCTGCTTTGCTGTGGGACCAGTCAACGAGAAGGCAAGTAACTTTCTGAATACATTCCTGAGCTTTGGAGCCGGGGGAGGAGGGGCCAGCTCAGCACTACCTCCTGCAGCCCCGGGGGCCTGATAGGAGCAGAGCGCATCCCTTTTGCTCAGAGCACTGATCTGAAAGTTGCCTTAGCCAAAAGCGTTTGAAACTAGTTTAGAATGACAATTGGCATTTGCATTTAGCGCTGGTGGGCTTTTTGTGCTGCGGAGTGACCTCGTTTACAGAAACAGCAGGGTGGGAGCCCATAAATCTCAAAGGGACTTTTCCTGTGTAGACATGTGAAGTGTTCCCTAAATGTCAAATAGGAAATGGAGGGAGGCTATCAAGAAGGTATTGAGAGAATGGGGCTGTTGGTACACTGAGTGATGGTAAATATACTGAATAATGGGGTTTGTCTGTTCTTAGGAGAAGAACAAGATGGCAGCTCAGGAACTGGCTACAGTGCTGCTGTCCATGCCAGCCCCTTCCAGCGTGCAGCAGCAGACCAAGAGCCTGCTGGCCAGCTTGCACACCAGCCGTTCAGCCTACCACAACCACAAGGTACTGCCCAGGGCATGGATTTGGGGCTCCTGGAACCTGCCAGGTCATGGCTGAGGTGCAGCAGAGCCCTAGAGAGCCCTTCCTTCATGCAGCACAAACCTCCTGTCTCATCTCCCTTTAGCTCCTGCTGCCTGCCCTGCTGGCTGCTGTGTTTCACCAGGGTTGTGTGATTCTGTGACCTTTTAGCATTGGTTACTCTTCCTTAGATGAAGAGTGCTGGATTTCCCCAGGATCTGTCCTGTGGTTGTGCGTCATCTGCTTTCTCATGCTGCAATCAGTTGTTTTTCTTTGCCTGTGTTCTCTCTCGCTCTACAGGATCAAGCACTGCTAAGCAAAGCCATTCAGTATTTGACTTCCTCAACCAAAGAAGGAAAGGACCTTGATCCTGAGGTGTTCCAGAGGCTGGTCATCACTGCTCGCTCCATTGCTATTATGAGACCCAACAATCTGGTCCACTACACAGAATCAAAGCTGCCACAGCTGGAAACAGGTAGATAAGTCTGTAATTTTCTCTAAGTTTCTGTTGTGATAATTGAAGCTGTGCTGGGTGTTGGGTTCAGAGTGGCAGAGACTGTATTTGACACATTTGGTAGGTGTGTGATATCCTGCTGATGAGAACATCAAAGCCTCTGAAAACAGCCATTTCAAATAAACTTGGTGTTACCCTCATTAAGGTTTTCCCCTGCACATTTCTGAGAGGTGTTTTTTAATCTCTGCAGAGAGTGAAGAAGGGCAGGAGGCCCAGAAACACGTGGAAGGAGAGGGCTGCACCTTCATTACCCAGCTGGTGAACCACTTCTGGAAGCTCCATGCATCAAAACCCAAAAACGCCTTCCTGGCCCCTGCCTGCCTGCCAGGTGGGAGAGCTCTTCCTTTGCTGTTGGCAAGCCTGTGGCTTCTGAAGGGGCCTGCTTGAAGTTTGTAAGCAGAGAACATGACTTTTCAATGCTAGTGCTGCACTGAGAGCTTTGTGATGTGGAGCTGCAGATTCTGCTTCAAAGCTTTTGTTCAGGGACACGTGTATTGTGCCAGGAAGAAGGGACTGATGATTGATTTACCCACATTTGTCTTTGTGGGTGGTGTTAGAGGATATTCAGTGGTGCTGGTGTATGGAGTTCACAATATTCCATCAGACAGACAGGACTGGCTCAGTCTGGATTGAAAATCAATGTATTTGTGCTGTTAACATTGTGCCTTGAAGTCTACAAACAAAAGATGCTTCCTGCAGTGCCTCAATCTGTGCTGAAATACAGAGAGAGCTGATTTCAGTCCTGCTTTTATTCCTGCTAGGTCTCACTCATGTTGAAGCCACAGTCAATGCTTTGGTGGATATTATCCATGGATACTGCACGTGTGAGCTGGACTGTATCCATACTGCATCCAAGATCTACATGCAGATGTTACTTTGCCCAGTATGTCACCTTGTTCTTCTCTGCCTCAGCCTCTAATTGCACCAGGGGAGGTTTAGGTTGGGCATCGGGAAACATTTCTTTGTGGAAGGGGTGTTCAGCCTGCCACAGGCTGCCCAGAGCAGCAGTTGAGTCCCCACCCCTGGAGGGATTTAAAAGTGTAGATATGGCACTTGGGGACATGGGTTAGGGGGATTTGCAGTGTTGGGTTTATGGCTGGACTTGATCTCAGAGGACTTTTTCAACCTAAATGTTTCTATGATTCTATAGTGGGGAAAAAATTAAATGTGGGCAGAATGGGAATACATAGTACAGATACAAAATACAGCCAAAAACATCCAGCCAGAAGTGAATGGAGGAGAATTCTCCCTCTCCTTTTGTTCTAGTAATGTTTGTCATGTGCTGCATGTGGAATTGCAAGTGTTGCTTTGTGGGAGGTGACTCGTGTCCTACATGAACCATGACTGACCAGAGTCACAAGTGCATTTTTAGCCATCTTTCCAAATGCTGTGAAAAAGGACCTAGAGCTTGAGGAATGTAATGATGAACTGTTCACCCTGCAGGACCCAGCAGTGAGCTTTTCCTGCAAGCAAGCTTTGATCAGGGTGCTGAGACCGCGGAACAAGCGGCGCCACGTGACCCTGCCATCGTCCCCCCGCAGCAACACCCCCATGGGTACGCCAGGGCATCCCTGCTTAAACCAGCATGGCCTTCTTGACTGGTCAGGAAGGACAGGAAAACAAAGTGGTCTTGTTAGAAACTGAGACTAAAAAAAACTAAAATCAGCCTTTTTCCTTTCTTTTGCTCTCCCTTGCCCCCTAAACCCCTTTTTATTTAATAAACTCTTACCTTTTTGTTGATCTTTTGGGATTCACAAAGGAGATCTTTCTGATATATTCCCCTTTCAGTGACAGGAAAATCTGATCATTTTATCTAGAGAGTAATAATCTAGAGTTAGTATTTCTATGCATGTTTTCAGGTTCTAATAAATCAGTCAAAGATGTGTGCAGGTCAAAATTATCAGAGCTCTATCCAAGAGAGATTTTTCAGTATTGAAGCAAATTGTAGGTGTCAGGAGTCTCTTGGTAACTGAGGGTAGTTAGGGTTTTTTCCCAGCATTAGCAGCCTGGTTTGGGATGGGATGAGGAGCTGTGCATTTATGAACTCCTGCTTTGCCACTCAGGAGATAAGGATGATGATGATGACGACGATGCAGAGGACAAGCTGCAGAGCTCTGGGATAGCAAATGGAGAGCACATCCGACAGGAGAGCCAGGAGCAGAGCGAGGTGGATCACGGGGACTTTGAGATGGTGGTGAGTCCAGAGCTTCTCCTTGGAGCCCTTGAAGTGTGCCAGGACTTGAGTCAATTTAGTTCTGATGAACCTGCTTGTAGTGCTCCCTTAGTGGAGGTGGTCTGGGGAAGGCTCTCACTGTGTTTCCTCTCCATAGTCTGAATCCATGGTTCTGGAGACTTCTGAGAACGTGAATAATGGGAATCCTTCTCCTCTGGAGGCTCTGCTGGCTGGAGCAGAGGGATTCCCTCCGATGCTGGATATCCCTCCAGATGCAGATGATGAGACAATGGTGGAGTTGGCTATTGCCCTGAGCCTGCAACAAGATCAGCAAGGTCAGATGTGGGCACTGTTGGCAGGCAAAAAGGGGATGGAAACGGAAAACTGGGAAAGAAATGAGGCAAAGCTGTTGGTGTCATCACCAGTGAACCAAAGATAGCAGAACTATGAAATGTACAGAAAATGCCAGGATTAACTTATTCTCTCCAAGAAAGATGCTCATAAGTTGTTCTCTGCTTGCAGGGAGCAGCAGCAGTGCCCTTGGGCTGCAGAGCTTGGGGCTGTCTGGCCAAGCTCCCAGCTCCTCTTCTCTCGACGCTGGAACACTCTCAGACACAACAGCATCAGGTAACTGTTCACTGCAAGGCATCTTCTTTTTCACATTCTGACCTAAGTAATGCCTTAAAATTGGTTTGCAAACACGGTTTGGAAGAGCCAGTTATTACTATTGGCTTCTTGTATTTTTGAGAGTGTACTTACAGCTTTTTCCTACTTTGATTGACTCTCACTGTAGACTTCTGAGGAAGTTATTTCCTGTATTTAAACTAAAGCAGACAAAACAAAGCATGTGCTGTATTTCCCTTGCATTTATAAACAACCAGACATGGTTCTTTAAGTAACTGTGCATGCCTGTGTGTTTGATAGAGAAGCTTTCCTCTCGAGATATCTCCCCTGCACTGCTTTAACCATCCTGCTGGTCACCCCCAAGCTCCCTTTCCCTTTGTAGCCATCCCCAAACCCCAAGCCCAATCCCCTCAGCCTTTCCCTGGTAGCGAGAGCGCCGTTTGCAGTTGTTCCCAGGCAGTGTTTTTACTTGTAACAGCTCTCTTTATTCTCTTAGCTCCAGCCTCTGACGACGAGGGCAGCACGGCGGCCACGGACGGCTCCACGCTGCGGACATCGCCCGCCGAGCACGGGGGCAGCGTGGGCTCGGAGAGCGGCGGCAGCGCCGTGGACTCGGTGGCCGGGGAGCACAGCGGTGAGTGAGCCCTGCTGCATCCCCGCTGTA
>NW_005054473.1:115952-117363 GCF_000277835.1 Geospiza fortis | reverse complement strand
CCCCTGCTGCATCCCCTGCTCCCTCCCTGCTGCATCCCCTGTTCTCTCCCTGCTGCACCTCCTGCTCCCTCCCTGCTGCATCCCCTGCTCTCTCCCTGCCTGCACCCCTGCTGCACCTCCTGCTGCACCCTTCCTGCTGCACCCCTGCTGCATCCCCTGCTCCCTCCCTGCTGCACCCCCTGCTGCATCCCCTGCTCTCCGTGCTGCATCCCCTGCTGCACCTCCTGCTCCCTCCCTGCTCTCTCCCTGCTGCACCCGTCCTGCTGCACCCCCTGCTGCGCCGTTTGCTCCCTCCCTGCTCCCTCCCTGCTGCCACAGCCTTGCCCACTACAGGAGTGTGTGGGTGATCCCTGGCACAGAGGGAATCTCAGTCCCCAGTGGCTGCTGCCATCTGTCATTTCGTGGGTTTTGCCCCAGTGCCCACAGATGGAATGTTGTCTGCCTTTTGTGGTTCTCTGGAAGTGTGGAATCTGCAGCAGATTTTGCTGGGCTGTAATAACAGAATCATTGAATCCCAGAATGGTTTGGGTGAGAAGGGACCTTAAAGATCATCCTGTACTAACCCCAAGGCAGGGACACCTTCCACGATCCCAGGCTGCTCCAAGCCCTGTCCAACCTGGCCTTGGACACTTCCAGGGATGGGGCAGCCCCAGCTTCTCTGGGCACCCCGTGCCAGGGCTTCATCAGCCTCTGAGTAAAGAATTTCTTCTTAATATCCCATCTTATCCTGCCCTTGTTCAGCTTAAAGCCACTGCCCCTGGTCCTGTCACTCTCTCCCCATATAACAAGTCCCTCTCCCTGCTTTTCATAAGTACCATGAGTACCCAGTACTCTGTAAGATATGGGAGGCCACAGCAAGGTCTCCCCTTGCCTCTCAGAATGCCTAGAGCAAGACTGAGACAATTCACTATGCTGCTGGTTAAGTTTGAATGAGATAGGATTAATTACTTTCTTTTTAGTTTGAGACTGATACCCAGGTAAAATAATCAGAGACTCTTACTAAAGAAATTGTCTGATTGTCTGCCCTGCCCATCCAAGCAGTGTCTGACTGAGTGTGAATTAGTGCTGTGGGACCAGTTCGGTTTGGGCCACAAAGATGAGGGTGGCAAAGAAAAGATTTCTACAAATGCATCTTCAGCCTCTCTTGTGGCTTTCAGAAGAGAACCAAAGGCAGCATCTCCTTTGAACCACGATTCATTCCAAAGTGCAGCTCAGCTGTGCTGGTGGATATGAAATAGGCAAGGTGCTTGTTGAGTTGCTGAGGTTGTGTTTCCCTGTTGAGTTGCTGGGGTTTTGTGTGTTTCCCTGTTGAGTTGCTGAGGTTTTGTGTGTTTCCCTGTTCTCCTGTCCTCCCCAGTGTCCGGCCGGAGCAGCGCCTACGGGGACACGGCGGCCGAGGGTCACCCGGCGG
>NW_005054473.1:99058-115942 GCF_000277835.1 Geospiza fortis | reverse complement strand
CCAGCCCAGGAGCCATCAGCACCACCACGGGCCAGCAGGAGGGAGAGGGCTCCGAGGGGGAAGGGGAGGCAGAGGGGGACGTCCACACCAGCAACAGGCAAGAGGCTTTGTTTCCTCTCGAGGAAGAGCAGCTCTGTGCTCTGGGGATGTTTGCAGAGGAGGGGGCTGCAGTGCCAGGAGTGGGATTTGTGACTGCTGGGTAACCAAAGTGGAAAGTCAGAAACACAGACTAGAGCGAACTGCCATTGCAAAATCATGGAGTGTCCTGAGGTGGAAGGGACCCACAAATGTCATCCAGTCCAACCCCTGGCCCTGCACAGACATCCCAGCAATCCCACCCTCTACATCCCAATGTTGTCCAAACACTTCTGGAGCTCTGGCAAGCCTCAGGGCTGTGCCCATTCCCTGGGGAGCCTGGGCAGTACCTGCACCCTCTGTGCAATCATCATGTGGTGTGATAAATACACCCAGTGTGTGTCCCACAAAACTGCTGCCTCTAGGAAGTGATGAAAAAATGCTGCATGAATCTTGTTAACACGGACTCACTGAAATGTTGGGAGCCTATGAAATTCACTGTTAGGACAAAAGCAGGTGGAAATGTCCTTTGGGAACATGGGCAGCTTTTCATTCTGTGGGAACAGGTGCTCAGTCCCCTCTCCAGAGCAGTGTGGAGCTGATTTGCAGGATGTTCCCATGCAGTTGCAGTCCCCAGGTGGCCAGGCCTGGGCAGTGTGACTCCATTGTCAGAGGTGCTCTGCATCTTTGGCTTCTCTCCCCTGTGAAGTCTGAGCAAGTCCTGTCCTCCCTGGGAGGATTTGATGGCTTAGGGTTTCTGGGGCAGATTGCAGTGCTCTCCTGGAGACCCTGCTGGGTGTGGTGTGTTCTGGGCTGTGTCTCATTACTGATTACTGAATCCCCAGGCTGCACATGGTCAGGCTGATGCTGCTGGAGAGGCTGCTGCAGAATCTGCCCCAGCTGAGGAACGTGGGGGGGGTCCGGGCCATCCCTTACATGCAGGTGAGTGAGGAGGGCTCAGAGTTAAGCCCAAATCAAACAGTTCAATCACTGTTTCTATTTGCATGTGCTTTTCTCCTTCCTGCCCAGTCACAGTGTGAGTCCCTCTGTTGCAAAACATTCCTTACCCACAGGTTTTTGCTGGACTTGTGCCCTTTCTCAGTGTGACTTTACAGCTGACTGAGGAGCCTGAGGGCTCCAATCCTTGAGCTCCACTGTGTTTGGGAAGGTCTTGTGGCTTTATGCTGAATGTTCATATTAGGATGTGAGGCACAGGCTGGATTTGGGAAAGAGCACATATAAATCAAGATAAAATCAGTGCTGTTTAGTGAAAGAGAAATAGTTATCTTGATAATGTGGAACCTGCCCTCTAATAATTCTCTGGCTGCTTTTCCCAGGTTATTCTGATGCTCACAACAGACCTAGATGGGGAGGATGAGAAAGACAAGGGAGCTTTGGATAACCTTCTGTCCCAGCTGATTGCAGAGCTGGGCATGGACAAAAAGGTAAAGTGCAGTGTGGGCTGTTGCTCTGAATTTGCTCGTTCTAGACAGGGTTTCTTTCCTTGGAGGAATTAAATGCTTGGGAGCCACAGAAACATTGCTGTGTGGATGTGGTCAGGCAGTTCATTCCTCTTGCCTCCTTTCACGTAAGGTAGAAAATGACATGAGAGGAACTCCCACTGTTTCCTGGGTCTGACATCCACAAGGGAGCATGACAATTTGTTTTGCTGGAATTAAACTCTGAGAAGAGCCATGATCAGTAAATACATGATTGGCATATGTAGCTTTTCATTTGTATGGGACTGTTCTCTGGCAGCCAGGCCACTGCCTACCCTTCTGTTGAGGCATTTGTGCTGCTTTTTCAGTTCTGCTGCTTGAGCTTAAATTAGAAATGCTTCCTGAGGATCAGAGCACTGAACTTGAGAGGCTTGGGACACTGCTCAGCTCTGGCATTGAGCAGCAGGATGTGTCTTTTCCTGCAGGATGTGTCCAAGAAAAACGAGCGCTCCCCTGTGAACGAGGTGCACTTGGTGGTGATGAGGCTGCTCAGTGTCTTCATGTCCAGGACCAAGTCAGGATCCAAGACTTCCATTTGTGAGGTACATTCTCCAGATTGATTTGTCAGGGGATGATTTTCTCTCCCTTTACTCAGCTCTAACAAGACCCCACCTGGAGCACTGCACACAGTTCTGGTGTTCTCAACATGAGAACTCATGGAATTGTTGGAGCAAGTGCAGAGGAGGCCACAGAGGGGACTGGAGCACCTCCCCTATGGAGACAGGCTGGGACAGTTGGGAGTGCTCAGCATGGAGAGGAGAAGGTTGTGTGGTTTTGTGGAGACCCCACAACACCTGCCAGGGTCTGAAGGGACTGCAGGAAAGCCAGAGAGGGACTTTTCATCATGAGCTGGAGTGACAGGACAAGGGGGGAAGGGTCAGATTGAAAGAGGGGGAATTTAGATCAGATATTGGGAAGAAATCCTTCCCTGTGAGGGTGGGCAGGCCCTGGCACAGGGTGCCCAGAGAAGCTGTGGCTGCCCCTGGATCCCTGGCAGTGCCCAAGGCCAGGCTGGATGGGGCTTGAAGCAAAGTGGGAGAGAGGAAGGTGTCCCTGCCCATGGCAGAGGGTGGAGTAGGATGAACTTTAAGGTCTCTTCCAAGCCAAACCAGTCTGGGATTCCATGATGTGCTTGGAGGGCTTTTGTTCATCAAAAATGATCTGAAAGCTACAAACTGAAATAACAGATGTAAAACTGAAACATCCTTGAGAGTGCTTTGGAAAAATTTATAGGGAACCTGTAGTGTTACTGAACTCTTGTGGAAAAAGAGTTTTGAAAGTAGGGCTGGAGGAAGCAGCCGTGTAAAGACAATTGGATGCTCTTGTTTTGTGCATGGTTCCAGACTGAGCTCAGGGCAGCACATTAATGATGGTACTTAAAAGGGTCTGGCAGATTTTTCCCTTGCATCTCACCAGTGCTGAAGGGGTTAAAGAGGATTTGTAATGTGATTATTGGAAAGCAATATGCTGCTGTGTCAACGTAAAAGTCGCTAAGAGGATTCCTTAGATATTTGTTGCTAAAAGGTACAGTAATAAGGCATAAAAAGCAGTATGTGTGGTGGGAAGGAGATTAATAAAAAAGCATAGAGGTTAAAAAATTTAGTCTGAACTGCATCAAATTTTAATGAGCTTATGAGCTGTGGGGTTTGTTTGGATTTACAGGGCTGCTTTAATAGTTTTATTTACAGTAGCTTTTTCTCCAGCCTTTGTTACTCACTTGAGCTTCCCACAGAAATCAAAGCTCCTCGTCTTGCAGAATGCAGGTGGAGCAATACCTGGGTGGAGCAGAGCCTGTGAGCGGCAGCTGCAACAGGGACTCTTTCTCTACCAGGATTCACGCCCAGCTGGCCAAATCCCAGATAAACAAATAGAAATCCCAACTTAAAAACAAAAAAAAGAAGGGGAAAAAAAAGAAGAGAAAAAAGCCCTAGTCGTCTAATCCACAGCAGAGTGGCCTCTGGCACATGTGTCGAGGGGAGATTAGACTTAAGAGGAGATTTTATTTGTTTTCCTTTACTAAGCACTTGTTCAAAAGAGTCTCTGTAAATATTTGAGTTGCTTTTCATAAACACAAAAAAAACCCCAAAAACCCCAACCTCAAACAAACCCCAAACTTAAAAGCTGCCTGCAAAGTTTCATCCAGACCTGCTCTCTTGCCCACACTGTCAGCAGGTGCTCAGGGCTGCCCCAGCTCTCCTCACTGCAGGTTCCCAGGTGTGTTCCTGATCCAGCTCCTTCCCTCTGTTCCAGGCTTCCTCCCTGATCTCCAGTGCCACAGCAGCTGCCTTGCTGAGCTCTGGTGCTGTTGATTACTGTCTGCACGTGCTCAAGTCCCTGCTGGAGTACTGGAAGAGCCAGCAGAATGATGAAGAGCCCGTGGCCACCAGCCAGCTGCTGAAGCCTCACACCACCTCCTCTCCCCCTGACATGAGCCCCTTTTTCCTCCGCCAGTACGTGAAGGTGAGTCCTGCCTGTGCTGGGAGCTGGGCAGGGCCTGCGCTGAGGGGAGGCTGCACACAGCTGGGAAAGCAGCCCTGCACCAGGAGTTTGCCCTTAGAAGAGCAACCAAAATCCATCTTGTGGCACAAAGTTACAACTGGGAGTGCTCCAGTTCTCACAGGGCAGCTCAGCTCCTCTCCCATCTCTCACTTGGTGCACTCCTAACCAAGGGTTCTATGGAGCTGTTCCTGGAGGAATTGTTAATCATCCTGAAGGGAAGCTGCTCCAGCCCATGACTGCCTGTGCTTGGCAGGCAGAATTCCTGAACTTAGTGTGCCAAGGAAGTGGAATGGTGGATGGGAATTTCCACAGTAATTCCCAGGCTTGTTGCACCACTGTGGTGCCATTATGCCATGGTTTGGTGTTTGTACAGGTGCAGTGCAAAAAGCCTGATTAAATGTAAGAATGTCTGCTGAGTTGAACTGCTTTATTGCTCCAGACTAGCTTAGTGCATCCTCACAGCTGCCATCCAGTTCAAGGCTTTGTGCAGGTTCTTACTCATCATTTGGGAACGTTCTTTGGGCTGCAAAGGGGCAGAAATGTGTTGTTTTTAAAAATTCACCAAAAGCACCCTGTCATTCATCATGGCACCACACTGGGTGTGCTCAGAGCCTGAGGGATTTCTCTTGCTGCCAGGGTCATGCTGCAGATGTTTTTGAGGCCTACACTCAGCTCCTGACAGAGATGGTGCTGCGCCTGCCCTACCAGATCAAGAAGATTGCAGACACCAACTCCCGCATCCCCCCGCCCATCTTTGATCACTCTTGGTTCTACTTTTTGTCTGAGGTAAGCAAGAACATGATACACCTGCAGATTTCCACAAGAAAACTCCAACAATGATTTCTTTCATGGGAGAGATGAGCTTTTGCAGGGCTGATCTCAGCTCCATCTTGTATTTTTAATCCCCTTGAAAGAAGGTGAACAGTTGGCTTTGTGTATTTCTGTTGAACAGGAATCTGTAGGAAAACACACATGAAAAATGAGGTTGCTGTTATTTCTTGAAACTCAGTGGTTGCTGCCACAAAGCTTAGGGAGAAAACCTGCTGTGAGATGGAAAAATGTAACATCATGCTCAGCTGTTGGTACTTGGGCCTTAAAAAAGAAATCAGGAAGATATTTGGTGTTTGTGTTCTCAGTTTGCTTCCTACTTGACATAACAAGTTATCTTACATTTACACAAGTATGAGTTAGGATTTCTTAATTAGCCTTGGTTGGGTGTTTGTTTGAGGTTGGAGATGTTTCCAGCAAGTGGTACAGTGCTGCTGTGCAGTGTCTGTTCTGCCTGGGACTTACAGGATTAAAGCTGGGCGAACTCATCTCCTATCTGTTTACCTTTTGGAAGAAACCCCTCATTTTTGGTGGCCAGTGTGATCTTACTGTGCCCTGGCTTCCCCCTGCAGTACCTGATGATCCAGCAGACGCCGTTCGTGCGGCGCCAGGTGCGCAAGCTGCTGCTGTTCATCTGCGGCTCCAAGGACAAGTACCGGCAGCTGCGGGACCTGCACACGCTGGACTCGCACGTGCGTGGCATCAAGAAGCTGCTGGAGGAGCAGGGCATCTTCCTGAGGGCCAGTGTGGTGACAGCCAGCTCAGGCTCTGCCCTGCAGTACGACACCCTGATCTCCCTGGTAAGGGCAGGAGCAGGGAAAGGGCCTTGGGGTGGTGTTGGTGTGACAGGAGCGCTGATGTGCTCTCATCCCATCCCTTTGTGCCTGCAGATGGAACATTTGAAGGCTTGTGCAGAGATTGCCACGCAGAGAACAGTGAACTGGCAGAAATTCTGCATCAAGGATGACTGTGAGTTCTGTCTCACAGGGCTTGGGGGAGCAGTGGTGTCGTGGTTGGGATCGAGGTGGCTCAGATGGCGAAGCTCAGCACAGATGAGGGTCTTAATAGGACTGAACTGTTTCCAGTACTAATTATCCCAGTGCCCTAATTGCATCTGGTCCTTGGCTAAAGAGCAAAATGTGCTGTAATGGATAACTTAGAGGAACAGGAGATCTGTGTTCTCTGGCTTGTGCTGCCATTGTGCCAGGGAGTCATTTGGGATGAGCCACTGTACCTGGTGTACCCCAGTGTTAGGCTTCTATGGTCCAGGGACAGGACAGTTGTGGGAGTTTGGTTCTTGTGTACAAAGGCTTTTGGTTTAGGCTGGGTTTTTTTACTTTTTTGTTTCTTTCTTTTCTTTTTTAATTCAGCCTTTAGTGGCATGGAGCAAGGTTAGGTTGGAGATCAGGGAAAGGTTCTTCCCCCAGAGGGTGCAGGCACTGCCCAGGCTCCCCAGGGAATGGGCACAGCCCTGAGGCTGCCAGAGCTCCAGAAGCATTTGGACAACGCTCTCAAGGATGCCCAGGGTGGGATTGTTGGGGTGTCTGTGCAGGACCTGGGTTGGATTCAATCCCTGTGGGCCTTTTCCAGCTCAGGAAATTCCATGATTGTGTGATTCAAACATTTTCCCCTTTCCTCCACAGCGGTTCTCTATTTCCTGCTCCAAGTCAGCTTCCTGGTAGACGAAGGAGTGTCCCCGGTTCTCCTGCAGCTGTTGTCTTGTGCTCTGTGTGGCAGCAAAGTGCTGTCTGTGGCTTCATCCTCTGGAGCTTCCAGCACCTCTTCCAGCTCAGCTCCTGCAGCATCAGGCTCGGGGCAGGCGGCAGCGCAGAGCAAATCCTCCACCAAAAAGAGCAAGAAGGAGGAAAAGGAGAAGGAGCGAGAGGGTGAGGGGCAGCAGGGCCCTGTCCTGTGGTTTTAGGGAGCAAGTCTGCTCCTCACAGCCTTTCTTACTCTGTTCAGAAAGAGCTGGATGATAAATCCTGCTGTTGGGAAAGGGTCATGGCTCGTGGCAAGGGCACCCACAGCCACCATCAGGAGAGAGGAGCAGTTTTCCCATGTGCAGAGGGGACTAAGGTGAAGCGGTGTGTCCTGAGAGTTGGGCTGAAACCACGTGCTGAGGACATCCCAAACCCGCTGTGTTTATTGCCTTGAGTGGGTTTGAAGTTGTCTAATGGTGTTACCTAATCTAGTGATGAAGCAGCTTCCACTTAACTTGCCCATCCTGGGTTGTAGGAGGCTGAAAGGCTCACGAGGATTAAAACAAATCCTGGGGATGCACACCCAGTTAGCTGTGCTCTGCAGTGATTGTGTTCAGACTTGTTTCCTCTGGCTGCCTTGGAAGCTCTGCTGGAGCCAGGGCTGCTGCTTAATGAATATCCACAGTCCTGGGAAAGTAATTAAGCTTCCCTATAAAAGTCACGGGCATAAATTCTCTCTTGGCTTTTCTTCAAGGAGCCGCTTTGGCTTTCACCATCAGATGGTTCTCTGTGAGTCTTTTCATTGCCTCATGGTCAGTCCTTTTCTTTTTATCAGGTTGTGTAGCACATTTCTCACGTCCTCACTGGCAAGTTTTCCTGCAGTTTTTTTCCTGTTAATCAGGAGTGCTGGGTTATATTTTTGAAAAAGACATGAATATTAAACTTTCTTGTTACCTGAAACATAATAATTTGTCCCCATTATCCTGACTCTTTGAAATAGCAGAGTGGCCTGCCTGTGAGGTGCTGCATTTATCTTCTCCCTAAAGCCCTCCCTGTGTCCCTAGGTGAGGGTTCAGGCAGCCAGGAGGACCAGCTGTGCACGGCCCTGGTGAACCAGCTGAACAAGTTTGCTGACAAGGAGACCCTCATCCAGTTCCTGCGCTGCTTCCTGCTGGAATCCAACTCCTCCTCAGTGAGGTGGCAGGCCCACTGCCTGGCCCTGCACATCTACAGGTGAGCCTGGGGCTGCCTCAGGGCCAGAGCCTCTCCCTGAAGGACGCTGGAGCCTGCAGGTGTTGGGCCCCTCTGGAATTGCCCTCGTGGTTTGCAGTTACTGGGGCCAGAGGTGGAAGTTGTGACTTAACCGTGATCGATCTCAGTTGTCACCTGCAAGGAGCACTTCATTTCTGCCTGTAAAATCTCACTCCTGTCGTGACCAGGAGCAGGTGTTTGTGGGCAAAGTGAATTTCTGAGGCAGATCCAGACTCCCACCGTGAAAAGTTGGGAGCTGTGTGGGGAGAGGAGTGCTTTGGGGGGCTGGATTCCTTCAGAGCTCCCTTCAGTTATTGCAGGACAGCTGCTTTTGTTTTGGAGTGCTGGAAAACAGATGGGTTCAAGGGATGGTGGGATTTAGCTCTGTGGGCTCTGCAAGATGATGGTTTCCCACTTTGGTGGACTGGAGCTTATGTTCTTCTGCACAAGAACCCTGATTGTCTGTAATCCACCCCACAGGAACTCCAACAAGTCCCAGCAGGAGTTACTGCTGGATCTCATGTGGTCCATCTGGCCAGAGCTCCCAGCCTATGGAAGAAAGGCTGCCCAGTTTGTAGATCTCCTGGGATATTTCTCCCTGAAAACACAGCAGACTGAGAAAAAGGTACAGTGACATTCCAGAAGGGAGGTGCAGCATGCCAGGTGCTCATTTTTGATACAGCTGGCACAGATTTTCTGTCAGAAGAGCTTCTGCTGGAAATTCTTCATGTTATTAGAACTTTAATGTTAAAAAAAAGTAGGATCCTTAAAGAATTTGGAAGTGTGGGGTTTTGTTTTATTGTTTTGGGGGTGAAATTGTGCTGGTGGGTTTTTATTGAGAAAAATACTTCTTTCCCACAGGAGGCTTTTGTGGATCTGGCAGCTCCAGTTTATAGATTTTTGATATTGCAGCTCTTAGAAATATTTTGTAACCATGGTTTTTGAACAAAGGAAGTTGTGGCCTCTTTTAGGGGATCAGTGGGATTGAGAACAAATAATTTAGACCCATTGATACTTGCATGAGTATGTTTAAAGTGGGGAATCCTGTACAAATCTTGGCAGGCACTTGCAGGGATTGACTGACAAACAGCACTCACTGCGTAAATCTCAAATTTTAGGATCAATTACAGTCCTGGATAATGATTTAAACACATAAATTCCTGTGGGTGTGGTGTGTACTTCTTTTGGGGCACCTGCAACACCACAAGATGAGGATATTTGTGTCTGTGTAGCAATGAAAGCATTGTTTTGAGGAATGTCTTTGCCTGGTTTTCTTTCAGCTGAAGGAATATTCCCAAAAGGCCGTGGAGATCCTCCGGACTCAAAACCACATTCTCACCAACCACCCCAACTCCAACATCTACAAGTGAGTCACTTGTGCCATTGATCCAGGTCACTGGAGGGCTTTCCAGCCGAGCTCCATCCATGGGGAGTACCCAGGGAAGGCGCTGGGGATGGGCCCTGCTGAGGTTTGTGCCTGCTGGGCTTGGGAGAGCAGCAGAATCCTTTCTGCCAGATGCAAACCTGACATTGGGCCCTTCCAGCAGAGCTTGGCTTGAGCTCTTCTGCTGTCAGTCAGTAAATGCTATAAAATCTTAGGCCCAGCTGGAGAATAGAGATTTGCAGTTTTGAGAGTTATGTTCTTGGTCCCACCTTGGCCATTGATAATTACAATAAAAATGCTTAGTTAAAAGCTGTTACTTCCAGTGTGATTTACATTGGAACAGTTCTGTTACACACTGGGACTGGGAAATGGGGGAAATTAAAGTGATTCTAGTTGAATGGCCTGGGTTTAATGCAGCAAATGCCCAAGTCCATGTGTGAGTGTTGTTCCCTCATTCCAGCACATTGTCTGGGCTTGTGGAATTTGATGGCTACTACCTGGAGAGTGATCCTTGCCTTGTCTGCAACAACCCCGAGGTGCCTTTCTGTGTAAGTAACCCTGGAATCACACAGCCATGGAACATCCTGCGTTGGAAAGGGCTCACAAGGATCAAATCCAAGCCTGGCTCTGCACAGACATCCCAACAATCCCACCCTGGGCATCCCTGGGAGTGCTGTCCCAATGCTCCTGGAGCTCTGGCAGCCTCAGGGCTGTGCCCATTCCCTGGGGAGCCTGGGCAGTGCCTGCACCCTCTGGGGGAAGAACCTTTCCTGATCCAGCCTAACCCTCCCCTGACACAGCTCCAGCTACTCTGCATGACACCAGCACTAACTGCAGTTATTAAATCCTTTCCAGTGGTGGGGATCCCAACCCTTTCCAGGTGTGGTTTCCTGTGTCCCTGAGGTTTTGGGGTGCCCTCTGACAGGCAGTGTGTTCCTGCTTTGTCTCCCAAGTACAGCAGGGAGCCCAACCCTTGGTTTCCCGTGTCCCTGAGGTTTTGGGGTGCTCTCAGACAGGCAGTGTTCCCTTGGTTTGTCTCCCCAGTACATCAGGGATCCCAGCCCTTTCCAGGTGTGGTTT
The DNA here is from genome assembly GCF_000277835.1 of Geospiza fortis. Lineage (NCBI taxonomy): Eukaryota > Metazoa > Chordata > Aves > Passeriformes > Thraupidae > Geospiza > Geospiza fortis. The sequence goes on along the minus strand of NW_005054473.1, from coordinate 105,626 downwards.
CCTGTGTCCCTGAGGTTTTGGGGTGCCCTCTGACAGGCAGTGTGTCCTTGCTCTGTCTCCCCAGTACAGCAGGGATCCCAACCCTTGGTTTCCTGTGCCCCTGAGGTTTTGGGGTGCCCTCTGACAGGCAGTGTGCCCTTGCTCTGTCTCCCCAGTACATCAAGCTGTCGTCCATCAAAGTGGACACGCGCTACACGACCACGCAGCAGGTGGTGAAGCTCATTGGCAGCCACACCATCAGCAAGGTGACAGTGAAGATTGGGGACCTGAAACGAACCAAGATGGTGAGAACCATCAACCTCTACTACAACAACAGGACCGTGCAGGCCATCGTGGAGCTGAAGAACAAGTACGTTCATCAAGTTTTGTGTGCAGTCTCTGAATCGGATTCGTTCCCTTGGCTTGTTTTTCCCCAAGGTTCCTCCTTAGACTATTACTCATCACTCTTAGCCCACATTGGGTGGGATTGTTCTGAATCCCCTACAATTGTGGAAGCAAAGATCCAGATTTCCTCTGAAGCTTGAAGAATGTCTATAAAATTTGTGGATTCTGATTTTGTCCAGGCTCGCTTTAAAGCACCTGACTTAATTGTGTGGGAACCAGCAGTAAAACTGAGAGCACTTCATGGGTAGTTTGACTCCAAAAGGGATTTGGACTTTGCAGCATGTCCAGGAATGCTGAAAGCATTAACATTGTTTCTTTGAAGCCATAGAGTAGAATTAAAATTAGAAGTTGGATGGTCTCACTCAGCTCTGTTTTACCTACCAGAAATGGCTCCTTTTCAACACACTGCTCAGTCTGGAGCCAGTCCTGCTTATGTGCTTCCCCTTCTTACTTCTTGAGATGTTCTCACCAGAATCAGATCTCTCTGGCTTAGGGATTAATCTGTGCCCGCCGCTTATTGCTTATTTGAAGTCTTAATCCTCTGTGACATCACAAGTGGCTGCTGTGGAGAGGATTATGATGTCACAAAGAGAGGATTCTGACTTCAGGTTGAGAATAAGCAGTGGGAGCAGATGAGATCTTTAAGAAATAAATATCCTGTTTTCATGCAAATGTCCTTACTAATAAAAAAATGGAGGTGAAAATCCCTAGAAAATGTCTGTAGAATTAAAGTTTTTCCATGAGGCATCAACAGCTCTTTAATCCCAAACAGTCTCTCTCTATGAAGAGGATAAAGGCTTAAAATGTATTTCTGGCTACATATCATGTCAATACAGAAGCTAAGGAAACGAATCCTAGAACTGCTCTCCATTCATCCCAGTTAAAGGAGATTTGGAGCCGAGACGGTTGCATTTGGCTTTTCCTCACATGTGGGTGGGGAGGGAACTTCCCTGTGGAAAACCTTCCCTTCCTTTATCTTCCTTTGCTTCCCTCCCTTCCCTTCCCTCCCTCCTGCAGGCCGGCTCGCTGGCACAAGGCCAAGAAGGTGCAGCTGACCCCGGGGCAGACGGAGGTGAAGATCGATCTGCCCCTGCCCATCGTGGCCTCCAACCTGATGATCGAGTTCGCCGACTTCTACGAGAACTACCAGGCATCCACCGAGACCCTGCAGTGCCCGCGCTGCAGCGCCTCGGTGCCCGCCAACCCCGGCGTGTGCGGCAACTGCGGCGAGAACGTCTACCAGTGCCACAAGTGCAGGTCAGGGTCACTGAGTGTCACTGTGTGTGCCCCCAGAGTCACTGTGTGTGCCCCCAGAACGTGTACCAGTGCTACAAGTGCAAGTCAGTGTCACTGTGTGTGTCCCTAAAGTCACTGTGTGTGCTCCCAGAGTCACTGTGTGTGCCCCCAGTGCCCCCAGAGTCACTGTGTGTGCCCCCAGAGTCACTGTGTGTGCCCCCAGAACGTGTACCAGTGCCACAAGTGCAAGCCAGGGTCACTGTGTGTGCCCCCAGAGTCACTGTGTGTGCTCCCAGAGTCACTGTCTGTGCCCCCAGAACGTCTACCAGTGCCACAAGTGCAAGCCAGGGTCACTGTGTGTGTCCCTAAAGTCACTGTGTGTGCTCCCAGAGTCACTGTCTGTGCCCCCAGAACGCCTACCAGTGCCACAAGTGCAGGTCTGTGTGTCACTGTGTCACTGTGTGTGCCCCCAGTGCCCCCAGGGTCACTGTGTCTGCCCCCAGAACGTGTAACAGTGCCACAAGTGCAGGTCTGTGTGTGTCCCCAGTGTCCCTATGTGTGTCCCCAGAGTCCCTGTGTCCCCAGAACATCTACCAGTGCCCCAAGTGCAGCTCTGTGGGTGTCCCCAGAATGTGTAGCAGTGCCCCAAGTGCAGGTGTGAGTGTCCCCCAGAGCCCTCCCGGGTGCCCCACACCCCCTGCCATGTAAATCCCCCATTCTGGTTAATACAAGCACACAATCAAATTAGTGGGGAAGTATAAAACAGGCTTACAGGGATTTAATGTAATGCAGGCTAACAAAAGGAGCCTGGGAGCACAATTCTCAGCCAGCTGAAGTTTCACATCCAGCCTCGAAGTTCACAGCACAGAATTCCCCGGAGCAGGTTATTTTTGGCCTGCCTGGGCTGGAGGCTGGAGTTCAGCTGGGGGATTGCAGGGCTTCCCCCAGGATCCCTGGCTGGGCTGGACAGACAGTTCTATTCATGGCTTTTGTTGTGCTTTCCTCATTCAGAGCAGGCTCAGGGGTAATGTACTGTGTGCTATTCACACTTCTACTACAGCCTTAGAAATTCTTCTCTTTTGTCACTTTTGTCTCCTTATCTGATATCTCTTTCCCCTTATTGTTGTCCCTATTCCTCTCTAATTCTCATGGGATTCGAGGTGTTTAGCAGGCTCTTTCCTGGTGATTGCTGGTGTGTGGAAAGGTTTCCACATCCCTTCTGGAGCTCTGGGAGCTATAAATCAGTTCTGTCTGCTGCCCTGCTCTGCACTGGGGAGAAGTGCAGGGCAAAGGCCAAACCCTACAAACCAGAACAGTTCCTTCATCTGTGTTCTCCTAAAGGACACAGTGCCCCAGCCTGACTTTCTGCCGGGAATTACTGTCATTACAGTGGAATTGTTAGGAACAATTTCTGTTCCTGCTTTTTCCAGCCAGAACGTGGCACTGCTGGAAGGACTTTTTTTATTGCCTGATCTGTAGGTTTTGATTCTCAAGTATTTCCCTTCCCCGGGGCAGTCTGGTCACCGAGGTGTTTAAAGTCACCCATCTCTTTTACCCGAGCCTGTTCACTTTGTTCCATCGCCTTGAGCTGCAGGTTTTGAGCTGCTGCCTTCCTTGCAGGTCCATCAATTATGATGAGAAGGATCCTTTCCTGTGCAATGCCTGTGGCTTCTGTAAATACGCCCGCTTCGACTTCATGCTCTACGCCAAGCCCTGCTGCGCCGTGGACCCCATCGAGAACGAGGAGGATCGCAAGAAGGTGGGGCTGGCAGGAGCTCCTGGGGCTCTGGCACTCTGTGGGCACAGCAGGGCTCCATCCCCTCTTGTGGGCACAGCAAAGCTCCATCTCCTGTTAAAATCAGTGCTCCTTCAAGGCTCCTCACTGACCGTTGCGTTCTGGGTTTGTGTTTTGCTCCACCAGACAAGTAATTCTTCAAAAGGCATCATTCAGTGCCTCACTTATGAACTGACTGCATCTCCTTGCCTTGCTGCAGAAGGGGATGGATTTGGGTTATTTTGTTGGCTTCCCATGCCACCTGAGGAGCCCTGCTAATGAATGAAGAGCCCTGTGCACTCTGTGTCCTGTCCCAAAGGATCAGTGTGCTCAGTAGTGCCACAGGATGTGCTCAGTAGTGTCACAGGGTGTGCTGAGTGTAGTGCCACAGGATGTGCTCAGTAGTGCCACAGAGTGTGCCCAGTAGTGTCACAGAGTGTGCCCAGTAGTGCCACAGGGTGTGCTCAGTAGTGCCACAGGGTGTGCTCAGTAGTGTCACCACAGTGCTTCTCAGGGCAGAACCAGGCTGCAGGGTCACAATTTAGTGATCCCCCCCCAAAAAAGGCAAAGGACAAGACTTGGAGCTTGGTGGTTGTGGTTCTGAAAATGAAATAAGAGTTTCCTTTCCTTTTCCCTGGGCAGGCAGTGACAAACATCAACACTCTGCTGGACAAGGCTGACAGGGTGTATCACCAGCTGATGGGACACCGACCACAGCTGGAGAACCTGCTGTGCAAAGTGAACGAGGCAGCCCCTGAGAAGCCCCAGGTAAGCAGGGCCAGGTGCAGCTTGCACAGAGCTCAGGCTGGGCTCGCACTGGCCTTGGCTCTGCCCAAGGCAGTCCTTGCCTCAGGTGCTGCTCTGCTGTTGTTATTTTTGTGTGGAGCCTCCCTTTGTGATTCCTCTTTGCTTTCCCTGTTCCAGGATGAGTCTGGCAGCAGTGGAGGGATCAGTTCTACCTCAGCCAGTGTGAACAGGTACATCCTGCAGTTAGCCCAGGAGTACTGTGGGGACTGCAAGAACTCCTTCGATGAACTGTCCAAAATCATCCAGGTACAACGTGCTTTGGTTTGGATTTGGGCCAGGTGTTTATTAGAAAAAAGAAAAAACCAAGATGTTGCCATTCTTGATTTAATGATATCATTAACAGCAGGTGATAATGATATCATTAAATCAAGATGATGATATCAGTAACAATGATAATGATATCATTAACAGCTGCATATTTTCAGGAAAATAATAATAATTTCTAAAAACTATGTATTAATTACTAAAATTTCAGCTAGCTTGTGAAGCTGGTTTTTTCAGCAGCTACATCATGAAGAGCAGGAGACTGAACAGATGGTTAATTAAAGAGAATTGAATTTTTGCATGTATCCAAGTGTTTGAAAACACACCAGTCTGAAGGGTGACCTACAGAAGTGTTTTATAAATTAAATATGTTTATTTGTGCTCAACAAGTCCCATAAACACTGGAAAACCTGCTACATCATGAATGTCCTTTTGGCTGTGATATTTAAGCATATTAAATATATTTGGCTCTTTATATAAAGAATAAATTACTCTGAAGAGTAAGTACTCAAAGAATTGACTTACTCTGCCAGTATTAACAGTAGTTAATACTATGGGTTTGTCACATTTCCAGTGTTGTATTGCATGTAGTTTAAACAGCAGGGAGGATAAAGTGATAAAGTTCTGGAATGTTCTGCTGGGGAGGTGGTGCAGTCACCATCCCTGGGTGTGTTTAACAAAGCCTGGATGTGGCACTGGGGGCCAGGGTTCAGTTGAGCTGTTGGGGCTGGGTTGGACTCAATGATCTTTAAGGTCTCTTCCAACCTGGTGATTCTGTGAATTCTGTGATAAATAAGAGTTAGGCTGATATTCCTCATAGATTTCCCAAGTCTTCTCTTGCCATGAAGGATTTCAAGTTTGGAAACACTTGGTTAAAAATGTCAGGAAAATTAATCCACAAACATCAGAGGTTTATGTCCAAAAAGGAGACAGAGGAGTCCTTTCACTTAATTCGAATAAAGGGAGAGGCCATGGGGCATTCCCCTGGGGCCTCTCCAATCTTTGGAGAACCCAACCTCCTTTTTATACCAATTTTCTGGCCACATTTCCCTTCTCTCTTTCCCCATTGGCTGAGGTACTTGAGAGGTACAGACTTCCCAATACACCTGATACCAAAGATTTCCCTCTAGTGTATAACCCTCCCTTTTAATTATTAATTCTTGTGGAATTTAGGGTTTTTCTTCATTGTTTCCTTCATCTTTCAATATCCAATTTCATTTATCAGCAAACCTAAAGTTTATTTGTAAAGGCAAATATCTTTTTCCAATCAGTGGAATCCTTCCCATTGTTTCTTTCATCTCTCAGTGCTGGTTTTATTTACCAGCAGACCCACAGCTTGTTTGTAAGGACAAATCCCTCATTCCTCTCAAAAATACTTCTCCCCAAAATACTCAGTAAAAATGTCAGGAAAATTAATCCACAAACACCAGAGGTTATGTCCAAAAAGGAGACAGAGGAGTCCTTTCTGGCTTTATTCAAATAAAGGGAGAGGCCATGGGGCATTCCTCTGGTTCTCTCCAATATTTGGAGGATGCAGCCTCCTTTTTATCCCAGTTTCCCAGCTGCATTTCCCTTCTCTCTTTCCCCATTTCTGAGGTACTTGAGATGTACAGACTTCCCAGAACGCCTGATCCCAAAGATTTCCCTCTAGTGTATAACCCTCCCTTTTAATTATTAATTCTTGTGGAATTTAGGGTTTTTCTTCATTGTTTCTTTCATCTTTCAATATCCAATTTCATTTATCAGCAAACCCAAAGTTTATTTGTAAAAGCAAATATCTTTTTCCAATCAGTGGAATCCTTCTCATTGCTTCTTTTATCTCTCAGTGCTAGTTTTATCTTTTACCAGCTTGCTTGTAAAGACAAATCCCTCATTCCTCTCAAAAGTATTTCTCTCTGAAATACTCAGTGAAGATAACCTGGTAGTGGCATTGTGCTGGCTGACAGCTGCTCCTGTGTGTTCCCAGAAAGTGTTTGCCTCGCGGAAGGAGCTGCTGGAGTACGACCTGCAGCAGCGCGAGGCGGCCACCAAGTCCTCGCGCAGCTCGGCGCTGCCCACGTTCACGGCCAGCCCGTACCGGGCCCCGTCCCTGCTCGGCTGCGG
>NW_005054473.1:85980-98973 GCF_000277835.1 Geospiza fortis | reverse complement strand
CACCAACGGCGCCATCCGCCACATCCTGGTGGCGCAGGGGCTCATCCGGGAGCTCTTCGACTACAACCTGCGCCGGGGCGCGGCCGCCATGCGCGAGGAGGTGCGGCAGCTCATGTGCCTCCTGACCAGGTGAGAGCTGCTCTGAGGAGCATCCTCCTTGGGGTGATGCCTGAGGGCTTCTGCTTTTGTATTTTCTGTGTATTTGTGAGCCTGCAGTTCTGTAGTGCAGAACTCCAAACCCCACACGCAGTGCCAGCTGCTGCTCTCCCGTTTGGGGCACACACAGCAATTCCTCTCCAGGCCTGGCACTCAAGGACACCTCACTGCCTCAGGATTTCATATATTCATTTAATTTATTATTTATTATTTGTATTTACAATCTGTAATTTATAATATAACCCTGCACTTCTTTAGCATACAACTCCAAACCCCACACGCAGTGCCAGCTGCTGCTCTCCCGTTTGGGGCACACACAGCAATTCCTCTCCAGGCCTGGCACTCAAGGACACCTCACTGCCTCAGGATTTCATACATTCATTTAATTTATTATTTATTATTTGTATTTATAATCTGTAATTTATAATATAACCCTGCACTTCTTTAGCATACAACTCCAAACCGCACACGCAGTGCCAGCTGCTGCTCTCCCGTTTGGGGCACACACAGCAATTCCTCTCCAGGCCTGGCACTCAAGGACACCTCACTGCCTCAGGATTTCATACATTCATTTAATTTATTATTTATTATTTGTATTTATAATCTGTAATTTATAATATAACCCTGCACTTCTTTAGCATACAACTCCAAACCGCACACGCAGTGCCAGCTGCTGCTCTCCCGTTTGGGGCACACACAGCAATTCCTCTCCAGGCCTGGCACTCAAGGACACCTCACTGCCTCAGGATTTCATACATTCATTTAATTTATTATTTATTATTTGTATTTATAATCTGTAATTTATAATATAACCCTGCACTTCTTTAGCATACAACTCCAAACCGCACACGCAGTGCCAGCTGCTGCTCTCCCGTTTGGGGCACACACAGCAATTCCTCTCCAGGCCTGGCACTCAAGGACACCTCACTGCCTCAGGCCCCAGAGATTAAACAAAAGGGAGCTGGGGGAGCAAACTTGGGGTGAATGACTTCATTAGCTGAAGCTGGAATTGGAGGATTAACCCCCAACATGCAAATGGACCAAAGTGATAAAAGTGTGAAAACCCGTGAGTGAGCCGTGGTCCATTTTTGGGTGCAGCCCCTGGGGGGCTTCATCTGCCCGAGATGTACCTGAGGGCCCTTCAGTAAATACTTTTTATTCCCTTAATTTTATCTGGCCTCTATTTTAGGGTAGTCCCAAAAAGGCATCAGGAAAGCCCCCTGAGGAAGGGAAAGCCTCATAGGGAGAGTTACCTCAGAATCACATAGTGGTCTGGGTTGGAAGGGACTTCAGAATCCCACCCCTGCCATGGGTGTGTTGTACACCAGCAAAGTGTGACCCCCAACTCCCTGTGCCTTGTTACCAGCTGAGCTGAAATCCCAGGAGCTTTTGACATTTAGTACAAGCAGAGCATAACAGTGTTGTCTTTTTTCCTCCTGGAATCAGGGACAATCCAGAGGCCACACAGCAAATGAATGATTTAATCATTGGGAAGGTTTCTGCAGCTCTGAAGGGACACTGGGCAAATCCAGACTTGGTGAGAGACTCCAGTGTTTTCCTGTTTCTTTGTTGTGCCCCTCTGCACTGCTGGTGTTATCTAATCATTGCATGTTCTCTCTTATGGTCTGTTTGTAAGAAAAAAAATTGAGTTTTGATAGGAAATTTTGGGGGTACCAGTTGTTGGTTTTTCTGGGTCTGGATTGAAGGCACTTGAGACAGTAATTCATGTTCAGACTCAGGTGTTTATTATTTCTTATCAGTAAAACAGTCTCACAACCATGAGTTCAGCAGCTTTTCATTAGAAGGCACAAAATGGCCAACAATCTCTTGGTACAAGGGCTTTTAAGACTAAACTATCCAATTACAAAATGCCACCCAAACCCATGGAGAAGAAGCCCAGGACAACACCCTGTGCCCTGCATCTTGCTCCCATCCACAACACACTAAAAATCCCAAAACCTCAATTTCTCACCTAAATGATACACCTACACTGCTCTCTGTAATCTATTTCACACTTTTGTGGATTCCAGTCTATCTTGGAGTCCAGGAAACTTTCTCCATGAGTGAGGGTCAGAGTCAGTGCTCCATGGGGGTCAGGGCACTCCAGAGCAGACAGGGAAATATTCCTGGTGCCCTGGGTTTCCACAGGAAGTGACATAAATGTCAGAGTACAGCACAAAATTTTGTGTACAGGTACCTGCTGAAGCTTCCTCAGGCAGTTCCCTGCCTTGGCTTTGCTTGTACCTCTCCAACAGGTCGTGTCCCCCCAAGTGTGCATGGGGTTAAGCTAACCCAGATCCTTGTGTTTTGAACCTGAGTTGATTAAAGCTGGGAAGGCAGCAGGGAGTGGGGCACCCCCAGGAGCTGGAGCTGTGTGTGTTGCAGGCGAGCAGCCTGCAGTACGAGATGCTGCTGCTGACAGACTCCATCTCCAAGGAGGACAGCTGCTGGGAGCTGCGCCTGCGCTGCGGTGAGTGCGGGACCAGCAAGGGCAGCATTTCCACCTCTAAACCCACCTCAAGTGCTGCCTAGAGCTGTGTCCTGTCTGCAGCTCTCCCAGGATAATGAACACCTCTGTCTGCTTTCAGCTCTCAGCCTCTTCCTGATGGCAGTGAACATCAAGACCCCGGTGGTTGTTGAAAACATCACCCTCATGTGCCTGCGCATCCTCCAGAAGCTCATCAAGCCTCCTGCTCCAACCAGCAAGAAAAACAAGGTACTGCCTTGAGGCTGAGCAAAACGTTGAGAATTTGCTGATTGAAGTCTGGCACGCTGATCTCAGTGAGGAATCAGTTTGTGAGGAAGCCAGGACTTGCTTTTCCTGGTCCCTGTTCCTAGGGAAGCACAAGCCCTGTGACTCTGGTCGTTACACACTGCGAATTACTGATGACTGCTTTCTATTTTTCACTGGGTTTTGGTGACTTTAACCACAACTGTTGAGGGCTTACTGTTTTCTCCTCAGATCTGAGAGGGGAAAGAGCTACTTCAAAGCCACAGCTTGGTTATTTTGGGCAGGCTTTAGGCTTTCAGCAGCTTTGTAGAATCAAGTACCTAAATTTGAAAGAATCAAGTACTTTTGACTCAGATTTTAAATACAGAGCTACAGTTCTCATTAAAATATATTGATTGATTGCTGTTGATTTTCATTTAGGGTTAGATTTGCAGGAGAGAAGGTATTTTTCTGCTTTGATCTGCCTGTCTGATAATCACAGATGGATGTCAGAGATGGGTTTACTGATATCTCAGTAGGAACTGGAACATCTCTCTTAGCTCACCATTAACAGACACTGCATTACCCTGCTGCTGTCCAAGAGCTGCATTTGCCTCTTCCTGGCCCAGCCCCAGAAGTTGCTCTTTGGGAGCAGACTGTGGATTTCTGAAAAATCACAGAGCTTTTTTATTTGTTAGGATGTGCCCATGGATGCCCTCACCACTGTGAAGCCTTACAGCAATGAAATCCATGCACAGGCTCAGCTGTGGCTCAAGAGGGACCCCAAGGCATCATATGAAGCTTGGAAGAAGTGCCTCCCTGCCAGAGGTAACCCCTGTGCCTGTGACCTGCTGCAGTTCTGTGCAGGAACATGTGTGTCCCCACATTTAATAAGGAATGTGCTTCTGTGGAGTTGCATTGGCTTCTGTCCTGTGACATCTGATTCCATCCTCACATTTAGTCCTTAGAGTTGTAGCACTGACTTTTCTGGGCTGTGTGCCTCAAACCCTAAACAGAAAATGCTCTGTGCCCAGAGAGAATCAGGGACTAAAAAATGAAACTTGTTGCTTACTTAAATTGATAGCACCCATCTGGAAAGCTGATGGGATTCCTTGAGAGAGGCTCTGGGATTTGCATGAGGCTTGGAACTGAGCATGGCTCCACACAGGAGTGAAAATGGCAGCAGGAGATGGGAAGCACTCAGTTCCCAGCTGGAGTTTGGCGAGTTCCAGTAGGAAGACAAAAATACTCTGGCAGTTTGCAGCTCATGACTGCTGACAGTTCTCTTGGGCTCTGCTCAACATTGCAGGTGCAGATGCCAACGGGAAAACTCCCAGCAAAGCTGAGCTTCACCAGCTCTACTTGTCAGAAAAATACGTCTGGAAGTGGAAGCAGTTCATGAGTCGCCGTGGGAAGAGAACTTGTCCTCTGGATCTCAAGCTGGGACACAACAATTGGCTGAGACAGGTAAAGGTGGGGAGAGCCTGGGGCAGGGCTCAGTCACACAGTGTGGGTGGTTTGCTGCAGCTCCTCTGCAGGGGTGTCTGGGGAGGCACTCACTGCCTCTGATTCCAAGTCAGGTTTGCAGCTGTGCTCCCTTAGGGAGCTCAGATCAAACATTGATCTGGGAGTCTGTGGCTTCTTAAACTCTGAACCTTTGATTGCCACGGTGCTCCTGTGCCTGATGAGCTGCACCTCTGAGGGTCCTGGAGCAAAGCTTTGCTTCCTGTGTGTGTGCACTAGCAGGTCCATGCCCTCTTTAAACGCTTGGGTGCTGAGCAGAGCAGAAATTGTCACAGAACCAAGTGTTGGGAGAACAAGAAAAGGCTGCCACCGGGTCACCCAACAGTGCCTGTGTTTTGCCTTCTTGTGAGCTGTCATCTGTGCCCGTGGGTCTGACCTGGCTTTTCCTGCCCCTGGCCCAGGTGCTGTTCACTCCTGCCACCCAGGCTGCCAGGCAGGCTGCCTGCACCATCGTGGAGGCCCTGGCCACCATCCCCAGCAGGAAGCAGCAGGTCCTGGATCTCCTCACCAGGTATTGCTGTGCTGCCACACCTGGCAGCTCCACCAGTGTTTGTCTTCAATTCCAATCAGAATCTCTCCCTTCTTGCAGCTTTTCTCACACCTCTCCCTGTATACCTGCAGTTCAGGGGTCTTTTTGAGCTGGATTTTTCACCTTAATTAACTGGGAGGGTATGGATTTAGGGAGAGTTGGGGTTTGCTGCCTGGCAATGAGCTCTTGCAGTCTGGCTTTTTCCAGAGGTAAGAATCAGCTGTTCAGCTGTGTGGCCAGCATTTCCCCTGCCTCTTCAATGGCAGAATAATAGGGTGAACTCTGTTCCAGCTGCTGTGACATAACTTACCCCAGCTCATGCTAATAGCACAGTCAGCTCCTTTTGGGGATAGATGCTAATTTAGCCAGCAAGTAATGAATATCAATGAATATCAATGAATATCAATATCAATGATGCTGTTAGCAAGGACACCTCACTGCCTCAGGACGTGGAGGATGGATGGATGGATGGATGGATGGATGGATGGATGGATGGATGGATGGATGGATGGATGGATGGATGGATGGATGGATGGATGGATGGATGGATGGATGGATGGATGGATGGATGGATGGATGGATGGATGGATGGATGGATGGATGGATGGATGGATGGATGGATGGATGGATGGATGGATGGATGGATGGATGGATGGATGGATGGATGGATGGATGGATGGAGGAAAGGAGGGAGGGATGGAGGAAAGGAGGGAGGGATGGATGATGGATGGATGGATGGATGGATGGATGGATGGATGGATGGATGGATGGAGGCTTTTTCTTCCTTTCCACTGTGTCCTTAGGCTGGAATGTCAGCTGGGTTTCTCTTTGGGTTGTCAGCTTGTGTTTCTCTCTCCCAGCTACCTGGACGAGCTGAGCATTGCTGGTGAATGTGCTGCTGAGTACCTGGCCCTGTATCAGAAGCTCATCAAACCTGCCCACTGGAAGGTCTACCTGGCAGCCAGAGGGGTTCTGCCCTACATTGGCAGCCTCATCACTAAGGTATGGATTTGTGTGCAGGAAATGACCTGTTAGCTTGGCTTTTTTTTGCCTTTGAAATTCCATCCCTTTGTTCTGTGCCCTGTTGCTGACCCTGCCAAGGTTCTCAAGTTCACACTTCAGTGCTGGTACCTCTGAACAGAGGGAGCCACGGGGGTTTTAGCCCCAGCTGGAGAATTCCTCAGCACTTTAATTAACTGCTCTGGGATTGTCAATATTCCTGCAGTGCCTTGGGTCTGTTGTGCAGCTCCCAGGCTGGGCTCTGAGAGCCCTTAGGGACAGGGAAGGATCAGGTGTGCTGCCATTGCTGGGGAAATGGGAATTACAGCCTTTGGAGGAGCAGCACTCTGGGTTTACAGTGTCCACAGTGGTGGGAGTTTTCTGTGGGGGTCCCTGCTGCACTCCAGAGGGGCAGGTGGCACTCTCCATATCAGTGGTGGCTGTGAGTGCTCCTGGAGGGCCACTAGAGCCAAGCAGTGGTAGCAGGAAAAGTGCAGGGAGAAAATGAGAGGGATATTTGTGGCAGATTTCCTGTCCTTTTCCCCTGCCCTCCCTGCTGTTGCAGTTGTGCTTTCAGTTTCTGTGCTGAGTCCTTTGCACCCTGTGTTAGACACCCCAATGGTTATTGGCATTGCGGGGCCATCTTGGCCTAACGGGCTGTTAATGATTTTAATTATTTTCAGGAGATAGCTCGTTTGCTGGCCTTGGAGGAAGCAACTCTCAGCACGGATTTGCAGCAGGGATATGCCCTGAAGAGTCTCACAGGTATTGAGTGGGCCTGCAGCAGGGTTAGAGCTGGTGGTCATTGTTCTCTAACAGCTGTGGCAGAATTTCAGCGAGATCTCATTCAGCTGTGTTGCCATTGTCAGCACTGGATTTTTGCCATCGATTTAGCACTTAATCTCTAAATGGATTTTTCCATATATTTTTGTGGTCAGTAAGAGTTTTTAGCTGAACTGTGGTAACATACCAGGCAAGCTTCATCATTTCACTTTATTACCTAATCCCTGGCATCACTGTAAACACTGCTGCTTTATTCCTACCTGTTGTTCTTACCTCCCTATTCTATGGGAGCTTTTCTTTTATCTTCTAGGGTGTATACCCTTTTACAAAAATGTGTTGGAAGTGGAAATACCTCATGAACTAGATCATTGTTTTTTGTATCCTCTTTCACATTCTTCAGCCATTAGTGGGTGAATCCATAAAGCCTGGCTTCTTGCAAGAAGCAGCATGTTAATCAGTGTGTCATGGGAAAGAATCCTTGTGTTTGCTGATTCTTTGCTTTATTGTAGGAGTGACCAGTTTGCTGATGTCACTGATAAGTCATTTCACATCATCAGAGGTATTAGAAGTATTGCAAGAGGAGCAATCATCTGCTTTTGGAATAGCTTGTGACAGGAAAATGCCAAAGAGTGCAGAATTTTGTATCAAGCACACAGGAAACTCCTTAGGCCCTTTCCTCATTCCAAAACTATTTTTCATATGTTACAATTTACAAGCCAGGCCAAGGCTTTTGCCTGCAACCACCCAGTTCACAGGAGTGAGCTTGAAACCCCAGACTGATGGGAGCTGGAACAAGCCATTTTTATGATCCTGTGCCCTGTTTGCTGCTATGAAATTTAGAAATCACATTCTCTCCCACCTGCCTTGTGGGAGTCCCAGTTGCCAGGGTACCAGTTGTGGGTTTTTCTGGGTCTGGATTGAAGGCACTGAGACAATAATTCATGTTCAGACTCAGGTGTTTATTATTTCTTATCAGTAAAACAGTCTCACAACCATGAGTTCAGCAGCTTTTCATTAGAAGGCACAAAATGGCCAACAATCTCTTGGTACAAGGGCTTTTTAAGACTAAGCTGTCCAATTAAGAGCTGACACCTGGATTATTTTCCCTTTTAATCCAATAACTGATCCCAAAGAGCCCCCAGTGCAGACTTTTCTGCCCAATTACAAAATGCCACCCAAACCCAAGAAGAAGGAGGAAGAAGAAGCATGAAGAAGAAACCAAACCCAGCACAACACCCTGTGCCCTGCATCTTGCTCCCATCCACAACACACTAAAAACCCCAAAACCTCAATTTCTCACCAAGTGATACACCTACACTGCTCTCTGTAATCTATTTCACACTTTTGTGGATTCCAGGCTATCTTGGAGTCCAGGAAACTTTCTCCCTGAATGAGGGTCAAAGTCAGTGCTGCCCTGGGGGTCAGGGCACTCCAGAGCAGACAGAGAAATATTCCTGTGCCCTGGGTTTCCACACTGCCTGAATTTCTGTGTCTTTCTAGGACTTCTCTCTTCCTTTGTGGAGGTGGAGTCCATCAAAAGGCACTTCAAGAGCCGCCTGGTGGGCACGGTGCTCAATGGCTACCTGTGCCTGAGGAAGCTGGTGGTGCAGAGGACAAAACTGATTGATGAGACCCAGGACATGCTGCTGGAGATGCTGGAGGACATGACAACGGGTAAAAACCACCTCTGTTCGATAAGTCCAGCCTTGGGATCAAGCAAGATGGAAAAGCAGAACAGCCACACAAACAACTTTCCTAAATGACTGCTGTAATCAGGGGAGTTTATGGCTTCCAGTATTTTCTGCTGGCACAGGGCAGTTGAACAGCATTCCTACTCATCTCTTATTTTCCAGGAATCTCAGCCTCCTCATTTTTATGGGGCTGTTTTACTGCAGCCCAGCCATGCAGAGTAACCCTACTAAAGAAATACCTTCCATCTTTCACTGAGTGGATTCACAAAAGGAGAGAGCCCCCCCCCCCCAAATTGTGGGGCTGGCTGCAGGAGGATTTACTGCATGTGCTGAGTTAAAGTGGAATCTATAAAATTGACTGCAGTGTCCATTTTAAAGCTTCCTTTTGTTGGCAGGCACAGAGTCAGAGACCAAGGCATTCATGGCCGTGTGCATAGAGACTGCCAAGCGTTACAGCCTCGATGACTACAGGACCCCAGTGTTCATCTTTGAGAGGCTCTGCAGCATCATCTACCCTGTGAGTGGGGCAGGGGCACACTGCCTGAACAGAGCCCTGCAGTGCTTTGGGAAGGGACTTAAAGATTGTCCAGTCCCAGCCTCTGCCATGGCAGTGACACCTTCCATGATCCCAGGATGCTCCCAGCCCTGCCCAGCCCAGCCCTGACACTTGCAGGGATCCAGGGGCAGCCACAGCTTCTCTGGGCACCCTGTGCCAGGGCCTGCCCACTTTTCCCAATATCTGACCTAAATTTCCCCTCTTTCAGCCTGACCCTTTCCCCCTTGTCCTGTCACTCCAGCTCCTGAGGAAAGTCCCTCTCTGGCTTTCCTGCAGTCCCTTCAGACCCTGGAAGGTGTTGTGGGGTCTCCACACAACCTTCTCCTCTCCAGGCTGAACATTCCCAATGTCCCAGTCTCCATAGGGGAGGTGCTCCAGTTCCCTGAGCAACTCTGTGGCCTCCTCTGCACTTGCTCCAAGAGTTTCAGTTTCATGTCCTTTTTTTTGTTGAGGGTCACAAGAACTGTGTGCAGTGCTTCAGGTGGGGTCTCATGGTAGAGGAGGAGAATCACCACCAAGCACCTCTAGCAGCCCTAGATCTGGTTCCTTTTCCCCAGGAGCAGCAGCAGTGTCTGCAGTCATGATTCACCATCAGCCTGTGTAGAGCTGTACCCCAGTGTATCCCTTTGGGGGGGTTCAGGTTCCCTGAGGAATTTGGTTACTCAGTGATCCTGGCCATCCTCTGAGTGTGGCATGCAGAGCACATGCACCAGTGGGGAAAGGACTGAAGGTTCAGGAACATTCTCCCATTAAAATGCACCAGTGGGAGCATGGTTAGGGAAAAACTTGTTCACTCTGTCTCTGCTGCTGCTCTTTAGGAGGAGAATGAAGTCACTGAGTTCTTTGTCACTCTGGAGAAAGATCCCCAGCAGGAAGATTTCCTGCAGGGCAGGATGCCAGGGAATCCCTACAGCAGTAACGAGCCTGGCATTGGGCCCCTCATGAGGGACATCAAGAACAAGATCTGCCAGGACTGTGACCTGGTGGCTCTGCTGGAGGATGACAGTGGGATGGAGGTGAGAATTTCTGGAGGTGGGGATTGCTTGCACAGACGTGTGGGATGCTGGTTTTGGGCAGCTGGTGGTTGCTGGGGTGGTGATGTAACAACCTGAGCTTGTTCTTGACTTGTTCTTCTCTCCCTTTCAGCTTCTGGTGAACAACAAGATCATCAGTCTGGATCTGCCTGTGGCTGAGGTCTACAAGAAGGTGTGGTGTCCCACAAACGAGGTGTGTGTTACCTTTGTACAAGTTAACAGCCCAGAGCACCTGTCCTTCACATCAACAAAAAAACGGGGAAAAATCAAAACCACACGTGTCAGGATTTATTTCCTGGCATATAATTTATTGGGTGTAACTGCTCAGCAACTTTTGGTGCTCTGTTAGGACAGATTGTGCATGGCCCTGCAACGTGAGTGATTGCAGAGCGCTGCCCCAGGTGAGCTGTGTCCTGTGTCACACGTGACTCTTTCTGAGGAACAGCTTTTCCTGTGTTCCCCTGGGGAGAGCTGAACGTTTCAGTGCCTTTCAGAGCACATTTCACACTCCATCTGCACACAAAAGTTTTGTGTGTGTGCACACAAGGACACCAGACTGCTCCATCAGTCTGTGCTTCGGGGGTGAACCCAAGTTATTTATGCACAGAGCATCCAGTGCTTCTCTATATTTGCACTTCTGCTCTCATGTTTTCCATCAGGATCTCAAGCACTTGGCAGATTCATCCTTTTTTTGCTTTTCATTGTATGTGTTGTGTGTTTTTCACATGAAGAAATGGACCCACAGTCTTAAGGGTCCAGTCCACCGTGTCATACTGAGCTTGTTCCAGAGGTGGATGTGGTCCAGAACACGCTCTTCCCTTCCTTCCTTGTGACCATTCAAATAAACTCCCACTGAGACCATCAGGCTCAAGCTTGCCCACTACAAATATATTTTTAGAGGCACTTGAGATCATAAAACAATACTGATTTGCCCAGCATTTCTTGGTCATTCCTCATTTCCTCCTGGCCTCAAATCACCTTTGAAACCTCCATTTCCTGAAGCCATTTGTGGGAAGATTTCAAACAAAGTGCCAGTTAGCAGTGAATGATGATAAAATGGGTCTCATTAAGCTTTATTTCAGGAACAAAGCCTTCAGTACTGCAAAATCAAGCCCAAACCTTGTGACAGTGATAATTTTTTAGCAAGGTACCAACTTGGAAAGGGAGACGTGGTGCTGGTGTTAATCTGTGAGTTCTGATTTGGATTCTGATCGGGTCGCTGGTGGGAATGTTCCCCACGCTGCCCCTGGAGGAGCTGTTCCCGTGGGATGCCGGGCGTGCAGCTCTCCCGGGAGGGAAGCAGCTCTGCTGCTGAAAGGCAGAGTTTGCTCAGCATTCCTGTGGATGAACAGCTTTCATCTGTCTTCCTTTGTGAGCACCTCCTGGAGCCGCAGCTCCCGTTCCCTGCGAGCGACAGGCTCACAAGAAACGCAACCTCAGGCCCCTTTTTGTTTCCCTTGTCTCTCAGTGGCTTTTTTTGTTCATCTGCCGTTTTACCAGGGCCCCTGTGGTGTTAATTGCTGGTCGCCAGCGTGGCCTTTGAGCAGATCTTCCCCCCGGGGCTTTCCCTGTGCTTATGTATTTGCTGTGACATTAAGCACTGCTTATTCCACATTAGGCTTAGCACGATCCCTGACAGGTTTTCTCTTGCAAGGTCTCCTGCTCCCAAATCTGGGATTTTTCTTTTCTGCTTTTTATTCAGACCTATGGATTAAAAATGGAAAGTT
The DNA here is from genome assembly GCF_000277835.1 of Geospiza fortis. NCBI lineage: Eukaryota > Metazoa > Chordata > Aves > Passeriformes > Thraupidae > Geospiza > Geospiza fortis. The sequence goes on along the minus strand of NW_005054473.1, from coordinate 87,264 downwards.
TCGTGATATGCTGTCAGTATTTCCAGCTGGAAATGCATCTGGAAAAGTGTCCCTTTCTCAGGGTAAAAGCACAGCTTCTTGGCTGTATCAGTGATGTACTGTCTTACTGAAAGCTCATTAAATTGCCTTTTACTCCTCTTCCATTTGCCATCACTGCAGATTTTATCTCTTTGAAAGCTTTCATCCAATTAGCCTGTCCTGCTTCATTTCCTGGGCTGTGCCTGTTCCCTTATTTCCCAGGTATGCTGTGCCATACCCTCAGAGGAGAGGTTGCCATGGAAAGCAGGTGAACCCATTTTCCATGGCTGCATCTTTCACTGGTGCTGAAGGAAAGCTGGAGGAGATGGAAGGAGGAAGAGACTGTTTATCACCAGTCTGTCAATTAACTGGCAATGCCAAGAAAAGCTGGGCAGACCAAGGGATGAGTTACTGATGTTTTTGCAGGTGGCTCTACTGTTGTTTTTAATTCATCTCAGGAAGGAGAGAATGAGGGAGTGAAAGATTCCCCCATGCTACCATCAGCAGGTGGAACAGCACGAGGGAGAGCTGGGGCTGGAGTGTCTGTACACACTGAAACCAGAACCAGGCTTGTGTCCAAGTGCCCAGAGACAGAATGAATAAAAAGCTCTGCTCTTGCAGGGGGAGCCCATGAGGATCATTTACCGCATGCGGGGGTTACTGGGAGATGCCACGGAGGAATTCATCGAGTCCCTCGACTCCACCACTGGTAATGCATTTGTCTTCTGAAAGCTGGGATTAGATTTGAAATCTGAGGTTTGCTGCAGAGCAATGACATTATTATCCTCACAGCAGTGAGCTTAAAGTTGATTGACGTTGCTTTTGCTGCATTTACCTGCCTCACCTCGAGTGAAGGAGGATTTTACCAGCGCTTTAAAGCTGTGCTTCAGATGTGAGCACTTGCTTGGCACGGGGACCATTCTGCCCAGCCCTTCTTCATATCTCTGTCTTAATTCTTTTTGAATTCAATACAACTGAAGTGACTGGAATTGCTGGGAAATGTGTGCTGCTCTGCTCTCCATTTCTGCTTCCACTGCACGAGCGTGTCCCGCTGTGGCTGCTCCTGTCCTCACCACTGTGTCTGTCCTGCAGATGAGGAGGAGGATGAGGAGGAGGTGTATAAGATGGCAGGGGTGATGGCCCCATGTGGAGGCCTGGAGTGCATGCTCAACAGACTGACTGGCATCAAGGACTTCAAACAGGGCCGGCACCTCTTAACTGTGAGTGTCCCTTTGGCACTGGGGTCAGGAGTTATGGGGAGGAAAA
>NW_005054473.1:83771-85901 GCF_000277835.1 Geospiza fortis | reverse complement strand
CCTTACAAAACTTGAAATGTCTAGAGCCTGAGGAGTTGGTAAGACCAAATCCTGTCTTGCCGGAGAAATTGTTTTCTGCTTTGGCCATATCTGAAAACCAAAGCTGTGCTAAGATATATATATATATATATACATATCTGTATATAGATGTAAAAATCTGGGGTGTACTGTATCCCAGCAGTCTGGAGATCAGGTCTATTATTGTATTAAACTGTTACTTCAGTTTCAGCACAATCCCCCCTCACTGTGAAGGTCCCACAGAGAATCCCTTTGCTGTATTTTGCAGGTGCTGTTAAAACTCTTCAGTTACTGTGTGAAGGTGAAAATAAACCGGCAGCAGCTGGTCAAGCCAGAGATGAACACTTTGAATGTCATGCTGGGGACTCTCAACTTGGTAAGGACAGCCTTGACTTCCAGAAGTGGTTTTTCCATGGATTCCAATGAATTTAAGCTACTTCTGGCTGCCCTGCTGCCTTGTGACAACTACAGGAGATGGGAAATACTGCTGTGCTGGCACTGCAAATTATCCTTTGGGCATTCCTTATCTTTTATGGGTGGGAGTGTGGGGGCAGTTAAACCAGGTGGTGTTCCAGTGCCCCTTCCCACCTCAAACCAGTGACTGCTGGTGCTCCAGGGACTGCTCCCACCTCAAACCAGTGACTGCTGGTGTTCCAATGCCCCTTCCCATTTCAAACCAGTGACTGCTGGTGCTCCAGGGCTTCTTCACACATCAAGCCAGTGACTGCTGGTGTTCCAGTGCCCCTTCCCACCTCAGACCAGTTCCTGCTGCTGTTCCCCTGAGCACTCCCATGTCTTGCAGGCTCTGGTGGCTGAGCAGGAGAGCAAGGACAGCGGGGGAGCAGCAGTGGCAGAGCAGGTGCTCAGCATCATGGAGATCATTCTGGATGAATCCAACGCGGAGCCCCTGAGCGAGGACAAGGTGCGTGGCTCCTTCCCCTGGGGTTCAGGGCTTGCACAGCCCTGCTCACAGGGATGCTGAGCTCCAGGAGCTGGAGGGGAGTGCTGTTGGAGTCTGACCCTCGTTACACTTCTGGCAGGTCTTAGCAGGCCTTGGGGAAGGGCACGAGGAGGGCCCTGAACCAAAAGCACTGCGAGGCTGCGTCAGGATGAGTCTTGCATGGTTGGGTGAGGGTTGTTAGGCACTGCTTGGATCCTTTCCTGCCTGCTTTGGGCCATGGGCCAGTGAGAGACAAGAAAAGACACAGCTTGGCCTTGTTTTTTGGAGTGTTTTTGTATGTGTTGAAAACATGATTGATTTTCCAGCTAATTGAGAATAAAACTGTATCTCATCTAGACTGAGAACAAGAAGAGCTTCTCACTCATCTTTTGAAGCTGTGGGTGAACAGGAATCTGGTGTGCTTTGGGTTGGAATTATTAGACTTTTGGCTGGGAAATGCTTTAACAGCACGTGGAATAAGCCAGGTGTCAGCTAGAGGGGTTGGTGCAGCCATGCCACGAGACCTCTGGGACGAGACTGAGTTTTATTTTTATCAGGGACTACCCCTTCACAAGTGGAGTAGCCCTCCAGCTCCCAGAGTGAGAATTTCCTTGTCGATTTATTGAATATAAATCCTGCTGCTCTTGCTTCACAGGGCAACCTCCTCCTCACAGGGGACAAGGACCAGCTGGTGATGCTGCTGGACCAGATCAACAGCACCTTTGTGCGCTCCAACCTGAGCGTGCTGCAGGGGCTGCTGCGCATCATCCCCTACCTGTCCTTCGGGGAGATGGAGAAGATGCAGATCCTGGTGGATCGCTTCAAGCCCTACTGTAACTTTGATAAGTACGTTGGCACAGCTCAGCTAAAAGCACCTGAAATGGGTCCTACTGACACATCTCTGCCTTTATTTCATCATTGATGCTACTCCAGTCTAATGCCAGGCTTCAGCTTCATTTCCTCTTTCACTTTCAAGCTATTTTTGAAAGAAATGTGTGAGCTCTAGCTCAAGAAATAGGTCTTCAGAGAGTATTTTGAGATGACAGGGGCCTGAATAGCTTTTCTGAGTCTCTGAGCTGGGGCAGGTACACCATTCAGTGAGAATTACAGGCAGAGTTACCATCTCTTCTCTTTGTTCAGGTATGATGAGGAGCACAGTGGAGATGATAAAG
>NW_005054473.1:81952-83735 GCF_000277835.1 Geospiza fortis | reverse complement strand
AATAAAGAACAACAGCAACGGCCATCAGCTGAAAGATCTCATCCTGCAGAAGGGGATTACACAGAATGCCCTGGATTACATGAAAAAGCACATTCCAAAGATAAAGAAGTAAGAGTCACTATTTAATGTGTGTGGTTAATGTGTGTGACTGCCCTGGACATCCTCCTCACCCCATCACCACAATCTCCCAAGAAATCCATGAACAAGTGCCCATTCAGGAGCATTCAGAGCTGTGATGCAGAGGTCTGGTGAGGCAGTGCATGTATAGGGATGACCTAAAAACCCTGAAATCTTCCCATTTGATACCCATCCAAGCTGATTTCTTGGATATCTCAATCCTTGTGTTTCCTGCCTGTTCCCTCCTGTTGCACAGCAACAGAGTTTCTGCTGTTGGTCGCCAACTCATGAACACAAATCCCCAGGCTCAGAGTTGGCACCGTGACCATGCACAGCATGGGAGTGGGAGTGTGACTGTCCCTTCATTAATGAGCTGAGCAGGGACACAGGGGAGGGAGTGTTCCCTGCAGCCTGGAGCCGTGCTGCTGTCTGGGACACTCCCTCAGCTGCTGCCTTTTGTGTTCCATGCAGTTTGGATGCAGACATATGGAAGAGGTTCTTATCTCGACCTGCACTTCCTTTTATCCTGCGCCTGCTCCGAGGCCTCGCGACGCAGCACCCTGCAACACAGGTGAGGCCAGGGCCCTGGCACTCTGCTCTGGGGCTGCAGCTGAGCAGAAATTCCTCTAAGAGTTGGTCCTACACTCATTTTTGTTGGGTTTTGTTCTGCCATCCTCACCATAGTTGGAACAGTTTTGCTCACAACTTTTCTCTGCCGGAAGGTTTTGGTTCTAGTCTGAAGGGAATTCTGTTTGGGGGATAAAACAGGGAGAAAATCCAGTTCTCCTGAGCTTACCTCTTATAAGAATGTGAAATTCTTTCAAGAATTGTTAATTCTGTTGGGAATGTCAAAGTAGGCATAAGTGTGGAAGCTGTTCAGGTATTCCCTGGGCAAGTTCTGCCTTTGCAGAGCATCCTCTGAGTTTTGTGTGTCACATGACAAGATTGGGAACATGACTCTGTGTCTTTGTCGTGATGCCTTGAGCCTCTGCTGGGCAGCTTCAGGCATCATCTGGAAAAGTCAGAGATTCTGACTTGAGTGTTTCCTCCTGCTGTGTGGTGTGAGACTGACACACCAGTGTGGAGGGAAGGTAATTATTGATAAGCTCCTCAGGACGTGATTGTTGGTGTTTGAAGGCATCAATACGATGTCTTATCACAAAATAAAGGTTTTATCCAACATTCCCATCTGAGCTGGTAATGACCAGTGGAGAGGCAAATTGCCCCAGACTTACACACAGTTTTTAGGGCCCGGGAGCATTAAAAAAGGAAGGAGCAGTTGTTGCAGCTCAGTGCTCTGCCCAGCTGTCCCTGTAGGATTAGGGGGACAGTCACTGTCCCGAGTCCCCTCCTCCTGAGCAGTGCTGTGTTCCCATCCCCCCAGGTGCTAATAGGAACAGACTCCATCTCCAACCTGCACAAACTGGAGCAGGTGTCGAGTGACGAAGGCATTGGGACGTTGGCAGAGAACCTCCTGGAGGCTCTGAGGGAGCACCCCGAGGTGAACAAGAAGATCGACGCCGCGCGGAAGGAGACGCGCGCCGAGAAGAAGAGGATGGCCATGGCCATGAGGCAGAAGGCCCTGGGCACCCTGGGCATGACGGTAATGGCTGGGTGCTCTGCTCCTTCAGGGGCTTTCCTTCCTGCCCTGCTCAAGCTGCCTCAG
>NW_005054473.1:79162-81942 GCF_000277835.1 Geospiza fortis | reverse complement strand
TTATTGATTTATATTGCAGAGCTCCAGCCCCCCCGTTTGCCTGGTGCTGCCAGGAGGGAACAGAGCTGCTGGGAGATGGGATGGGCATTCCAGTGCCAGTGCTGGGCATGGTGTGGTTTGTCATTGTTTTTAACCTGCTTGAGCTTTTCTCTCTTCCAGACAAATGAGAAGGGCCAGGTGGTGACCAAGACTGCGCTGCTTAAACAGATGGAGGAGCTGATAGAGGAGCCAGGACTGACCTGCTGCATCTGCCGGGAGGGATACAAGTTCCAGGTAGTGGGAGCTAGGAGTTCTGCATAGTGGGAGCTAAAAGTTCCAGGTAGTGGGAGCTAAGAGTTCCAGGTAGTGGGAGCTAAGGGTTCCAGGTAGTGGGAGCTAAGAGTTCCAGGTAGTGGGAGCTAGGAGTTCCAGGTAGTGGGAGCTAGGAGTTCCAGGTAATGGTGATGGCAGGTTGAAGTTCCAGGTGAAAGGAGACACATTTTCAGAGCCCTCTCAGCTCCTAAGGGGACTTGCCAGTATCTGGTTGCACAAGTGCTGGTACTGGCAGATCAGGAAGTCTCAGGTTGGTTCTTGAGATCAGTAATTCCAGACGTGGCTGGGAAGTGAAGTGTGCTTTCAGTGAAAGCTGGAAAAACGGAGGACCAGTTTAAGTTTGAGGTCGGTGTTGATGCAAGGAACCCTGAAAGGGGGAATAACATGCTCTGACTCTATGATTCAGAAGGTTGAACAAATGCTTTATTAAGCTATATTATATTATACTACATACCATACTAATACTATACTAAAAACCTGTGACCTTTTCCGACAGTCACGACACAGCTTTGACCTAATTGGTCAATCAGTCAAAACAACCATCACCAGTGTCCAATTAACAACTCCCTTTTCAGCAAACAATCTGCATAACACATTCCACATGTGCCAAACAACAGATGCAGCAAGTGAAGATAAGAATTGTTTTCTTCTTTCTCTGAGCTTTCTCACTGCCTTCCCCAGGAAAGATCTTGGGAGAGAGAATTGTCTCTCTCTGTTCAAAGAGTATGTGAATACCACATGGTTGGGACTGGGAGAGGTTCAATTCAGTGTGTGGTGTGGAAAGAGCAGGAGATGAGTTGCAGTGCTTGCTGAGGCAGCTGTGGGGTGGAAAGAGCAGGAGATGTGCCCTGCTGCAGAGGTGAGTGCTTGCTAAGGCAGCTGTGGGGTGGAAGGAGCAGGAGATGAGTTGCAGAGCTGAGTGTTTGCTAAGGCAGCTGTGGGATGGAAGGAGCAGGAGATGTGTCCTGCTGCAGAGCTGAGTGCTTGCTAAGGCAGCTGTGTGTCCTTGCAGCCCACCAAGGTGCTGGGGATTTACACCTTCACCAAGCGCGTGGCGCTCGAGGAGTTTGAGAACAAGCCCCGCAAGCAGCAGGGCTACAGCACCGTGTCCCACTTCAACATCGTGCACTACGACTGCCACCTGGCAGCTGTCAGGTACGTGTGCCCACAGCCCCACAGCCTGGGCTGGAGGCCTTTCCAGGAGGTTTGGGATGGCTGTGGGACTCAGGTGGGGTGGGCTGGGTTGTTGATCGTTTGCAGGGCTTCTCCCTCAGGGTCTGCTTTAACACTGCTCAGGCCTGGGCTCTGCCAGGTCCAGCACTAAGAGAAGCTGTGGAATTGTTATTTTTGGGATGTTTCCTTAGACAAAAGCTTGCATCCTCCTGACTTGCCTGGTGTGCTCTGTCTCTTTGTGCAGACTTGCTCGGGGCCGTGAGGAGTGGGAGAGTGCAGCCCTGCAAAATGCCAACACCAAGTGCAATGGGCTCCTGCCAGTGTGGGGGCCCCACGTGCCAGAGTCTGCTTTTGCCACGTGCTTGGCACGGTGAGTACAGACAGGTTCTTCCCCAGCTGGTTGCATCTGGCTGAGTCAGATCCTTGCCACACATTCCCCTGAAATCTTGAGATCAGAGGTGGTGCAGCTGAATCTTGGTAAAACAGAGCCATTTCAGGTTCTTCCATCAGGAGTGAATCTCCTAAAAAAGTGCAGGTGTCTGTTTGCTCCTTGGCTTCATGTAAATAATTCCAGAGCCTCCTTAGCCCCCAGTCACAGCTGAAGATGCAATGTTGATTCATTTGTGGCCCAGTGAGCCCCTACTGTACAAAAGAAACCTTCTGACACCAGTGGATTCCCTGGTGTAGATTTCCAGACTTCTCTTGGATGGTACTGAGGTACTCTAGCACCTGTCTGGAGCAGATGGAGATGCTGATGTCAGGATTGTGCTTTACCTTGTGCTGGGTTTGTAATGTCACATTAGAAATTTTGAACCTGAGAATGGATAGGTGTAGATCGGGTATTGGGAAGAAAGTCTTCCCTGTGAAGGGATGTGCACTGGCACAAGATGCCCAGAGAGGTTATGGATGTCCCATCCCTGGCAGTGTCCAAGGCCAGGTTGGACGAGGCTTTGAGCAGCCTGGGACAGTGGAAGGTGTCCCTGCCCGTGGCAAGGGCTGGGACTGGGTAACCTTTATGTCCCTCCCAACCCAAACCATTCTGTGATTCTGTGGAATCAAGGGTGGCAACATCCTGGAAGCATTCCAGCCAGGGAGCTGTATCCCAGGTCCTGGGCATGGGAAAACAGTATTGATGGGTGGACAGATATCTGCGGATGGAATTGGATTTGCCAGAGTGAACTGAAAGCCTCCCTTTGGGGAGGTTACTCCGAGGTAGCAGGGCTGCCTTTGTGAGTTTCTGTGCCGTGCTCCTGGGCTGTGCTGTGGCGGGAGGAGCTCTCTGCAAGCTCCCTGCT
>NW_005054473.1:68500-79080 GCF_000277835.1 Geospiza fortis | reverse complement strand
CGCTTCGCCATGGACCAGTCGTTCAGCATCGACACCGGCGGCGGCGGCCGCGAGAGCAACATCCACCTCATCCCCTACATCATCCACACCGTGCTCTACGTGCTCAACACGTCAGTGCCACCCCTCCCACCCTCCCACAGCTCTGCCTGTGCTGCTGCACGGGCCAGCACAGATGGGAAAGCACATAAAGTTTTGGGAGGGTTGCGCATCCTAAGTAGGTTGTTAAGGATTTGCATTGTTGGGAGTGAAGCCTGGACATGCCGGATAACAGGGAACCTATTGAGTAAAAGCAATTGGGAATTTGCTTCTCTTTCCATTCTAGATGTAATTATTACCTCTGGGGTGAGCAACAGGGTTATTACATTAAAGCAACTCTGCCAGCTTAATTTTCTCCTGAGCAGGCAGAAGAGACACTGCGATGAAATAATTGTTAGTTGAAAACTTAACCCTGATACAATTTTATTCGGTGTTCAAATAACACAGGTTGGCTTCCAGATTTGACATCCTAGAGGAGGGTTCAGGTCCACCAGATTTTCCTGATATTTGAAATTTTTGGGGGGTTATCATTATTATTTTTTGCCAATAAACAGCGGTGCTTTGGCACTGCACTGAGGCTATGTGGCCACATCCATGGGCACCCAGATGCTTTGGAATACATGAGCTGGTTCTGATCCTGCAAAAATGGGCTGCCCATGTATATCCTCTATTGGAGGAGTTAGATATTAGTAAGTAATACTAATTAGATGAGGGTATAAATATTAAAATACACACCAAGGTCACTCCAAATGCAGTGTGGTGAAATCCCTCTCACTTTCCCGCCTGGAACTAATCAAGGTTTTGGCTGTAATACAATTTGTCTTTTGTTTTTAATATCTATCTCCAGATCCCTGTGCTATTGTTTTCCCAATCCTTTGGGAGACAAATAAATGGAACTATTTGTTTCATCTTGTTAGGCTGCTGTTGGCACCACAGAGCCCAGAACCCGCTGGGCAGACGTGGAAAAAAAGCCTTCTGTACTTCCCAGACAGAATTTTTAATATTAAATGGAGAAAATAAAGAGCTACTACTTGGCTCCCAGCTGCATCTTTTAGCAGATGAAAAGGTCACACAGCCCTGACAGCTTCATCTGCTGGGATGCTGCTTGATGCCTGACAGGGAGAGTTCATCTCACTTCAGAGTCACAGGTCTGACCTGGCTGGCAGCCTCTGCCTGCTGCAGTAGAGCCACAGGTGTGGCAAAGTGCGATGCAACTTCCCAAAGTCTCCTGTGACACGTGCTTCCCACTGTCGCTTCTGGGCTGTCAGGACTCCTGGGGCACTGGAGCTCTGAGGGAAAGGAGGAAAAGGATAAAATATTTATATAGGCTGGCAGCAAAGTGCAGTGTCTTTTGGGTTTGAATTTGGCCTGTATGTTCCAGGGGTTGCTTTTGCAGTAGAGGAATTTTATAAATGGATCCAGGTGTGGCTGCAGGAGCTGCAGTGGCTGTGTGTGTCCCATGGGGGTTAGCACCACTCCAGTGCCTGGCCTGGCTCCATTTTTTTCTCAAAAAGAGGGAAGAATACCTCTACAGTGGTGTTACCTTCCATTGGGGCATGACAGCTGTTTGGGAAACCTTTAGTGGCACCCACAACTTCAAGGAAAATGTGTTTGCTTCACTGGGAGCAGGTCCTCAGCCAGGGAGGAGTTTGGGGGAAGTTGGTGGTGCCCAGTGGGAGCAAGTCCTTAAGCAGGGGAAGAATTTGGGAGAAGCTGGTGGTGCCCACTGGGAACAAATCCTCAGCCAGGGATGAGTTTGGGAAAAGCTGGTGGTGCCCACTGGGAGCAAATCCTCAGCCAGGGAGTGAATTTTGGGAAAAGCTGGTGGTGCTCAGCTGGCTGCCTGTGCAGGGGCAGCAGTCCGGGCTGCTGGGGAGCAGAGGCTGAGCCCCTGGAGCTGGCAGAGAGGCTGATCCCCTGGAGCTGAGCAGAGGCTGAGCCCCCTGGAGCTGAGCAGAGGCTGAGCCCCCTGGAGCTGAGCCCCCTGGAGCTGAGCAGAGGCTGAGCCCCTGGAGCTGAGCAGCCTCTGAGGCTCCCCCTGTGTTGCAGGACCCGGGCGACCTCGCGGGAGGAGAAGAACCTGCAGAGCTTCCTGGAGCAGCCCCGCGAGAAGTGGGTGGAGAGCGCCTTCGAGGTGGACGGGCCCCACTACTACACCGTGCTGGCCCTGCACGTGTGTCCCCCCGAGCGGTGGCGCGCCATCCGCGGGGACATCCTGCGCCGCCTGCTCGTCACCGCCCACGCACGCGTGGTGTCCCCGGGAGGGGCCAGCAGGTCAGTCCCACCCCTGGCTGGGCATGGCACAGAGCCCCATGGGCACTGGCACTGCCACAGAGCGCCATGGGCGCTGGCACTGCCACAGAGCTGCTCATGGCACTGCCACAGAGCCGCTCGTGTCACTGTCACAGAGCCACTGGGGTCACTGTCACACCCACTCCTGCCATTGCCATAGAGCCACTCGTGTCACTGTTACAGAGCCACTGAGGTCACTGTCACACCCACTCCCATCACCATCACAGAGCCACCCATGTCACTGTCACAGAGCTGCTCATGTCACTGTCACAGAGCCACTGGGGTCACTGTCACACCCACTCCTGTCATTGTCACAGAGCCACTTGTGTCACTGTTGCATCCACTCATGACACTGTTACAGAGCCACTGGGGTCCCTGTCACACCCACTCCTGTCACTGTCACACCCACTCCTGTCATTGTCACAGAGCTACTTGTGTAACTTTCACAGAGCCACTGGGGTCACTGTCACAGAGCCACTGGTGTCACTGTCACACCTGCTCATGTCACAGCCCCACTCACAGCTGATGGAGTGTGTGTAGTTTACACCAGGTGTTGGCCCCTCTGAGTAACCTTTGCACTCAGGGTTGTGGAGCTGCACAATCCCAGCCTGGCTTGGGAGGGACTCTGAAACCCCCCAGTGCCACCCCCTGCCATGGCAGGGACACCCCCAGAGCCCAGAGACAGCCAGCACAGCCCAGGGACACCCTGCATAGCCCAGGTTGCTCCCACCCTTGTCCAGCCTGGCCCTGAGTGGCTGCAGCTGCCCCCCAGGGCTGGTCTGAGCAGGAGATTTCATTCTGGCTGTTCCCTGGAGTGGATCAATGAGCTGATCCATGGAAATGAAGCTTTTCCTTCTTCCTCCCCCACCTCAGCACTCAGCCGTGAGCTGTCTGAGCTGTGCCTCATCCCTGTTTGCCTCCCTAAAGAAGCTTCTTCTGGGCCCTTTTGATCAGTGCTCCAGCCTCCCTCAAATAGAAAAATAGAAATAGAAGTCAAATGCCATTGCTTTTTAAAAAGAAAAAAATCAATAGCAGCTGTCAGGCACTTGAAGCACAAGAATAAGTGGCTGTGCCTGCCTGACAAAGGCACAATATTTCCAGAGAGGGAAAGGGAATTCTGAAAGGATGATTTGAAATAGCTGTCATAATTAGGAATCAATTCATTATTATTCTAAGTCGCCTTAAAGGGCATTTTTATGCTGATGACATTAATTAGGTGTTTGATAAAGTCATTACATTGTAGTTGCACAAACCCAGCATGAACCAGTGCTCTTGGAAAAGGCAGAGAGCCCTGAAAGGGCTCCTGCATTGATCCCTGTGCTGCTTTCAGCCTCCCCTGGCTCCTGTTTCCTATTTCCTGGGGCTCTCACAGACCCAGGGCATGTCCTGGAGGCTCAGGGGCTGCAGCAGGGCTAAGCCCAGGGTGGGTTTGCTGCTTTTTAAACCTCCCTGCATGTTCTGTTCCTTCCCCAAGCACAGGTGCTGCAATAAAAGCACATTGGAACAGGCAGAGCTGGGGAGTTCCAGCTAAAGCATCCAATCTCTGGAATTCCAGGGGAGCACGCTCAGAAACAGTGCTCAGGAATTATGTCAAGGTTTATTCAAGGGCTTTCTTTAATCTCTGCAGACTAAGGGAGCACAAAGCCTCCCTCTGATAAAGCCTCTCAGAAATAGCAATATGGCAATTCTGATTTCCAAGCTCTGTGCTTATTTATTCTTGTGGAAAATCAGGAAGAGGGTGATGGATGGTGAAAGGCTCTGCAGATAAATGCCAATATCTTGAATTTGTAGGCTGAGGCAGAGAGGAAGCCACTGGCTGTGACACCAGGGTAATGTCTGCATGCAAAGCATTAAAATTAGCATTCCATGTTCAGGGTGTTGTCTGGGGGCAGCTCCATCCCCAGAACACTGGGGTGAAGGCTGGGGACTCCCAAGGACTCACTGCTACCTGTGCATCTTAAAAAGGGACAGGAGTCACTGCAGGGACCCCAGTGCCTCTTAAAAAGGGACAGGAACCGCTGCAGGAACCCCAGAGCATCTCAGAAAGGGACAGGAACCACTGCAGGGACCCCAGTGCATCTTAAAAAGGGACAGGAGTCACTGCAGGGACCCCAGAGCATCTCCAAAAAACTGAGGATCTGCTGCTGATCTGAAACCTCCTGTAAATCCTGGGAAGGGCAGGAGGGCTCTGCATTCCCTCATCCCAAGGCAGCAAATCCCAGCCATGGGGAGGTGCCCATGCAGCTCCAGGGTCACAGATTTGGGGAGAATTGAGCCAAAAAGGGCTTCTGGCTCTGCCAGGAGGGGTAGTACCACAGGTACCAGGGGGAGATGCTCAGCACCTCCCTTGTTTAGGAAACATTTATTTAAACATCCTATTTAAACCTAAAGATGAAATTCCCAGAATGGATCCCAGTTCTGGGTTTTTGTAAATATAATTTACAGATCCCAAAGAACTGAATCAAGCATTTATTGTTACTGAACCACAAATTCTGGCTAAAAAAATCCTGTAGATGTTTTTCAGTGTAGCTTTCACCTGGAATTGGGGAGGAAAAGACCATTTTGATTGTTTTCCCTTTGCTGTCCACTGTGGCCTCTCTAAAACGCTGCAGAGGGAAGCCAGGCTTGCCCAGAGTGTGGCAGTCCCTGTCCAGCTGCAGCAGTGAAACCCAGCAGCTGCTCCACAAGGTAACTCCCAGCCCTAACCCACAAGGGCCTTTTAGTTTTCAATTAAAGGAGCAGACTGCAATTAGATCAAACCCATTCACATGAAAGGAAAAGTCTGGCTTGCAGTATTTGGGAGGCCAGAATTCGCCTTGCTCGGAGTTCTCTTCATCCCGTGGAAATTTAGTCACCTTTACTAATTGGTTTTCCTTTAAATAATTAAGCTGAGCTGCCCGAGCAGGCTGCCGCCTACTAAGATGTCTGTTTTAAGGGCACAGACACACACAAACTGAGCCTTTTAATAAGAGCAGCACAATGTTCATTTTGCCCCCAGAAGAGCCCAGTCTGGGGCGGTTGCAGTGGGAGCCCCTGTTTGTGTTGCTGACTCACAGCAGCAGCTGAGCTGGTCCTGGGTGCACAGAAAATGGTTTTTTGTTTTTCCAAAGCTCTGGAGTGTTGAGCAGGAAGCAGCACGTGATGGGGCAGATGTACCTGAGGAGCACAGGCACAAAAATTCCAAAGCCATGAGAGCTGCTGGCAGGAGGTTCCTCCTTGCCAGAACCTGTTTGTGATTAATCCTGCAGACTTTGGGAGCTGCTGTCCCAGCGCAGCTCTGCACCTTTTAGGCCATTCCTGCCGCTCCAAACCCAGGTGCTGGATTTCCAGAAGTCCTTTCCTGGCAGGAGAATAACCAAGGGTATATTAAATGGAAATTCCTCCATTTTTTCAAGGACAAGAGATTTCCCTCAGAGTCTTGCAGAAATGTTTTTATGAGTTGGAAGCACAAAGCTGTTGTGTCATTGATACCCCCTGGATTTGGTCATTCCTTCAGGAATCTGCTGTTCTCCAGCAGTGACACACAAACAAGGGCTGTACGTTGTTTTTCCCCACTCTGCTGTTGATTTCCTGTGTAGTCTCAGCCCTCCAGTCCCTCTGTGCTCGTTTCCCTCCATGGAAGGAGGTTTGGCTGGCAGGGCTGCCCTGGTCACAGCACAGCTGGAGCACAGGGGCTGCCCAGAGAGCCCCAGGTGCCCAAAGCTCCCTGGGCAGGAGCTCCCAGCCAGGCTCACTGAGAGCCCTCCCTGCTGTCCCTGCTGGGCTCTGGCTGCCCTGCTGGCCATCAGGGGGGCACCAAAGCCCCGTGATGTTGGGTTTGGTGTTGCTGGAGTGGCTCCCAAGGTATTAGAAAGTCTCTTTTTTCCCAGCCCCACGCTTGAAGAAGAAGTCGAGGTTCCTCGGCTCTGCTTTTCAAGGTTGTTTATTTTCTCTTATCTGTTCCATTCTTTCTCTGGCCTGCTGAGATCTGTGCAGCAGGTCAGTTTGTGGCACACTGACCACCTTGGGCTGGTGTTGGCTTTTTATACTAAGAACTAGGTGTACTTTATTTACAATAATTTTCCAATACCTATCACCTATGTTAGACAGTCTGTCTCTACTCTAAACCAATCAAACAGTGTCACCATCACAGCAGAGGATGGAGGACAAGAAGGAGCAGGAGGAAGGACAGGACATGCCCAGATCCCTCCATCTTGTTTCCTGAACCCCCATTCTAAAACCCCAAAATTCTACATTTTCATCCTGTGGTAAATTCACTATCATTCTATTCAAACTCTTGTGGCTTGTACATCTTCACACAAAGTTGGGAATTGTTTCCATGGGCTAAAATCAAAGGCACGGGTGTCTCTGAGCCCCCTGCCAGGGTCTGGAGTCCGCCAGGGCAGCCAGAGGGATGTCCTGGGCTCCCCACCATGACAGAGGGGTTAACTGAGGGGTTAACTCACCTGCTGTCCCTCCCCAGACTGGCAGACAAGGCAGTGAAGGAATACGCCACGTACCGCTCGGGGCTGCTCTTCTGGGCCCTCGTGGATCTCATCTACAACATGTTCAAGGTAAGGAGAGCACTGCAGCTCCTCTGCAGCACCTCCAGCTCAGCCCCACTTCAGCTCTCTTACCTGAGCCATTCCATGAGGTTGAAATAGAAATCAAAATTTGAAACCCCTTTCTCCAAGGTCCTTGGAAATGAAACTTCACAGAATCCCAGGATGGTTTGGGTAGGAAGGGACCTCAAAGCTCATCCCATTCCCCTCCTGCCATGGCAGGGACACCTTCCCCTGTCCCAGGTTGCTCCAATCCCCACCCAGCCTGGCCTTGGGCACTGCCAGGGATCCAGGGCAGCCCCAGCTGCTCTGGGCACCCTCCCCACCCTCACAGGGAAGAATTTTTCCTTCTTTTTCCTTCTGCACCCTGTAAAAGCAGAAAGGCCACAAGAAGCTGCCTGTGCTCATTGCAGCCCTTGCAGTTCAGTAGCTGAAGAGCTGAGAGACTTCTGCAGCTGGCAGCACTCCTGTATTGTGTATTTGCTTACTTTTCCTGTTCACTGTTCATGGAAGGAAGGACATTCCAGGCCGTGCCAGGGAAATGGTTGGGTGAGGAAGGAGCCAGGGGCAGAAAGAAACCTGCAGCTTCCAGAGAGGGTTCAGTGCTCAGGGTGAGAGAATGCCTGGGACCTTGTTGCATCCTGCAAGAAGGGATCATGAAGTTGCAGTCGGGGAATTTCCTCCTCTGTTGGTTGTTTGCAGGAGGCAGGGATGGAAATCCAGGAGCAATGGGAGAAGGCACCAGGGTTTGCAGGAACTTTTTTTTTCATTAAATCATTCTTTTTGGCCTGATTTGGTGTGTTTGCCCCCTGTCAGAAGGTGCCTACCAGTAACACAGAGGGAGGCTGGTCCTTCTCTCTGGCCGAGTTCATCCGACACAACGACATGCCAATCCACGAGGCTGCAGACAAGGCCCTGAAAACCTTCCAGGAGGAATTCATGCCAGTGGAAACGTTTTCTGAGTTTTTGGATGTGGCTGGTGAGTGTTTGCTTGACCTTTTATAGGCTGCCCTGTGCAGCTGGTGGCTGGAGCCAGCAGCATTCCTGACACTGCTGCAGCTCCTGGGGAGGGGACAGGGAGAGCAGGATCAGCCCTGCCCAGCCTGGGCTGTCCCCAAACTGCTGGGACACACACCTGAGCAGCCCCAGGCAGGAGAACCTCCCCCCTGCCCTGTGAAACATCTGTGGCACAGCTGGAGGGTGGTTTGGGGGCTCTGGGGTTGAGCAGATGTGACCTGCAGCAGGTGGGTGCAGCCAGAGCTGCTCCCCGAGGAGTCAGGAGATGCTGAAAACCTGCAGGGAGGCTGGCACTGCTCTTCCCTCTCTCAGAATCTGCCCCAGGCCAGTGTCTGAGTGCCCAACACAGGGAGCAGAGCTGGGGAGCCCAGGAGCAGCTCCATGTGGATTTAGTGTTTGATTAAATTCACATTTCAGTCCCTCCTGCTCCTGCACCCAGCAGGGTCTGCCCTGCTCGTGTCCAGCCCTAAATAACCCTGCAGCTGTCAGTGGCTCACACATGGCCCAGCACAAATCCCCCTGGGCAGGACAAACAGGGGCTGATTCTTCTCTCTTGCCTTCTTCTGTTCAAAGGACTCTTGTCAGAAATCAATGATCCCGACAGCTTCCTCAAGGACCTCCTGAACTCCATCCCCTGAGCTGCCAGCACGGAGAAGCTTTGGGCAGAGCCTCCACTGCTTGCCTTCCACCCTCTGTGTCCCTCCTCGTGCAGTCTGTCCCTTTCCCAAGGAGTGCTGCAGTTTTTTGTTGGAATATTCTCCCTTTTGTTTTCCTTTTTTTTTTTTTTTGTTTTGTTTTGTTTTGTTTTTTATTTTCTACAATTTTTCTTCATGGAGTGATTTGAAATTTAGATTTGTTTTATCTTGTGTTTCAGCGCTTCTATCTGTAAAGCCTTGTGCATTCAAGCTGTTTGAAAGAACTTGTACAGAGAGGAATCCAAACCAGTAAATCCTAATGCTTTAGTGTGCACCTCTTTGAAGTTAAATAAACAGAACAAATGGGTAAGCTGGGCCTGACTAGTGCTTGAACCAGGCAGGAGCCTGAGTGCCAAGGTGTTCCTCACATTCCCTGCAGAGCTGCTGCTCTGTCCAGCCCTGGGGCTGCTCAGGGAGCAGCTGGGCCCTCCCTGCTGCCCTGGCAGGGTCTGTGTGGGGCTGGAGCCTCGGGGGTCTGCAAGGACAACATCCCTTCCCTTCCCTTCCCTTCCCTTCCCTTCCCTTCCCAACCCTTCCCTTCCCAAACCTTCCCAAACCTTCCCAAACCTTCCCTTCCCAAACCTTCCCTTCCCTTCCCAAACCTTCCCTTCCCTTCCCTTCCCTTCCCTTCCCTTCCCTTCCCTTCCCTTCCCTTCCCTTCCCTTCCCTTCCCAAACCTTCCCAAACCTTCCCAAACCTTCCCTTCCCAAACCTTCCCTTCCCAAACCTTCCCTTCCCAAACCTTCCCTTCCCAAACCTTCCCAAACCTTCCCAAACCTTCCTTCCCCTCCCCTCCCCAGCTCTGTGTCCCCTCCATGGAGTGTCCAGGGCCTGTCCTGGCTCCCTCCCAGGCTGGATCCAGAGCTCTCTGTGCCTCTGATGGATTTCCCCTCTCTGGAGGCTGCTCCCATCCCTGTCCCCTCTCTGGGACCCTTCAGCTCCAGCCAGGGCAGCCCCAGAGCCCTGCACAGCCCCCTGCATGCCCAGCCCTGCTCCCATCCCAGCCCAGCTCTGTCCCAGCCCTGTCCCCACCTGTGCACGCTGCAGCCTCACCTGCCTCAGTTCTGCTGACACCTGGTGAGGCTGGAATCTAATAAAGCTTCCTTGGCTTCCTCATCTCTGTTTGAACTTGAATTCCCCAGCACAGCCCCAGCCCAGAAATAACAAGAATAAGAAGAATAATTTAGAGGCTGAATAACTCCCCAGCCCTTTGGTGCCTGGTGTTAGTGCTGGATTGGCAATTAGCAGAGGGGTGAAGGTGCAGTGTTTGTGTTCTCACCTCTGGGCTGCTGTCACCCCTGGCAGCTGCTGCTGGGGCTGGAGCTGGGCGGGAACTGCCCCAGGGGCTCTGCTTGGTGCCCACAGGGGCTGGGGCTGGGCAGGTGTCACTATAGGACACGAAAGAACACAAGCACACTACCTTCTCAAGGTGAAGGAAGAAAGAGAGCGTTTATTTTCCTGACTCCAACATTTAAAAGTGACAGCGGATTGGAGGGTGACAGTGCCACCTCTCCAATGACACTGGTCAAACCAACAGTCCATCAACTTTCTCCTCCTCCAGAAAAGAAGACAAAAGAATCAGTTATTTACAGAAAGTGTCTGAGAAAGTTCACCACAAGAATGTCCATATCAGAAGGCCTAGAAAATCTTAAAAAACCGGGGTGACAGGCAGGAGCTGCCCCGGGGGCTCTGCTTGGTGCCCACAGGGGCTGGGGCTGGGCTGGTGCCTCTGCCTGGCCCTGAGAGCTGCAGGAGGGGCTGCTGTGGAGTTGGTGGCTCTTTGGAGCAGCAGCCCTGCACCTCTGCTGCCCTGAACCACATCAGAGCACCTGCACAGCTCTGAGGGAGCCCTGCAGAGCCAACAGAACCTGCTCCAAACTGCGGCTGGGCTGCTCAGGGTGGCTGCAGAGTCACTGGGGCAGCCTGGGCAGTGCCAACCCCTCCTGGGCTGCTCAGGGTGGCTGCAGAGTCACTGGGGCAGCCGGGGCCGGGCCAACCC
>NW_005054473.1:58964-68484 GCF_000277835.1 Geospiza fortis | reverse complement strand
CTGTGCGCCGCAGGCCCCCCAGCACGGAGCCCGCACCGTGTTCTGGCTCTGCCGTTTGTGGAGCAGGGGCTGGGCAGGGCTGGGAGCTGCAGGAGCCCCAGGCTGCCTCCCTCCCCTGCTCGGGCTCCGTGCTGCCCAAAGCAGCTCTGGTGCTCTGCAGCCACAGCCTGGGGGTGCCCCGGCCAGGGAGCCCAGCAGAGCCCAGGCTGGCAATCCTGCTGTGCCCACTTGTGCTGGCCCCGATCTCCCGGCAAAGCAGATTCAGGAGCTCTGGGGCTCCTGGCAGGCAAAGCCTGAGTTCTCCCCTCAGCTGGGGCAGATCCTCAGGGCTGCCAGCAGCACAACCTGGGCCCTGCTCGGCATCAGTGACACACAGGAGGTGGCACCTCAGAGGGAGCTCTGAAACTGTTCTTGCAAAAGCTCCCCAGAGCTGTCCCGGGCGCTCTGCAGAGGCCCAGAGATGGATTTTGGAAAATAAATGGAAAATCAAGGTGGTGCAAGCAGTGGCTCCCTGCCCAGGGCTGTGGTTTGGGGACAAGCCAGGGCTGGAGAGAAGGTGGGAACATCCTGACAGTGCTGGGCAGCAGATGGGCCTGGGAGGGACTGAGGGTGACAATAACGCCCCCAGCAGAGGAGGGGAGGACAAGAACAAAAGGGGAGTGCTTTGGGAAGTTCAGCTGGTCCAGGCCACAGAGAGCCCTCAACGTTCTCAGTGCTGCACAAAGGCTCCAAAATCGCCTGGGCTGGGGCTGGGAGGTCAGCAAAGACTTTGGGGAGTTTGTTACTTAAATTAGGAATGAGAAAACTGAGGGAAGATGTCTCAGAATGGTTGAAATTACTCAAAGTGATGAGCTGAACCATGAGCTGCACAACAGAGAGTCAACCCCCTCTCCAAAAAAATTCATTTATTTACCGAAGACATTATTTGGGGGAAAGAAGCCCTTTGTGATGCAGGAGAGGCTGGATGAGCTGTGGGATTGCTTTGAACCTGACTGTGGGCAGGAGCTCCCCGAATTTCTGACATCCCTGCGCTGGGTTGGGCTCCAGGATTTAATTAATGTGGGGATTAATTAAACCTGGGGAGAGCAGGGACCTGCTGCCCCCCCAGCTGCTGAGGTGACCAGAGCCCTGACCTTCCCTGGGCGCTCTGTGCTGCTTTCCCTGTCCTGCTGCTCCTCCCCTGCAATTCCCTTTCCCAGCTCAGGGCCCTTCCCTGCTCCTCTGCCTCTTCCCACCAAACCCTCCTGCTTTGTGTCTCTGCAATTCCCTGGAAATGTTTTCACACAACCAGGGCTGGAGCTGCTGCCCATAAACACAGCAAGTTCCAGCGCCACAGAACATCCCCTGGCCTTTTTCCACTGGAGGAAAAGGGAATTTCCTCCCTGGACCTGAGTCTGTGGCACCTTCCAGGACATGGCAAGACTCGAGGGACGTGGTGGGGACATCCTGGGGCTGCAGTGCCCCAGAGCTGGATGGAATCCCACATTTTCCTCCAGGTTCTGCAGGATTGATGGTCTGGCCATGCTGCAGGGGCCTGCAGGCCCTGGGTGCACCCAGGGAATGCTGCAGGGTGAATCCTGCAGGGGAAATCCTGCAGGGTGAATCCTGCAGGGTGAGTGCTGCAGGGTGAATCCTGCAGGGGAAATCCTGCAGGGTGAATCCTGCAGGGTGAGTGCTGCAGGGTGAATCCTGCAGGGGAAATCCTGCAGGGCTCCCTCCTGGCCTTTGGGCCAGCCCAGGGCTGGATCCTGCTCAGGTCACAGCCCAGGGACCCTCCAGGCCCTGAGTGACAGAAAGGAGCTCAAAGGCACCAAGTGCAGGCTCCCGAATTCACTCCTGCAGTGAGCAGGCCGGTTTGGAGCTGCTCTGGGGAGAGACCCCATGAGAGGCCCCCCTGCAGCCCCAGGAGGCTCCCAAAGCACCCAGGGACCTCCCGAGGCTGGGCAGGAGCCACCCCTGGGTCACGGTTCTGCTCCCTGGTAGGAAAATCAGATTGGCCTTGACTCGTGTGCTGCACGGCCACGCTGCCATCCAGGTGGGGGTGAGTCACAGCTCAGGTGTGAGGGATCGAGGATCAGGGAAAAACAAACTCTGAGCTCACCAGGAGGGCTGGAAAAGGGTCCTGGGTGCACTGAGGACAAAATCACCTCAGGGACGTCGCCCCTGGCTCTCCAGGCTGGTGGGAACAGCCAGGGCAGCCAGCTGAGCCTCCAGGAATGGTCACTCCCTTGTTTCCAGGAGGGAAAAAAATAATTATTAAATCCCTATTGGCAGATTTCTTTGCAGGATTGATCCCAGCCCTTCACATCAGCAGCTGGGGAGGAACCAGCTCCAGCCCTTTATCCAAACCCTGGGGATCCCCCTCCTCTCCCAAAGGGGAATGTGTCAGCAGCAGAAGATCCTTTGGGGGAAATTCTCCATCAAATGGTACAAAGGACACGTGGAGGGGAAGCCCCTGTGCTGTGCTTTAACCCCAGGCAGGTTGGGGACCTTCAGGCACTGCCCCCAAAGAGGTTTTGGGGTGTGTGGGGAGCTCTGGATGTGCCTCTGGGAGGATTTCATTTATCAGGTGCTTGTGAAACCTTTCCTGAGCAGGATCCTGCCGTGCTCAGCGCTGTTCCTGCAGCCAGGCCCTGTTCCTGCAGGTCCCGGGTGTGCAGTGGGAATTACAACCTCCCTCCCGTCCCACAGGGATTTTCTCCCTCTGCTGCCACCGAGCCCAGGAGGGATCAGACACGTTCTGCTCCCTGATCCTCACTCTTGGATGCTGCGGAGCCTTCCTGCCCCTTCCCTTCCCCCTGGGAGCATCAGGACCTCACAAGGCTCCAAAAATCAGAGCTTTCCTTCTGGAAAGGAGGAAAGGAATCCCCACCCTGGCACTCCTCAGCCTGACTCAGCCTGGTCCCTTCCCCTGGGAAGCTCAAACCCTGTGTGGGTGAATCACGGGGCTGGGGGAGAGCCCAGCCAAGGCTGGGGCAGCCCCGGGGGACCCTCAAATGTCCCTGGAGCTGCAGGAGAGGTGGGAATGGTGAGAGAGCCCAGCTCTGCCCTCCTGGGGCTGCTGCCATCCCCCCCAGCCCACCCCCAGGGGATATGCTGGAATTGTTTAGCCGCTGGAGAATCAGGATAACGCTTCCCTGCAGCCCTTCTCCAGTGGGTGGGTGACATTAACCAGGGCAAATATTAAGTAGAAATTGGAAAAATTCAGGTGTTTGTGCTTTAAGTTCAGCTTTGACTTATGGAGAGAGGCTGAGCTTTTAAAATAAACAACAAAGAACACCGTGTTCAGTCCTGGCTGCTCCTGCCAGGGATGTTGGGTCTGACTCCTTTCCCACCTTTCCCTGCCGTGGGGGCTGCAGAGGGGATACAGGAGATGTTTGGGTTTGGGGGAGGAGGGCAGGGCAGGGCAGCCAGGGACACCCTCTCATTATGGGGTTCTGGGGCCCGAGTGCCTCAGAGAGGGAGGTCCCTGCCCTAACGAAGATAACCCGATAATTACTGTCATTAATCACAGCCCCGCTGGTTCTTTCCCAGGTGCGGCGCCAGCAGCGCCTCAGCCACGCTCAGCAGCTGCCCTGGGCAGAGTCAGGGCTGGGACAGGAGATTGGGGTGCGGGATTGGGATGGGAAAGGGCTCGGGGTGCAGCCTGGAGCCCTGTGGGGCTCTGCCCCAGTGACGGCCCCGAGTGCATCCCGTGCTCAGCCCGTGCTCAGCCCGGCCGGGTTCGGGGCTGTCCCTGCGTGTCCCGGCCTGGAGGAGCTCAGCGAGTTCCCAGCGCTGTGTCCGTGTTTGGGACACCGCGCGGCTCCATCCCTGCGGCTTCTCCCGGCCGCTCTTTTCAATCCCATTTAATGAGCGAACCCAGCAGCATCCTGTAATTATTGCTAACGTTTGATGGCAGCCAGCCCATGGCCAGGGGTGACACCAGGCACCGAGGGTGCCACCGGAGCCCAGGGCACTGGGCCGGCCCTTCGTGCAGCCGCCCTGCTGCTCTCAGCAGCTCCACCCGAGCTCCGCTCCCGCGGAACCAGCCCCGGTGTCCCTATGAGTTTGGGAATGGAGATGTCCCGGTGTCCCTGTGAATGCTCCAGGTGTGATGTCCCCCATCGGGACAAACCCCGGTGTCCCTATGAGTTCTCCAGGTGAGATGTCCCCGTGTCCCTGTGAATGCTCCAGGTGTGATGTCCCCCCTCGGGACAGGTCCCGGTGGCCCTGTGGGTGCCCCAGATGAGATATTCCCCCACGGGACAACCCCCGGTGTCCCTGTGAATGCTCCAAGTGTGATGTCCTGGTGTCCCTGTGGGTGCCCCACGTGAGCTCTCCCGCCTCGGGACAAATCCCAGTGTTTGTGAATTGTCCCTGTGTGTCACAGTGTCCCTGTGGTGCCCCAGGTGTGCTGTCCCTGTGTCCCTGTGGTGTCCCCGGGTGTGATGTCCCCGTGTCCCTGTGAGTGCCCCAGGTGTGCTGTCCCTGTGTCCCTGTGGGTGCCCCGGGTGTGATGTCCCCCCTCGGGACAAACCCCGGTGTCCCTGTGAGTGTCCCAGGTAAAACGTCCTGGTGTCCCTGTGAGTGTCCCGGTGAGATGTCCCCCCTCAGGACAGATCCTGGTGTCCCTGTGGTGCCCCAGGTGTGCTGTCCCCGTGTCCCTGTGGGTGCCCCGGTGTCCCCTCCCCGGGCCAGCCCCGCTGTCCCCGCCGGGCACAGGAGGGGACAGGAGGGCGGTGCCGGGGATGCTCGGGCGCTCCCAGCCCCACGTTCCCGATCGCGCCCAGATCCCTCACAGCTCCCACCGCGAAGTTTTTCTTCTCCCCGTGTCCTGCAAAACCAGCCAGGCTAAAACCCCACGGTGCAAGCAAGGAACAGAACCAGCCAATGGCTTCTGGAGGGGAGGCTTATGCAGGGAGTTAAAAATAAATCCCAATTCAACTTTACCCCCCTCAGTGCTCGGAGCTTTGGGCGCCGCTCAACCCAGCAAAGTTTGGGGCAACAACGAGACAGAAATCATTTATTCTGTTAATTTAAAATCATCCTGCACTTGAATTAATCAGGCCACGCTCCTGCAGAATGCGGAGTTGGAGCATTTGGGGTGGCAGCGCTGGCGTGGGCACGCCCGGATCGCGCAGCGCATCCCGGGATGGTCCCGGAGCCGCGGCCGGAGCGATCCCGCCCCGGGGCACCCCCGGGCCGCCTGTCCGGGCCCGTCCCGCATATTTGCCGCCCTACTCAAGGCGGATGAAATGTTTGGTTCCTAAGGAAGCAGAGAGCGCTGCCGCCGTCTCCAGGGAAATTGCGGCGCGCCCCGAGCGCGGATGCTCCGCTCGGCACCTTCATCTCCTCCGCCCTCCGGGGCTGCGCCCGCGGCTGCGGCTTTGTTTGCAAAATATTGACACCTCTCCATGGAGGAGATCAGTGCGGCCGGGCTGGGCCCGGTCCCACCCGCGCATCCCCGATCCTGGGCTGTGCAGGAGCATCCTCCCTCCTCGGGCCGGCTCTGGTTTGTGCTGCTGACACCCACAAAAAACCAAATGCGGGTAAATGAGGTTTTTGTGACTGCAGGAACAAACCTGCCGCCCTGATTTTTTAAGATTTTCTAAGCCTTCTGGTGTTGACATTATTGTAACGAACTTTCTCACACACTTTCTGTAAATAACTCATTGTTTTGCATTCTTTTATGGAAGAAGAGAAATTCGATAGACTGTGATTATCCAGCGTCATTGGAGGTGGCACTGTCACCCTCCAATCCACTGTCACTTTTAGAAATCTATAAATGTTGGAGTCAAGAAATAAATTCCCCTTTTTTGCCTTGAGAACAGCGGTGTGTGCGCGTGGCGTGTTGTTTCGTGTCCTACAGTGACATTGGGAGGAGGTGCCGGGTTTCGGCAGCGGCTCCTCTGTCCCAGCGCCGCCGGGACAGGGAGGGGACAAAGCCGGGGAGCAAACACGGCTTGGGGAGGAGAAATCTCCTTTAAAGGCAGAAAGGTGCGGCGAGGAGAAGCTGCTGCCCTGTGGAGCTCATCCCTCCCACGCGCCGCCAGCAGCAGCTCCACAAACGCCTCTGAGCCCGGGTGGAGATCCCGGCACATCCAAAGGTTCCCGGAACGGAACCACCCGGGGCTGACCCGGGTCACCCTGCCCGGCCGGTGACACCCGCAGGGCCCGGCCCTGGTGGCACCGCGGCTGTTTCGGTGGCGCTGAGTCAGCGGCTCTGCCCATCCAGGGGCTCCGGGGCTGTGCCCGGCTCTGTGCCCGGCTCTGCCCATCGTGCCCGGGCAGGGCAGATCCTGCCCCCCCTTCCCACAGGAGCTGCTGGGCTCGGAGAGGCTTTGCTGCCAAAATCAGGGCTGGGATGGGATTGATGGCACCCTGGGACCGAGGATGAGGGAAGAGACGAGGATCTGACTCCATGTTTCAGAAGACTTGATTTATTATTTTATGATATATGTTATATTAAAACTATACTAAAAGAATAGAAGAAAGCATTTCATCAGAAGGTTAGCTAAGAATAGCAAAAGAAAGAATGATAACAAAAGTTTCTGTCTCAGACAGAGAGCCCAAGCCAGCTGACTGTGATTGGCCATTAATTAGAAACAACCACATGAGACCAATCACAGATGCACCTGTTGCATTCCACAGCAGCAGATAACCATTGGTTACATTTTGTTCCTGAGGCCTCTCAGCTTCTCAGGAGGAAAAATCCTAAGGAAAGGATTTTTCATAAAAGATGTCTGCGACACAAGGACACCTCACTGCCTCAGGATTTCATATATTCATTTAATACATTTTTTATTATTTGTATTTGCAGTTTGTAGTTTGTAATATAACCCTGCAGTTCTTTAGTGCAGAACTCCAAACCCCACACGCAGTGCCAGCTGCTGCTCTCCCGTTTGGGGCACACACAGCAATTCCTCTCCAGGCCTGGCACTCAAGGACACCTCACTGCCTCAGGCCCCAGAGATTAAACAAAAGGGAGCTGGGGGAGCAAACTTGGGGTGAATGACTTCATTAGCTGAAGCTGGAATTGGAGGATTAACCCCCAACATGCAAATGGACCAAAGTGATAAAAGTGTGAAAACCTGCGAGCTGTGGTTCATTTTGGGGTGCAGCCCCTGGGGGGCTTTGTCTGCCCGAGATACACCTGAAACCCCTTCAATAAATAAATGATTTGCCTGGATTTTGTCTGGCTCTGTTTTCAGGCAGTCCCACAGGGCTGAGGCCCCAGGGATGGGAAGGGGCTGGGGGAGATTCAGGGGCTGCAGCCTCACCTGATGTGAAAAATGAGAAAATGATGAGTTCTGTGGGTGTTGAACCAGAGGAATTTTGCTCGGTTCAGAGGGAGCTTTGTGCAAGCACACAAACCAACCCCGGTGATGCCACCAGCCCCGGGAGCAGCACCCTGGGGTGGGTTTGGGTTGGTGTCCTGGTTTAGGGCAAATCTGGGGGAAACCTCTAAAGGGTTCCTCTAGAAAAGCAGATTCCAGCAGCCCCTCCTCTGGCTGGTTGGGGAAAAGATTTCCTTGGAGAAAAGTGGAAAAAACCTTTTTATTAACAGGCAAAGCATTCACCAGCCCCAAAAATGGACAATATTAAACTATGGAACCTTTTACTGTCCTGAAGAGATGGCAAACTCACAGAGTCCCTCCTTGGGCTGTAGCTCAGCTCACTCAGTCTCTTATCAGTCTCTTATCAGTCCCTCCAGGCCCAGGTGACCACAGGTGAGAGCTCCTGGTGCTCTTTGGGGTGTTCAGTGCAGAGCAGGTTCAAACAGGTCCAAAGAAAAAGAAAATCCACAGTTCAGGGAACTTCTGTGCCTCAGCTAACCAAGCCCAGCTGAAAGCAAAGGAGAGCTCTGTCCTGCTGTCTGTCTGTGCTGCAGGCAGCCCGGTCCACGAGGGGGATGTGGGGGAGCAAGTGCAGTTTCTGAAAAGCTCCCAGAACCATTCTTACAGCTGTAAAACTCATTTCTGGGCTAAACAGACAAATGGGGATACAAGCATCTTAAAGTCACTCCAGAACACTCGATTTGACTGGAAAATGGTGATTTTACCAAGGAAAAAATAACTTTCCATGAGTGCCAGACTAACAGAGCCTCAAAGGATGCAGCCAGCCCCAGGAAAATTCACACTAAAAATCGGAGCCCATTTTTAGAGAGCAGCTCTGAAAACGGTCCCCGAGGTTGGGGAGTACAGGGAGCTGCCAAAGGGAAAAGAAAATGAGTGCAAAACCAGAAAAAAAGAGTGCAAAACCAAATGCAAGGGCCTGGATACCCCAATCCTGCTCCAGCCTGAGTTTGGGTGAAGCGGGTGGGAGCAAAGCCATCAAGCAAACAAACAAAAACCCCAAGAAACAAACAAATGTGTGTTGTCATTATGGTTGGCATTGCCATGGAGAGTCGCTGCCCTCAGCACCAGCCCCATTTCCCTTTCCAGGGCCCTTTTCCTGCCTGGCCCAACAATCAGGGCTCCCTTATTTCTCCCCTCTCCTGGCAGGAACATCCCCAGCCACAGGGTGGCCGTTCCCATCTCCCCCTGCCAGGGTGAATTAATTAATGTCTGTCATTAATTCAGGGGGATTCAGCGAGGCCACAGCACGGGGGGACCCTGGGGGTGACCGTGGCTGTCCCAGGGAGGGGCTGGAGCTCATTAGGTAAAGGAATAATTAGATTTAATGACCTCGGGATGGGTGCTGGTGGATCCAGGGAGCTGCAAGATCACGGGGCAGGAGCCAAACCCTTCATTGCCTGGTTTATCCCCCCTCGGGTGCTTCCCCAAGGGAAAAAATGATAAAAAATTAAAACAAAAAGGATACAAGTTATAAAAAATAAAAGGAAGGGGGAAAAATGATAAAAAATTAAACCAAAACTCAGCTGGATTTCCCCAGCTGCTGACCATGGGTCTCTGCAATCCCTCAGCTCCTTCCAGCACCACCAGCGAGGTGCCAAACCCAGGGAAATCCAGAAAATCCTGCCCAGTTTGGGCTGGAAGGGACCTTGAGGCTCATCCCATCCCATCCCATCCCATCCCATCCCATCCCATCCCATCCCATCCCATCCCCAGGTGGTTCCAAGCCGTGGAATTTCCCAAATCTGGACAAACCCACCCCTGGCCAGCTGCTGCCCCAAACAGTGCCCTCAATCCGGGCAGTTTGAGCCAATTTTGCCTTTTCTGGGTGTTTCTGTGGCTCTGCAAGGCAGCCCAGAGCAGGAGAACATTCCTGGGCAGGACGATGGGTTTGGGATGGAGCCCTGGCCCTGCCTGGGGGCACCCAGAGCTCCTGGAACCCCCAAAGCCAGCCCAGGGTTTGTGCTGGGCACAGACAAATCCTTCAGGCGCTGCTTTGAGCCACTCCCTTAATGAAGCACATCCACCCAGCACATTTATTTTTTTTTTTCCAGGAGGTGCTGACAAAACACAGGTTAGTGACACATTAAATAACAGAGCCCTTTGAAGAGCCCTGGTTTCGGTGCTCAGCGTGGCTGGAGGTGCTGCTGGAGTTTCAGCAAGTGGGGTTAAAATATAAATAT
>NW_005054473.1:57957-58445 GCF_000277835.1 Geospiza fortis | reverse complement strand
TATATATTAAAATAGAAATATAAATACAACCATCAAGTCCCACGGTTTTATTTCAGAAATGACATTTGGGTGAGCAGTGTTCCTGCAGCTTTCCACCATCCTGACTGAGCTGTCCCCGTGTTTCCCTTGCATCATCGCCAGCAGAGCAATGATCCCATCGTTCAATTAAACAATATCCTTTGATTGCCCAGAGGTCCGCGAGCAGCAGTTGGGAAATGTTCATTTAATAACTTAATTATTATAATATCAGCGTTATTTAGCACTTAGGCAGGGCTCTGCTGTGGGATAACAAAATCCAAGGTTTATAATTCAGTCTGATCTGACCTAACCGTGGGATCACAGAGCGCTGAGGGATTGGAATGGACCTGAAAGATCTTCTGTCCCCAACCCTGCCACGGACAGGGACAATTCCAATTCCAGCCCCCGGCTGCTCCAGGCCTTGCCCAGCCCGCCCCGAGCGCTGCCACCTGTGGGGCAGGCCCGGCCCC
>NW_005054473.1:57653-57835 GCF_000277835.1 Geospiza fortis | reverse complement strand
CTGCAGGCTGTATTTTTATTGTGTCCAATATCCAAAATTATATTGTGTCCAATATTCAAAATTATATTGCTGCCTGATACCCAACATTTCTCTCCTTCCATTGGTACCCGTTCCCCCCTGCCCGGCCAGCCCCGCTCCCGATGCATTTTCTCCTGCGGGTTCCCTCCATCCCCGGCACCCCC
>NW_005054473.1:52761-56264 GCF_000277835.1 Geospiza fortis | reverse complement strand
CTTCATTTTTTTTTTTTTGGTCTGATTACTCCAGTAGTCGCTGCTGGTGTGTGCCAGCTCCCTGAAATTAGCTCAGTGCTGCAATATTTGGGTTGCAAATACTGCAGGGCAGGGTTTGCACTCCGAGATGTTGCTCGGAATTAGGCAAAACAAAAGCCTTTGTAAGGCCGGCGGGTCTGGAGGTGTCCCCTGGCCTGTGGGTTGGGGTGGAACGGTGACGGATGGCGTTCCCGTGGATCGCTGTTCGGTGTGGCAGAGATGGAGGCCAGAGGGGAAAAAAATGTACTTGGGCTTCTGCAGGAGATTCCTGCATTGTCTGAGGAGCTGCTGTCCTTCGGGGCTGCCGTGCGCTCTCCCGGCTGCAGTTTGGGCGGTTTTAGCCTCAAAACGCATTTCCTGCTCACAGGGCCGGGGTTTTCCCTGCAGAACCCCCCGGATCCGTCCTCATTTCCCGCATTATTTCCCGCATTATTTCCCGGCTCCGTGGCCTGCGGAGCGGGGCCGGGTCCCTCCTGCCCGGCTTTGCAGACTGCAGTGAGCTCCCTGCACGCTCGGGTCAGCTTTTGTAACAACCTGGAATCAGCTCACGGACATTTCCTGGGCGGGTTTGGTGCCCAGCGGCTCCCTGGCCGGTGCCTCGGGTGCTGTGTCCCTGCTGTGGCTGGAGAAAGGAGCTGCTCTCCGTTTCCCAGCCCGCAGTCGTGGCTGCCGTGGTGGCTCGGGCTGGTTTTGGTTTCTGTGGCCGGTCCCGAGGAATGGGAGGAGCAGGGAGCACAAAAAGTGATGCTGGACGGGGAAAGGGGATCCCACAGCATGTGGGGTGTGGGTTGTGTCACCAAAACTGGGGGCTGCTTCTCCTTTTTCCGTGGATATTTGATTTATTCCTGCTTCTGGAGGAAGAGGGGACTTGTGGGCCTTGAGGTTCAGCCTTTCTGCTGATACGAAGTTGATTTTTCTGCTTTTACTCACTTGTGTAAAGCACGTTTTCCCCTCAGTCTGTGTTCTTGCACACTCGGGGGTTGCATAAACCAGATGAATTCAGCAGAGCAAAGGGGAACCTCAGATCTTATTCTTGCCCTTGAAAGGTGTTTTCCTTGTGGGGAAAATAGAAGTAATTAACAGGTATCAACACGTTCCATCGCACGTTGGTGGTGTTGTGTCTGCAGTGTGGGTTTGATGCATGCTCGTTTCTCTGGAACTGGAGTTGGTCACTGTTCTGTGACCTTCGGTGCCACATGGACAGCACACCCTTGGTTTTGGGGGTTTGGCTTTTTCCTCTGGGGCTTGAGCTGCCTTGGGCGAGCTCAGGGAGCAGGACTGAGCTGTGAGAATTCCTCCTGGGCTCCATGCCCTGGGCTCTGGGTGCTGCAGGCTTTGTCGGCCGCCCTGCAGGGCTGGGGTGCCCTGGCACCTCTGTGTGTGTGTGTGCCAGCTCTAAATGCCCTCGTTGGGGTTCCCTCACCCTGCTGGGATCCCTTGGATGCTCTGGGTTTATTTAGGGAGCCCAAAGAGCTCCAGGTGGAACAGAAGGAGCCTTGTGCCTCTCTCCTGCTGGGGCTCTTGGGGTTTATGGAGCGCTGGGCACCAGCACAGGCTCCCAGCCCAGGTGTGTGACCAGGGAAAGAAGGAAGGAAAAGGAAAAGAACTTTTTATTGCTCAGTCTGAGAGCCAGCAGAGCCCACAGCCTTTGTGGAGCCACCAGCCCATAGCCAAACAGCCTTAAGCAGACAGTGATAATTCCATTTATCTCCTGGGGCGAGGGAGCCTTTTCCCCCTTTCCAGGGTGGCCACTTGGTCCAGGAGGTTGTGGCTACCAAATGTTTGTGGCTTGAAGTATTTGGCTGTGAGGAAAAGCCAGGCAGGGGATGGAAGGGCAGTGCTGGGTGTGCAGCTCACCTGGGATGTCTCTGGTGTTGTTGATGTCCCACCTGGGAACTGGGAAAGGCAGGGGTGCAACCCAGAAGGGAAATAACCCCTTTTGTTTCCTTTCTTTTAAAGGAAAAGCAGCCTTGCTGCTGTGAAATAATGGGATGTTCTTGCCATTGAATCATCCAGGATGTTCTTGCCAATGGAATTCTGCCTGTGCAGTTTCTGGGATTAGCAGTGGCTTCATTTGGGGGAAATTTGGTGAATTTCTTTGTTCCCTCCCCTCAAATAATTTTCCTTGGACGTAGTAACACAACAAACTGGAGCTCGGAGAGGGCATTGTCAGTCGAGCACACTGATCGTATTTTACCCTGGCTTTTGTTTGTCTCTGAAGCAAAATGAGGAACCCAGCAGATATTTCAGTCCACAACTGATTTTGCTTTTTCCTCCAGGTGATGATATTTTTCTCAGATGTATAAATTTGCACATTTTCTACTTATTGTGCTGCCTTAATCTCATATTTTTTTTAGTAATGATCAATCATGATTTTACACCAGATTATGACTTCAGTGAGGGAGTCAACAACTGGAGGAGTTTTAGAGGAAAAATGAAGTTAGATTAATTTTCTTTATTTTTTTCCAGCTATGCTTGCATTTAGAAGAGCTTTTGGACATAGATCTGACTCCAAATCAGATAATTTATTGTTTATCTATCAGATCTTTTGTCATTTTTTACCTCTTGTTACCCTTTTAGCAGGAAAAAACAAAATTGCGTTTTTGCAAAATTGCACTTTTGCAGTCGAAGCAGCTCAATAAAAAACACATTCAGGGACAGCTAATTGAAAACGGAGCAGAGCCACATTTTTAAATTTAAAACACTCAGGTGAAGTGATTTTTTTTTTCTGGACAGAATACTAATAATGGTAATAATAATAATGATAATGATAATAATCAGCCGTGGTGCTTCAGGTGCTCGGGGGTGAGCCCGAGCAGAGCGGCTCCTCCAGGAGCAGGGCTGGGATCCAGGCTCTGTATCCCTGCGTTTGGGGCTGGTCCCCTCAGGTTATTCAGGAGAAAAATCTGCTTTTATCTTTATCTGCTTTTATCTTTATCTGCTTTGGGGGAGCGGCCGGGGCGAGCCCAGCCCTGGCCCGGCTCCTTTGGGGATCTCTGTCCCCATTTTGGGACACTCGGGAGCCTCAACAGCCCCGGGGCACCGCAGGGAGGGCTCTGGGGAGAACAGCGGGATTCTCGCCTCAATTAGTTAATTCTTGTTAATCACTGACCGAGGGGGCTCTGCTGTGACACGTGCGAGGTGTGGCGGTGGTGGCCGGGACTGTCCCCACCCCGGCTCCCTGGGCTGAGCTGTCACCGTCCGAGAGAGCGTGGGGACAGTGACAGTGGCGGTGGTGCTGTGACGGTGACAGTGATGATGGTGCTGTGACGGTGACAGTGCAGGTGTGGCAGTGGTGGTGCTGCTCTGATGGTGGTGGTGACAGCAGAAGTGCAGGTGTGACAGTGCTGCTGTGATGGTGACAGCGGCAGCGCAGGTGTGACAGTGACGGTGCTGCTGTGATGGTGACAGCGGCAGTGCAGGTGTGACAGTGCTGCTGTGATGGTGACAGTGGCTGTGCAGGT
>NW_005054473.1:33531-52354 GCF_000277835.1 Geospiza fortis | reverse complement strand
CAGTGGCAGTGCAGGTGTGACAGTGACAGTACTGCTGTGAAAGTGGCAGTGCCCCAGTGACAATGGTGTGACAGTACCTGTATGACGGTGGCATTGCAGGTGTGACAGTGGCAGTGGCAGGACCCCTCTGCCGGCGACAGCGGCAGTGCAGGTGTGACAAGGACAGTGGTACCGCTGTGACGGTGACAGCGGCAGTGCAGGTGTGACAAGGACAGTGTCCCAGTGGCAGTGCCCCAGTGACAGTGACAATGCCCCTGTGGCAGTGGCAGCGCAGGTGTGACAATGACAGTGCCCCAGTGCCAGTGGCCGTGTCCCAGTGCCAGTGTCCCTGCGTGTGGCCCGCCCAGCTGGCTGCAGCCGTTCCCTCCCTCCCTGGCTGTCCCCGAGCCCAGCCCCAGCACAGATTTGTATATTTATGGTTCCACGATTACTCTTAATTGCTGCAGATATTGAGTCTGCCAGATGTTGGTTGTCTTTTCCAGCACGGGCTTAGCTGGTACTAAGGGTTGAACTGGAAATAATTGTTTTACCTCAGGATGGTATTTCACTGGCAAGATTAATAAAGTCCACTTGGAAAAGAGATTATCTTAAATTTGCTGCAGCTGGGAAGGACAAAGATTATCATTGTCAAAGGCAGCGCGTGTCAAAACTCAGTGGAGCTTGTTTTTTTTAGAGAAGGGAACTTAATAAAAATGTGCTTAAGATAAGCCCTGGAGGAATGTCTGAGAACTTTTAAGGCTAAAATATCAGCGGTAACAAGATGCAAATGTTCTGCATAGACCCAATCAAAAACAAATAATTTTTTCATCCCCCTGGAGGAATGTAACCAGCGTGGCAGACCTGTCCCTGCCTCCATTGGTCACAGGGCTGGCAGGAACAATCTCTGTGGAAAGCCACCTCTTTAATTCTGCTGTTCCTGCTTTTCTTTTTCTGTTTTAGAGGGATAATTATTTTTTCAATGTGGCTTTTCACAGAAATTCCGGATTTTCCACCGCTTCCAGAGTAGTGGAAAATCCCTGGTCTGGGGGATTTTTTGGCTGCCTCTTACAAGATGTGAAGTTTGATATTAAATGCTGGCTCTGCTGAAACCTGAGACTCAGGCTTGAAAAGCCCCTTTTTCCCTGGCCTGGGAGAACATCAGTTTTCCTTGTGGAGAAGGGATAAAATTGCCTGATTTGAAAAAAAACCCTTGGCTGTGTGGCACAAATATCCAGTTGTAATTGCTGGGTGGAAAGTGGCACTGCTTGTGAAGCCCCATAAGAGAAATATTTCCCTAAATAACTCCATCTTTCCTTCAAAAATGCTGCTGCAGAGACACACATTTAGGGTGCACGCGGTATCTCTCACAAATCTCAGGTTTATTTCTTTTTTTCCAGCTGGAAACTGGGACTTCTGGGTTGTAGGGATGCAGGAGAAGGTTTGTGGGGAGGGGAGGGTGTTTCTCTTTGATCCTGATTTCTAGCAGTGCTCCACGCTGGGGTTGGGGCTGTGCTTGGAAAATTTAATAGACAAAGAAGTCTCTGTGTGTGCCTTCAACTGGTTTGTAATGGGAGGGCTGAGTGTGTTAGGAGTGACTTGAAGGAGCTGCTGTTGTTCTGAACTTTGTCTTTAAATTAGAATTAACATAATGAGTTTGTAGATGAACTCAGTGAGGAGAAAAATCCCGCCCCCCCTCGTGTTGTGGTTGGAGTTTTAAAGGAAAAAACTTCTCCTTGTTTCTCAAGAAGCTTCCCCTGCTGTAGGAGAACCACAGGACTGTGTGTGTGTAAGTTGAATTTACCTTTTGATTCCTCCTGTGACTCACTCTGGGCTTTCTGAAGGCAATAAAACCCCAGATTTTCAGAGCACAGCTCAGCTCTGAGTAGCTCTGGGAGCAAACCCCTCACACAGCTCAGATCTTAAACCCAAAGAATCTCCCCAGGTGCTGCTGCAGTGTGGGCTGAGGTGGAAGCAAACACAGGAACCAGCGATAACCAGTGAATTCCAGCTCCTCTCCTGGGCTTTGGAGCAGAGATGCCTCTGGAGTGCTGGACCTGGGGCCAGGGGAGGCTCTGCAGCCACCTCCAGCTCAGCAGCTGCTTTCTTGTGGCTCAGCCTTTGTGGTGCTGCTCTGCCAGCTCTTGGCTTGGTTTCCTGCATCTGCTTTTCTCTGACTAAGTTTACTTTTTTCTGTGCTAGAAATACTCACAGGATGTTGTATTTTAGTCCTGCAGGGGCCCTGTGGGTCCCTTCCAGCTTGGGATATTCTGATTCTAAATCTCCATCTTGGGTGTTTAAAACCAGCCCTTTTAAAACCATCCCCTTTAAAACCAGCCCCTTTAAAACCAGCCCCTTTAAAACCAACTCTTTTAAAACCAACTCTTTTTTTGTGTGTGGTTGTATGAGAAAGGAAGAGATTTCTTCCAGGTTTTTTTTTGAAGTTTAAAAGCTTAACAGTGTCTGTGTGTGCACTGTTCAGAGTGGCTGAAACTCCTGCGTAGCTTTGTGACCTCTTCCTATTAAAAATTACCTTGCTCCAAGAGCCCTGAAGGGATTAGTGAGAAGTGATAATAAAAGGCAATAAATGATAAGAAATGGCATGAGACTGATCTGGCTTGGGAAGCAGGGAAATCATGGAGTCACGGGGTGGTTTGGGTTGGAAGGGCCCTTAAAGATCCAATTCCAATCCCTCTGCCATGGCAAGGCCACGTCCCACTGTCCCAGCCCTGTCCAGCCTGGCCTTGGGCACTGCCAGGGATCCGGGGCAGCCACAGCTGAGTGTGTTTTTCTCGCATTTCTAACCTTGAACCTCCCACTGTTACATCTGAAGGGAAGCAATTTGCCTCCACTTCATGATAAATTTGGAATAAGGGACAAAAATATTGTTGTAGTAGGACAACAGCCTGGGCACACTGAGAGCTTCTTGAATTTCAAATATATTGTCAAAAATGCCTTAATTTGGGTCAGGCTCTGCTCCCAGGGAGCAGTGACAGGAAACAGCCTTGTGTGGCACCAGCAGAGGTTTGGATTGGGTAAAGGGAAAATTTCCTCATGGAAAAGCTCCCAAAGCCCTGGCAGAGGCTGCCCAGGGAGTGGTGGCGTCACCATCCATGGGCATGTTCAAAAACGGTGTGGATGTGGCACCTGGGGATGTTTTGGCTGCCTGCTGATGCTGAAGGGATCGTGTGGGAGGGTGGGGTCTGGTTTTGATGCCAAAGAAATCAAGAACTTGTCTGGTGTTTCCTAAGCCCTGGTGTCACCTTGTCCAGGAGCTCTTCTGGTCCTGGATCATCAGATTATCAGATTATCCTGATTATCAGATCATCCTGCTTCAAATGAAACCTGGATTTTTCCAGGTGATTTACCTGACTTCAGGAAACCTGGGAAAGGTTCCCTGACATTCTGCAGTGCTGTGGCAGCTGGGGCACAGGCACATTTTTACCACCACTGCATTACAACGGTGCTGTGTTTGGAAAATTAAAAATGTTAAAAATGAAATTCTCAGCCGTGGTTTCGAAGGCCTGGGAGCCTCTCCTGTGCCCCTGCTGTGAGTGCTGCTGCTCCCTGTGCAGAAATGACATCAGCTGTGGCTCTGGTGCTGCAGGAGGGGAGGGCTGGCACAGAATGGAGCTCTGTGCCCGCTAACGAAGTGCCCAGCTCGTTAGGGAGCCAGGCCAGCGCTGAAATCCCAGCAGAGTCCCTGCAGCCCTTTGTCCCTGCATCCAGCACTGCTCCATGTGACTCCTCTGGCTCCCTGTGCCCCACTTCCCCCAGACCTGGCTCATTTGGAGCCCTTTCCAAGGGCACTTTGGGACTCCCCAGGTCATGTTGGCTCTTTGTGCCTGGGCTGCTCCTTCTCACTGGGGACAGCTTCAGGGGTCCCTTTTTTGGCTATTCCTGCCTGGGAGCAGCACCATTCCTTGCTTTGAGGTGGAATTGCCCTGTGTGTGATCAGAGCCTTGCGCTGCTGCTGGGTTTAATCTCCAATGTGCTGCTCATTTCAGGGGGTTTGTTCTGAATTTGCACTGAAATCCAGTCAGAAACAAGGCTCGGTGTTACAGCCTGCACCTCAGTTCCATGTAACTTCCCAAATCTCTTGGTTCTGTGGACAAACCACTTAAAATTTCCCAAACCACTTAAAATTTCCCCCTCTTCAGGGTTTGGGAGCAGGTGAGTTTCATCCAGAGCTCTGTGTTTGGTGCTTTGGGCGCTCAGGGGTGCCTGCCTTTGTTTGCTGTGTGTGCACAGACATCAGCGCCTGGAAAAGGGCTGGAAAACCTGACAGCTCCAAGATCCTGGACTAAAAAGAGGAGGAATTAACTTGCTCCTCTTCATGTGGGCAAGGGAAGTTGGTAATTTGCAGTGGCTCGCTCAGGCAGGGAATGCTGAAGGAAGTGATGATTTACAGCATCCCCCTTGCCTTCAATGCAGTGACTCAGGCTGGAGCCCGAGATCAAAGGATCCTGCCTCAGGACTGGTTCCAAACCTGGGATTCCACTGCAAGAGTCTGTGCCTGTGCATTCTTACAGGTAAAATCTGCCTCTGAGGGGACAAAATACAACGATGCCATTTTATATACCATTTTATTTATTTTTTATAAATGGAGCTCCCTCTGCCACAGAGCACAGAATTGAAATTGAGCAGGCCCGTGTCAGATCAGTCCCAGAATCTGACCCTGGCGAGTCACATCTGGTTAAAGAGAAAACCAGGCATTGGTGGAAATTTACTGAATTCCATAAATAGGCAGGGGGGGCATTAATATTGAATCACAGTGGGGATATTGTAATGTCAATATTTAATATTTCAAACAGCTGCTGTCGTTAAAACTGCTACAAGAAATCCCCCCTCTCGCAGGCAGAAGAGAAAACTTTATTTCCTTCTCTTCCATATGCTGAAGCATTGGGCAGTCTGGAATATTTTCCAACTCTTCTGTCAATTTTTTTCCCCAAATGACTATGCCAGAATCACCTCACCTTTGGCTCTTTCTGCAATTTCTATTTATTTATTTACTTGTTAAAAAATTGGGGTTTTTTATTTTTAAATTTTTCCCCCCCTCTCTTTTTTTATTATTTTGTTTCATGAAAGGGAGAAATGGGGAGTGCAGAGCAGTTAAAAATTCCCTAATGGCCTGGAAAACGTGTTCCTGCTAATCTGTATTCCCCCCTGGCGCAGAGCTGCTGGCTGGCAGCAGGAGAGCAGCTTTCCCTTTCCCTGTTCAGGGACAAAGTCACCCTGGGCATGCTGTCCCGCATGCAGAGGGGCTGCCTGCCCCGGGGGAGCACAGAGAAATCTGCAAATCAACCCCTTCTCCTTCCTCCCCCTCCCCTCGTGTTGTTAGTGCATCGAGGATGGGTGAACAAAGTGATTTATGAAGTCTCAGAAGGTAAAATGTTGAGTTTATTAGAAACCACACATTCTTTTATAGATAGCTATGATAAAGGTGGACTTGACTGGTCTTTAATCACTACTTTTTACACTAGGAGCAACACCCTTCTTGTAAACATCTTACAACTAACAACACTCTGCCTTTGGGGTTTCCCTCGGGGCCAGGGGATCCCTCTCTCAGTGCATGTGCAATGCAGGCAGGCTCTTCCCTGCTCCCTTTTGGTGGCTGGAAGAAGGAATTCACTGTTTTTTCCACGTATTATTTAATGGAGGGGAGTGGGAGCCTGGTGTGGAGCAGCACTGAGCTGCTCTGGGTTTGTTTCAGCCCTAAAGGAATGTTCCTCTGTTTCCAAAGGCAGAGCATTTCCTTTTCCCAGCTTTCAGCGGAGCATTAATTCCAGTTTGCTCTTTCTCCTCTAAAACTCCCAGTGAGATTGAGCTCCAGGCCTGGGGGCAGGGGTTTGTTCCCTGGGGGGATTGGGTCCGTGACTCAGCTCCATCCTCCTGTGATTGTGGGGCAGGGGAATGAGGTCACTGCCTCAGCCACTCCAGCCCTGTTCCTGGCCTGGCACAGTGGGGAAGGCTGGGAGAATTGGGATTGTTCATCCTGGAGAAGCTCTGGAGTGACCTAATTGTGGCCTTTCAGTGCCTGAGGGAGCTGCAGGAAGTGTGGGCTGGGATGATTTACAAGGGACGGAGGGGCAGGACAGGAAATGGTTTTAAACAAAGAGGGACAGTTTAGATGGGATTTTGGGGAGGAATCCTTCCCAAAA
This sequence comes from Geospiza fortis, assembly GCF_000277835.1. Lineage (NCBI taxonomy): Eukaryota > Metazoa > Chordata > Aves > Passeriformes > Thraupidae > Geospiza > Geospiza fortis. The sequence goes on along the minus strand of NW_005054473.1, from coordinate 46,217 downwards.
GGGTGAGGGTGGGCAGGCCCTGGCACAGGCTGCCCAGAGCAGCTGGGGCTGCCCCTGGATCCCTGGCAGTGCCCACGGCCAGGCTAGAACACCCTGGGACAGGGGAAGGTGTCCCTGCCATGGCAGGGGTGACCCTGGATCAGCTTTAAGCTCTTTCCAACCCAAACCAGTCTGGTTTTCTATGAAAACCAAGTCTGTACTGGAACTCTGCTGCTGCCCATCCCTTCCCCTCTACAAATACCCCAGGGCTGCCCCTGCCCGGGCTGTTTATGTCCCCCACTGCTAACAATTCAAGTACTAAACAACTCCAGTTCTTGGAGATCTGTGCAACCGAGGCAGCAAAAGCACCTGGTTTGTTTGTGTGAATTGGAGACCGTTCTGCCTTTATATAAATATTTAAAAATGCCTCATCTTGAATTTTATACCCCTGCTGTGACCTTTATTCATTTGCATCCCTCTCAATGGCAGGGTGCTGTGGTTAATGGTGATTCTGTAGTCCCCATGATGAACTGGAAGCCCTGAGCTCCAGAGGTGATGAGGGCAGCCTGAGCAGGGCACATTCTGTTCCTGGGGAGCCTGTGGGTGTTCAGGTGCCATGCAGCCCCTGAAGAACAGTTTGTTTCTTACCTTCTGCTAACATTTGTGTTGTTACAATTGTGGCACAGCACATTAAATATCTTTACCTTTGTGAAGGCAGTAAAACTCTTTAAATGCAGATGTGGGACTGGATCTGCAGGAGCTCTGCAGGGGTGCTGGGGTTCCTCAAGGCCATCGGAGCCCTTGAAGAGCAGTTTATTTCTTACCCTCTGTTAACATTTGTGTTGTTGCAATCTTGGCACTGCACAGAAAGTATATTTACATTTTCAAAGGTAATCAAGCTCTCCAAATGCAGATAAGGGAATGGATCCATAGGAGCACTCTTGGGAGTGTTGTGTGTTCCTCAAGTGTCTTCGGAGCCCTTGAAGAGCTTTTTATTTCTTCCCTTGCTTAATCCTCGTGTTCTTACAACCCTGACACTGCACATGAAAGCTACCCTTCAATATATTTACATTTTCAAAGGCAATAAAACCCTGGAAATGTAGATAATGGATCCATAGGAGCACTGTAGGAGTTCTGTGCATTCCCTCCAGTGGCAGCGGAGCCCTTGAAGAAGAGTTTATTTCTTTGGAGGTCAGAACCTCCACACTGCACATAAAAGCTGCACTTAAATATATTTACTTTTACAAAGGTCATAAAGCTCTTCACACAGAGATAATGCATGTGTAGGGCAGTGTTGGGAGGCTTTGCTGTGCCCTAGGTGTGTATTCCACCTGTGCTCCTGACTGCTGGGAGCAGATAAGCTTTATCTCATTGTTTTCTTTGTTCTTTAGTGGGTTCAGTAAAAGTATTTAGGGCTGGGACAGAGATTAGGGTGAGCCGAGCTCTCAGTTTTGAATTTGGCTCTGTTTTGAGGCTGGTTCCTAAAGGATGTGGTGGAAAAGGGAGATAAACCCAAAGACAAGGTGAGGAGGGCATGGGCACTCCATTATTTTTGCTGCTTCAGGCTGAAGAGCTGCAGAGGGGAGTGAAAATCGTGCAGTAATGAATTCCAGCAGGTTCCTTTCCACAGAAGGGTGATCCCCATCTATTATCACTTGGTCTTATCAGGGCCTTTCCCAGTGACTGAGGTGATAACAGCAGCGTGGCTGGGCAGGGAGGGCTATTTATAGACAGCATTTACTCACGGAATCAGAAAGTAAATAAAGCCTTTTATGAGAGAGGATGTTGAGCGTTCTGAGCCTTGTGCAGGTTCCATTCTAAGAGCTGAGCTCAGCCCGTGCACATTTCATTGCACAGTTCAGTGCTGCACAACAGGATGGATCAGTTTTTCCCAAAAATGGGGGATTTGTCCGAGTGCTGGGGTGGGAGGAGATGGAACATCCCTGGGTTCAGGTGCTGCTGTGTGGCTGCAGGTGGTGGGAGGGGTGCTGGCCCTGGGGGGCTTGTGCAGGAGCGCTGGGGGGGGATGGACAGGGATGGGAGATCTCTGCAGCCAGGTCTGGAACTTGGGCTTTATTGCAAAGGGCCAAGTGCAGGGCCCTGCTGGGAGCTGCCAGCACAGCTCAGAGCAGGCTGAGAGAGGAGAGGGGCAGAGAGGAGAGGGTAAGAAGAGAGCAAAAGGGGTAAGAGAGTAAAAGGGTAAGAGTGTGAGGTTCTCGTTACAATACAAGAAATCTTCTTCTGTGTTGAATATTCTGATTCTCACTAACCAATCTAGTACAAGATACAAATCCTAGAGCATTTACATACAGCCTGTAAGAATCACTATATTACCATACTGTGTTACATTTTAAACCCTAAAAACTCCTCTTTGGACTCCTTCTGCCAAGCTGGCAGGGTCTGCTCGGACCCTTGGAGCTGTGTGCAAGCAGAGGGTGTTGTTCCATCACAAGGGGATTACCTTCAGCCAGCCACACCATTGTTTTCCCATTGTTCAGTAACTGAGGGATCTCAAAGCTTGCTTTCATTTCAATCTCGCTTATAGTTTCTATATTCTCAAAATCTTTTGCCAGACAATCATATTTATAAGGCTTTCCCATTTCATCTTCCCCAGCAGGCTTGTGCCATCCCAGGGCTTTCTGTCCTGTCTCTCAGGTGTGTGTCCCTGAGAGCAATCCTTCAGTTAGGCTGGCAGCCTGGCTGGGGTGGGCTCCCAGCTCTGGCAGTCAGGGGGACAGCCCTGGTTTGCTCCCAGGGTCACACTGAGACCTGTCCTGGCTCACCCTCCTCAGCAGAGACCTTGGTGGGAGCAGTTCCAGTGGCAGGGAATCCCAGCTCTGTCTGGAGAGCAGGAGACCCACGACCCTGCTCAAACATCCATGTTCCCCTCTCCACCAGACCGCCCTGAAGTCACAAGGCAGTGAAACAAAATGAGTTGTGGAACAAAATAATCCTCACCCTACATGGGCAAGCTTTCCTGTAGCCACAGGCCTGGGGGACAATGCTGGGAGCTGTGATGGAGGAGCCTTGCCCAGAGTCATGTGCAGCAGCTGAGAGAATGCACTGTGCTCCCTGGCAGCCTCCAGGACAGCTTCCACGGGCTGTTTATAGGGCAGAGAAAGGAAAAACATGCCACAGAAGTTTGCCTGGACTTTCCGACAGCTTAGATCTTATTATGGCCTGAAATCCCTCCTGGAGCTCCTTGTCTGAGCTGCCAGAACTTTGGCCAAGTCTCTGCTGGTGCTGAGAGCCTCAGTGGCAGTAGGAGGTGAGAAATGACAAAGGAAATGTCCTGAGCACCATAAAAACACAAATGTATTTTTAAAAGGGTGATGCTGTATGTTAGAGCACGCTCTTATGTCACCTCCTCAGGGTGGCTGCCAGGCTGGAGCTGTGTGGAATTATTCTGCTTTGTTACAGCATGTTCTTGATTAGGATTTCAAGACTGGTTTGTTGTGGGTTTTGTTTCTCTGGTTCTTTGTGCTCCTGCCCGAGATCCCTCCCCTGTACTAATGTTTGTATCAGCTCTGGAAGTCTCCTGCATTCTGGGGATTAAAAAAAAAACCAAAACACAAACCAGAAAAAAGAACTGAGAATTCAGGGCAAAAGAAGAAGGAAAGGTGAGAGAAGGGGAAATACAGGTAGATGTGAAAAAATGTGGGTTCTTCTCATGCTACTTAAAGAGTTGAGGGAGAGCCTTGAAAATCAAGTCAAGGCTCGTGTTCTGGATTTTATTTCAAAGCTCTTGTGGTGCTTGGCCTCCGAGGTGAGTCCTGCCAAGGCCTCCTGGTGCTGGCAGAGCCCTTCAGGACCTGTGGGGTTGATTGTTGGGTGCTTTATGTTCCCCTAAGTTCATGTTCTGGAGGGGAGGTGAAGGAAAAAGAAGTGGGGGAAGGTGAAACAGGGTGGGACCCCCTGCTTTGGGGACCTTAGGACATGGAGGCAGTGACATCTCCAGTGCAGGGAGCTCCAGGTCATGTTTGGGGGCAGCTGGCAAAGAGCTTTTATTCCTTACAAATATTTGCTTAACACCAGGTTCCAGGGCATGGAGGGCAACTCCTGCATCTTAGCAAATTATCAAGGCTCTCTTGAAGGCTGGGATAAGATTTTTGTATTATTTTTATTCATTTTTAAAATTTCAATCTTTTCCCTATTACATTTAGTCCAGGCATGCCTGTGCCCATCTCCTGCTGGTTTATTCCATTTCAATAACCAAGGAGCACGAGGCAGTTTCCAAGTGTCCCCAAACAAGCAAAGGCTGGATTTTGCAGCCATTATCCCGTGACTCAGGCACGATCCCCCTTTCCCAGAGATCCCCCGTTCCCAGAGATCCCTCTTTCCCAGAGATCCCTCTTTCCCAGAGATCCCCCCTGTTCCCAGAGATCCCCCCTGTTCCCAGAGATCCTCCCTTTCCCAGAGATCTCCCCTTCCGAGCACTGCTCCAGTTCTGCCGGGAGCTGCCTTGTAAACAACCTGTGCCATGCTGTGCTGGGCTGGTCTATTCTGTGCCGTGCTGGGCTGTGCTGGGCCATGCTGGGCTGGGCTGTGCTGTGGTATTCTGTGCCATTCTCTGCCATTCTGGGCTGTGCCATTCTGTACCATGCTGTGCTGTGCTCTGCCATGCTGTGCCATGATGGGCTGGGCTGGGCTGGGCTGTGCTGTGCCGTGCCATGCCATGCTGGGCTGTGCTGAGATGGGCTCTGCTGGGCTATTCTGTGCCATTCTGTGCTGTGCTGTGCCATCCTGGGCTGGGCTGTGCTGTGCCGTTCTGTGCCATTCTGTGCCATGCTGGGCTGTGCCATTCTGTGCCGTGCTGTGCCATGCCATTCTGTGCCATTCTGTGCCGTGCTGTGCCATTCTGTGCCGTGCTGTGCCATTCTATGCCATGCTGTGCTGTGCCATTCTGTGCCATGCTGTTATGTGCCATTCTGTGCTGGGCTCTGCTGTCAGCACTGATGGGCTGAGCTCTCTGAAGGCATCTCAAGGCACACTTACATGCTGTTCCCTCCCCTTTGTCTGCCCCAGCTCTCTGAGCTGCTTTTCACCTTCCCTACAAGTTTCTGCCATTGGCACTTGCACCAGAAGAGTTGCAGATGATGAATAGTCCATTGGATGCCTTAGGATTTGGCTTTTCTGTTTTTCAGACCCTGCACTGCTTCAGTGCTCTGAACTCCACAGCCTGTTCTCTCAGCTGCTGCTCTCCCGTTCTGCTCAGACACAACAATTCCTCTCCAGGCCTGAAACTCAAGGACACCCTCCAGCCTCAGGCCCCAAAAGTATAAACAAAATGAGTTGGGGGGCAGCAAACTGGGGGGAATGATTTCATTAGCTGGAGCTGTAATTGGAGCATTAACCCCTGATATGCAAATGGGGCTAAAAATTTATAATTGTCTGAAAATCTCGTGCCCATTGTCCATTTTGGGTGTAGCCTTGGAGGCTTCTGCCTGCCCAAGGTGTGTCTGTGGAAGGCCTTTAACAAATATTCACTTTCATTCTCTCAATCTTGTCTGGCCTCTGTTCTAGGCAGCCGTCCCAAGGCATCGCATGAGTGAAATGGGATTTAAAAGCACTGGCTGGGCTTCTTCTTCCTGCCCTGCTCTTGCAGGGTTGGCAAAACAAACTCCTTCAGGGTGTCCAGCTTCTGCCTCTGGTTTGTCCAGGGCTGCCTGGGCCTGGCTGCCAGACCCTCAGGGTGGAATTTAACCCCTGCATGCCATAGAGAGAGACACAGAGCACCTTCTCAGGAGCAGAGAATAGCTGGGTTTGGGGCTTCTGCAGGAAGTTAAAAAAAATATTGGCTTAAATCAGTGTTTTCTTCAGGCTCAGCAGAGAATAACTGGGTTTGGGACTTCTGCGGGAAGTTAAAAAAAATATTGGCTTAAATCAGTGCTTTCTTCAGGCTCAGCTTGTCTGTTCTTTGCCCTTTGCTGAAGTTTTGTAGGAGCCCAGGATCTTCTGCAGCCTTAATGATTCTAAAGCATCTGCTGCTGAGGTTTGGTCGTATTTTCTTCGAGGAGCTTGGTCATCAGTGAGTTTATTCAGCTGAATTTTCCCAGCAGTTTTTGATATTTGCCTGTGCCACAGTGTTGGGATAAAACACCTGAATGCACCCACACTAAACCCCACGAAATTGCAGCTTGTCAACAGGCAGAGCTGTAAAAGAAATGTAAATAAATGTGTGCTCATGAGGGGCTGTGTTAGTGCAGGGGGTTTGTAGTGCTTCTGTTTGCTGGAGGTTCTCTTTGGTGGGAATTCAGATTTGATAATGAACTGTAGCCAGCAGCACTCCCAGCAATGTAATCCTGTGCTTTTCAGACTCCCTGTTTGCAAAGGAGTTGCAGTGATGGCTTTATCTGCAGTTGTGCCAGCACTTGTGCAGCACTGGGAGCCTCCGTGGGGCTGCTCCTGAGCTGTGCCCAGCGTTGGCTTCCCAGGCCTGGGGAGCACTCCCTGGATCCCTCGGTGGCACAGCAGATAAGGGTTTGGTAATGTGCAGAGAGCAGTGTGGAGCTGCTCTTGGGGAGAAAACGGTTTGATCAGAGAGGAGCTACAAACCTGTGTGGTGCAGAGACTGCTGGGGCTCTGCAAAAATGGGATTTCTTCCCAGTTTTAGTTGAGTTCTGTGGAACTTCCCCTCTCCCTTCCTTGCAGGGGTTGGAATAAAGGGTCTTTAAAGTGCCATCCAACCCAAACCATTTTCCTTTCCCTCTCTGTTCCCCAGTTGTGCCAGTCCAAGAGTTCCCAGCAGCACCCTGAGACCCCTCAGAAAGCACCAGCATGGGAGAAGACCTCGGAAATGTGATGCCAATGCCATCCTCCCAGACTGAAACCAGGATGTGCCCAGTGTAAATTTGCCCTTTGCTGTTAACAAAAGTCTGTATAGAGAAAGGGAAAAAATAATTGGCCAATTCAGTTTTTTGGCAGCTCACGTGTCCCTGGGGTGTCTCTGCTCCAAGGCTGTCTCAAACAGACGAGGGCCAGCTTCAGAAATTGGGAGTTTAAAGTTCATCACCGTATTTCCCTTTTTTTTTTACTTCTTAGGGGTATCTGGCTTTGGAGAGGCTCCTCTTCTCTGTGCTGCCCATTTTCCCCTTCCCCACTGATGTTTTTGTCCAGCGTTCCCATTGATGTTTTTGTCATTGTGCACTTGTTTGTGGTTGTTCTCTTGGCTGCTTTTCCATGATTTCCCAGGGATTTCCCTCTCCCCCAGAACAGACCTTTCCCAGGCTGCTGTTTCCCACCAGGTTCTTTTGTTGGGAGCAGTTCTGGCTTGCTGCAGTCCCAGGAAATGGCTGGGAATGGGAGGCAGAGCTGCATAAATCCCTCTCCCCATCCCTGGCAGCTCTGCCTCCCCAAAACCTGCATTTCAGCTGTCAGAAACTGCAGCAGAACCCACTGCAGAATGATTTGTTCGTGCTTAAGAGCCATGCATTTGTTCAGGGGTTGTAAACACTGTCAGCAAGGTTTTGACAGGAGTGAAAAATGAATTTAAGTTGCTGGTGCAGAGGGAAAATAAAACCAGCCTTGGCTCTGCCTGCAGCCTGCCAGGGGTAAAACAGAGGGGAAAAGTCATTCCCTGTGAGGCCCTGGCACAGGTTCCCAGAGAAGCTGAGGATTCCTGGTCCCTGGAAGTGTCCAAGGCTGGGTTGAACGGGGCTTGGAGCAGCCTGGGATTGTGGAAGGTGTCCCTGCCATGGCAAAGGGATTGGAGCTGGATCAGCTCTCCGGTCCCTCCCAGCCCAAACCATCCTGGGATTCTGGGAAATCCAATCCAGCTTGGTCTGTTACTTCTTGTGGTTCAGGCTGGGACAGCTTGGGCACAAACGTGCAGAGGAAGTGACAGAAAGCAGAGTCCAGTTCTCATTCTGTCTCCGTTCTGTCTCCCTTATCGCATCACAAGTTACAGCCTAAGCCTTTCTGCACACCTGGTGGTGCCTTATCAGCCAGAGCAGTTTATGACTAACCCCACATCCTCTCTCTGCAGGAAACTGTGTGTTCCTGCCATGGCACAACGGTGGGAGGTGTGATAAAATGTACTTTTAATTACACTCCCAATTTCTCGAGTGTGGATGCTTTATTTATACAGATTGCACAGGCAGAGGCCTTTTGTGGTTTTGCTCCTCAGGGTGAAGCTGCTCTGGAGCAGCTCTGGTTTCCTGAGCTCAGGAGCAGCAGAAGGGCCAGGCTGCAGTGCACAGGTGCTGTGAGCTTCCATGAAACCTTGGGAAGGAATTAACTAAGGAATGAATTTCCACGGCCAGGTTCTCCTCAGCAGCGTGTACTCCTGGCCATCGTGGGTGGGAGTTGTGGCTTTGGACAATCCTCATGGGTTTCACCTGGTAAACAATGTTATAAATCATTTACAGCTGTGGAATAGGCACATCAGTGATGATAATCAGGCTGGGTTCTGCTGCCTTCAGCCTGATCTTTGTCTCCAGAAGAGTAAGGAATGGGATTAGGCAAGGGAAGAGTGGGCAGCAGAAAGGAGAAGCTGTACAAATCTTTTCTGTCCAGACTTCTACTTACAGAAGTTCAGGGCTCTCCTGTGGAATGGCTTTGAAACCAGGACAGTGATCAGATTTTCCTTCACTTGGCTGGGTGTGAGACTGAGCAAACCTCAAGTCCACCATCAGCAGGTCTGTGCAAGGCCAGGGGATCTCCTGGGGGTTTCCTCCCTTGTGTGGTGTCGGAGCTCAGCACATCCCTCCGGGTGCCCAGGGTTGCCAAGGACCCCGCCGGGGGGCTCAGAGACCCTGGCACACAGCCCAGAGCACCTGGGGATTTGATTGTGACCCCTGGAGCAAGTTACCAGCTTGGTATGAGGACATGAAAGTCACACAGGTTTGAATGGTGTAATAACAAAACGATCACAGGGTGAAAATGTAGATTTTAGGATTTTTGGTATGGGGGTTATGGGGACAAGGTGGAGGAACTTGGGTGTGTCCAGCCTTTCTTCTTCTCGTTCTCCATTTTGTGCAGTGATGCTGGCACTTTGGGATTGGTTTAGAGTAGAAGTGCACTGTCTAACACAGGTGATAGGTGTTGGGAATTAAGTGTAAATATGTTATACGTAGTTTGTAGTATAAAAGGACAGCACAAAGAGTGCCTGTGGCTGCCCTGCTGAGCAGACCTCGGCTGGGCAGAAAGAAAATTTTATAGATAAGAATTAATAAACAACCTCAAGACCAAAAAGTGGAAAGTCCAGACTCGTCCTTCAGCCGCGCGGGCCGAAGCAGAGACACCCTGCACATCTCGGGGCAGCAATGAACAACAGCAACCCGAGAGTGTGGGGCACACTGGGACCCCCAGAGCAGCCTCACCTGCCGTGCTGGGCAGGTCTCGGGGTCTCCAGCTGCTCACAATGACCCCGAGATGTGTTAGAAAGTCTCTTTTCCCAGCCCGGCGCTTGAAGGAGTCAGAGCTCTTCATTTCTCGGTCTCAAGGTTGTTTATTGTATCTTATCTATAAAATTCTTTCTCCTGCCCTGCCGAGGTCCGTCCACAGGACAGTTCCAGGCACTCTGCCTGCCCCCAGGGCAGTGTTATGTGTTTATACTAAAAACTACGTGTACAATGTTTACAATTACTTCCCAATACCTGTCATCTATGTTAGACAGTGAGCTTCTACTCTAAACCAACCCAAAAGTGCCACCATCACAGAAGAAGATGGAGGCCAAGAAGGAGAAAGGCTGGACACGCCCAGATCCCTCCATGTTGCCTCCTGAACCCCCATACCAAAAACCCCAAAATCTACTTTTCCACCCCGTGATAACTTCACAATTATTCTACCTAAACTGTTGTGGCTTGCAGATCTTCAGCTAAGGTTGGTAATTTGCTCCATAATCAAACCCACAGGTGTTCTGGGCTCTGTGCCAGGGTCTCTGAGCCCCCTGGCAGGGTCCTGGACAGCCAGAGGGATGTTCTGGGTTCCCACAGGAGGTTCTGAGGGAGCTCCTCGTGTCCTTGGGGGTGCATTTCTGTGCAAGGGGCTGGGCAGGGACGAGCAGAGGGATCCTGAGCTGGTGCAGGGTTCAGAGGACAGTGCTCTCCTGTAGGAGCACTGGGGGGTGGGACGGTGGGGATGGACGGAGACAGAGATCTCTGAAGGGCTTGGAATTTGGGGTTTATTGCAAAGGGCCAAGTGCAGGGCCCTGCTGGGAGCTGCCAGGCACAGCTGGAGCAGGTCCCAGAGAGGGAGAAAGAGGTAAAGCGAGAGAAGGCAAGAGAGTAGTAAAGGGGATGAGAGAGTATAAGAATCACTACATTACCATACTGTGCTACATTTTAAATCCTAAAAACTCCTCTTTGGGCCCCTTCTGCCAAGCTGTAGGGTCTGCTCTGGCCCTTGGGCCTGTCTGCAAGCAGAGGGTGTTGTTCCATCACAAGGGGATTACCTTCAGCTGGCTACACTATTGTTATTTTGTTGTTCAGTAACTAAGGTATCTCAAAGCTTGCTTTCATTTCAATCTCGCTTATAGTTTCTGTATTCTCAAAATCTTTTGCCAGGCAATCATATTCATAAGGCTTTCCCGTTTCATCTTCCCCAGCAGCCTCGCAGAGCAGTGTGGTGCAGGGTGGCTCACCCAGGAGCCGTGACTCTGCAGGGTGTCACAGCCCCTGTGGCTCCTCCTGCTCTGCTGAGAGCCCCCTAATTTTCCCTCTGAAGGAATGCAGGCACAGCTGCTGCTTTTACTTGATGTTGTTGACCTGTGGTGTCATTAAACCTGGGTTTGTTTGAACAGCCCGTGTGGGCAGGAGGAGACACAAAGGAACCTGCAGATGATTTTTATTGTGGTTCCACTGGCAGGCTGGAGCATCTGCCTCGCTGGGTGTAATCAGGGGCTGTAATTAGGCAATGTTTTCCTGTAGAGTAACTCCTTTTAGCAATTTTCTTCACAAGGAATTGCTGTTCAAAGGTCTGCTTGCTGCTTTAAGTAGAGCCCAGGTCTGGAATAAGGCTTTAATATTAAACCTCTCCTTTATGGGGAAACACCCGACAGGAGCAGCGCAAAGGGGGCAGGTTCTGCTCGGCAGAGATTTGGTGTCTCACCACAGAGGCTCAGGAACAAACTCCCCCATGGCTCTGATGTTTGGGAAGTTCTGCTGGGCAGAGATTTGATGTCTCAGGGATGAACTCCCCCATGGCTCTGTTGTTGGGGAAGTTTTGCTCTGCAAAGATTTGATGTCTCACAATAGACTCAGGGATAAACTCCCCCATGGCTCTGATGTTTGGGAAGTTCTGCTGGGCAGAGATTTGATTTCTCACAATAGATTCAGGATAAACTCCCCCATGGCTCTGATGTTTGGGAATTTTGATGCTTGGAATGGTTTTTGGCCAAAGAGCTTCAGTGGAGAGGGCGTTGCAACAGGCAGAAACACAACTTCACTGAGCGCTGCATCCTCTGTTCCAGCCAGGCTCTAATGGAATCAGCCCTTCCCATTAAATTAATATGTTCTCCATGGAGCCCATCAAGTCACATTTAATTTGCCTCAATGAGGTTGGGCATGTGGGATCAACACGATCAACGCTTGGGTTAATCAGGAGGAATCCCTGTGTTGTGCAGCATCTTAAAAATGCTCGTTTAGACAGAGGTAGCAATTGTGAACAATCTAATTGGTTGATGCAATTTTATGTCTAATTTAGTGCAAAATGAAAACTGGAAGGAAAATGATCTCTTAGGCAAGGGCTCCAAAATCAGAGAGAATGGTGAATTGTTCATTTGTTTTGGTTTTTTTTGTTTTGTTTTGTTTTGTTTTGTTTTGTTTTGTTTTGTTTTGTTTTGTTTTGTTTTGTTTTGTTTTGTTTTGTTTTGTTTTGTTTTTTTCCTTTTGGTCTCTTGTTTTATTTAACAAGAGCTGGGAGTTTGTGGTTGCCCTGTGCCTGGAAGTGTCTGAGGCCAGGCTGGATGGGGCTGGGAGCACCCTGGGGTGGTGGAAGGTGTCCCTGCCCGTGGCAGGGGGTGCAATGGGATCATATTTGAGCTCCTTCCAACCCAAGCCACTGTGGGATTCCATGGAAAGTAAGGGAGGCTTCCCAGAGTTCTTTATTTAAAATGAAATCCGTTTTGCGTGGTTCAGACCCTTGGAGCTCCTGTTTGTGTTTACAATCCCAAACTCCCTTCCAGCCCCAGGACGGGTTTGGGGAGGGGGCAGAGGTGGCTCTTCCCATGGCTGACAAATGGTTAAATGGACCTGGCACTGCAGCAGAGCTTTGGTGTCTCTGGGTCTGTTTGGGGAGGTCTGGAACACGATCCTTTGCCATCCCAAGCAGCCAGACCCCTGCCCAGGTGCGTGCCCTGGCTGGTGCCAGGGTCAAGGCCTGGATCCTTTGGGTGGGATCACACGTGTTCATCTGGGGGCTGCCAGGTCCGTGGCAGTGCCACCAGTGCCCAGCACAGTGACCCCTGAGCTGCTGCTGGCTGCGCTGTGCCTGTGGGGTGGCATCTGTGGGCACATCCTGTACCCCTGGGCCAGGCCTGGGCAACTGCCAGGGGCTGGGCGCTGCCAGGGACATGCCCAGCATGGCATGGGTCACACGGTGCCAGTGTGGGTCACACGGTGCCATTGTGGGTCACACGGTGCCAGCACGGGCACACAGTGCCATTGTGGGTCAGGTGGTGCCACTGTGGGCACAGCGTTGTGCTCAGGCTCCTGCGGGTGCCATGTGGTGCCACTGTGGGCACAGCCTCGTGCTCAGGCTCCTGCGGG
>NW_005054473.1:29834-33492 GCF_000277835.1 Geospiza fortis | reverse complement strand
TGGGGGGCTTCCCGGGCGGCCGGGCTGTGCCAGGGGAGGGGCTGCTGTGCCCCGGCAGAGCAGGGCTGGGCGCAGCTGCTGCCACGCTGGGTGCTGCAGGGAGATGCAGCGGTTCTGTTCCTGGGGTGCTCAGTGTCCTGGCTCTTGCTGTTTGGGAACTGTTCCTGTCTCTATGGGCAATTTATGGCTGCTGCTCAAACCAACGCTTCAGTTTCCCCTTGTGGACTTAAACCTGATAGCTCTGGCTTCCCTATGCAGCGGTTCTGTTCCTGGGGTGCTCAGTGTCCTGGCTCTTGCTGTTTGGGAACTGTTCCTGTCTCTATGGGCAATTTACGGCTGCTGCTCAAACCAACGCTTCAGTTTCCCCTTGTGGACTTAAACCTGATAGCTCTGGAGCCCCTTCCCTTCCCTTCCCTTCCCTTCCCTTCCCTTTTTTGGGGATTTTCTTCCCTCCACGACCCTACAAAAAAGGATCTTCCTGAAGAGTTTACCTATGGAATAAATTCTTTGTCATTAAGTATGACTTGATGAATGTTTTATTCCTTGAGGGAGGGGTATTTTTAATGAAAGAATAACCCAGCTGATACCATCAGGCGTCATTAATGATCAGCTGCTCTGTTTGTGCCTTTCTGCCTTGAGCAAAACCATTCTGAACCCGGCATGTTTGTACCTGGTGCCTCCTGTGAGCGCCTTGTTCCTTGGTCAAATCAAACCAGGCATCTCAAATCCCTCCAAAAGGCAATTACTGAACAGCTCTCTGCAAGGCAAACCTGTCTGGAACTGACTTGCTGTTCCAAAGGGGTTTTTGGGAATCTGCTGCCCTTCCCTGCTCTGTGTTCCTGAGCTGCACGAGGCACCAGGACAGGAGGAAGGAGGAGGATCTCGTTCCTTGAGAGGGGTTTTGAGGCAGTGCTGATGCCTTGGGAAGGCTGAGCTAGAACAGAAACTGGACAGAATTAAAGAATAAAGTAGGGATTTATTGAAAGGATCTCCTCAAGGGATCCACCTTGGGCAGCACAAGAGCCCAGCCAGGGCTGCACCCAAGATGAACCAAAATGGTACAAAATGAACCCAAAACGGTCACAAAATGAACACAAGACAAACCTAAATGGTCACAAAATGAACCCAAAATGGTCACAAATTGAACCCAAGAGAAACCAAAACAGTCAAAAAATGAATCCAAGAGGAACCAAAATGGCACAAAATGAACCCAAGATGAATCCAAGATGGTCACAAAGTGAACCCAAAATGGCCACAAAATAAACCCAAAATGGTCACAAAATACACGACCGCTCACGGGGTCTCTCACTTTTATCAGTTCTGCTCCATTTGCACCTTGCAGTTCATTGTCCAATTCCAGCTTTAGCCCGTGCAGTCCCATCCTTGTTTTTCTCTCTCCAGCCCACGGTGTTTGTGCTCTGGGCTGAGATTTGGATCGTTTGTCCTTGGTGCCAGCAGAGCAGGAATTGTTTTGTCTCCCTGCTCTGTGCAGAGCTCACCAGGCCCTGATGTGAAGCCCAGACCCGCACACCAAAGCAGCACAGAATGTGAAAAATAGAAAATCTAAAACCTGAGATATCAGCACAGAATGTGAAAAATAGAAAATCTAAAACCTGAGATATGAGCTCAGAATGTGAAAACCAGAAAATCTAAACCTGAGGCATCAGTGGCAAAGCGTTTTGGGGCTGGTGCCAGTGCAGAGCTTGGTGCAATTCCATGAACACCGAGGCTGGAGAAGCTGGGGAAGCTTTTCAGTGCTGCTGTCCCGAGGTGTGTCCATCTCCCTGCTGCTCTCCCAACCTCGGAGGGAGCAGAGCTGTGCTGTGACTCAGCTTTGCAAGGACACTGCTTGGAGCCACGCTAATCCTGACTGCTCCGGGGGTTTGTTTGCCCCGTGTCCTTCCCGGGCTTCCTTTGTTCTCCTCTCAGACAGCGAGGCAGGGCTGAAGGAGTGACGGAATGGCCCTGGAATGTGAGAATGTGATGTGTCACATCTGGGAAAAAAGGGCTTCAGAAAAGTCAGGCTTGCCCTTTATTTGTGGCTGGATGGGAGTGACACGTCCTTGGAAGGTGGGAAAGAAAGGGAAAAAAAAAAAAAAGCCTGGCTTAGGCATGAACAAATTCATGTCGCTGATCTTTTTTTAGAAGAAAGAACTAAAAATGTAATTAAAAGCCCCAAAGTCTGGGAGCTTTGGATGGCAACGTTTCTGAGTCAGAAAAAGGATTTTTGGCTGCAGCTGGAAACCATTGCAATTGCTGCATGTGAGCCAAGAAATGAAGTGTGCTTGGGGAGCAGCAGCAGCAGCTCGTCTCCTGCTGCAGTGGGAAGGCTGCTGGCTTCCCAGCAGTTTGGCTATTGCACAATTGTGGGATCTGGAGTCTCCTGGGCTGGAAGGGACCC
Organism: Geospiza fortis; assembly: GCF_000277835.1. NCBI lineage: Eukaryota > Metazoa > Chordata > Aves > Passeriformes > Thraupidae > Geospiza > Geospiza fortis. Next base: position 31,091 of record NW_005054473.1, on the reverse strand, counting down.
TCAGGGATGAGGGAGCTCCTGCTCCCCTCCTGCTGTGCAGAGCTGGAGGTGCTCCCCTCTCCTTTGGGATGGAGGTGCTCCCCTCTCCCTTGGGATGGAGGTGCTCCCTTCTCCTTTGGGATGGAGGTGCTCCCCTCTCCCTCTCCTTTGGGATGGAGGTGCTCCCCTCTCCCTCTCCTTTGGAACTGGAGATGCTCCTCTCTCCTTTGGAACTGGAGATGCTCCTCTCTCCTTTGGAATGGAGGTGCTCCCCTCTCCCTGGGGATGGAGGTGCTCCCCTCTCACCTGGGATGGAGGAGCTCCTGGAGCTGTTAGGGCCCTCTGGGGCAGTTTGGGCTGCATCCCCTGGTTCTGTGTGCCAGGGAGCACAGGGGCACCCACGGCCTGCTGGGGTTACAATTTGACCTCAGATGGTAACTGAGGAGAGAAATACTGATTAATGTAAATGACCAGGAGAATAATGGAGTGTGGTGAATAATAAAGGCAGCAGAGCCATAATTAGCATCCTCTCAGTGCCCTGACTCCTGGATTTTGGGAATGTGCAGCAGCACAGCTGCCAAGGTCCCTTTAAAGTCGGGTGTGCTGCAGCAAACACAGGATGATCACAGAATGAGCAATGTTCTTATTGTCTCACCTCCCTGGAAGTTGAGATGCACAATTAATCCTCCTCTCCATTGTCATCCCCTGCCTGGCTCGGTCCTCTCCTCACTGTGAATATTCTCCCGAGGTTTAAGTGTGAGGGGAAAGTAAGATTGGCATTTTGAGCTGGTAAATGAGGTTAATCAGCTTGGTGGTGGGTGGGAGGGATGTGCTCTGACATTAATGGTTAGCAGGACCCTCCTAGCCAGACCTGTGAAAATTCCCTTCAGTCAGGCAGGAACTTTAAAAAAAATCTGGTGAAAAACTGGTTGGAACTGATTAAAAATCACTGATGGTTTTATTGTTACTGTGATTAAGAGAACCACAGGGACTGTAGGAGGGTGTGTGGAGGGTGGCACCTTTCCCCTGTCCTGAAGAAGACACTGGTTTGGGTTTGCTGGGCAGGAATTAGGGCTGTAAATCTCTGCAAAAAGCACCAAGTGAAGAAATGGAGCTGCTGGGCTGCCTGCAGGATGAGGGAGGCTGGTCTGAGCAGGGGATGTGTAATTCTGGCAGCTGCCCTGGCTGACCTGCTGGGGAGGAACTCAAATCCCTTCTCTTGCCTTTTGGCAGAGTCAGGGAAAACACAGAGATGACGTTCTCCAAAAATCCCTCTCT
>NW_005054473.1:28447-29782 GCF_000277835.1 Geospiza fortis | reverse complement strand
CCCTCCTCGCAGGAGTTCAGACCTTGAGAAGCAGCAGATCAATTTTTGCAGCGTCTGCTCGACTCCCATCCACTGGCAGCAGAGGCAGGAGGGATGATTGCCCTGTAACAGGAGAGGCAGCTCACACATTGCCAATATAATTGCCTGCTTTAATTAATTTCACCTTCTTGCCTCTGATACTAGAACGTGAAAGGCAAAGTTGCTATTTTTATAGCAATGCACATGTAATTAGTACAGAACCCACCCAGGGCACGGAAATCCGAGCTGCAACGTTTGGTGACAAATGCAAATTCCAGCCTAAATATTTTCCCCTGCTTGGCAGTGAATCCATGCTGGTAAAAAGATGCACAACAAGTCCTCCTGTGCAAGAGCCTGGATGAGGGATGCAGGACTCCAGGTGGCTCCCCAAAATGCAGTTTGTTGTATCCAAGATGTTGCAGCAGTCCAGGGTTGTGTGTGACAGAGCTGTGCCCACAGCTGGCAGCTCCAGCTGCAGGCAGGCCTGGAGACCCTTTGGTTTTGGTTACAATGCATTCTAGACTTTTCTTTGCTGAGCATCTTAGTACGGTAGAACCAATCTGTACCTTAACTTTTATCTATAGCCTATCATAACTACTGTAATTACCAAATTCATGTTACTATTCTCCAATCACTAAAAGTCAGTACATTACAGTTTAAGCTAGAAGTTGCTTTTCAGTTTTCTTGCAGTGGAAAATTCTGAGGCCTTTTTTCTACTTGCCACATTTGCTGACTTGTTTGCCTGTGCTCTCTTTCTGCTTGGTAAAAACATCTCCTTGTTTGGGGTGGCTTTATCCTTGGCTCTAAGCCATAAAAACCCCTTCTAATTAACACACCCTTTGCCTCCTTGGTTATCCAGCAAGACTGGCTCAGCAATTCTTCTATATTCCATCTCTATTCCTTCATCAGACTCTACATTTAAAAATCTTTCTGCTAAGCACACATATCTGTGAGACTTTCTTGCCAAACTTTCATCCTTCGCAGCACTCCTGCACAAATGCAGCTCTCACAGGCTGCTCTGCTGGGTGTTCTGTCCCCCAGCAGCAGGGAAGGGTGGCTGGGGTGGGAATGAACGTCCTCAGAGATTCCCTCCCTGGCCAGACATCCCCTCTGGTCCTTGCAGGGATGAGCTCTGTGCCCAGGGGCACCAGATCAGCCTCCATGGGCTCATCCTGCAGCCATCCATCCCCAGTGCCCTGTGCCTTGCGAAATGGGCTGAGTCTCTGCGTCTTGGTGGATTTAACCACTGTGTTTTCTTTGATTTCTGGCCTCACAGTTCCAGCTGAAACTCCGAGGAGTGTTGAGGTAGCAGCAGGA
>NW_005054473.1:9320-28338 GCF_000277835.1 Geospiza fortis | reverse complement strand
GGCGGGTCTGGGGTGGCACTGGTGCCTGTTCAAAGAGGGACACACGCTTGGCTTTCCCTCTCCTGCCCGACTCAAACCCAAGTCTATGGGTGTGTATCAGCGTTTATCCAGAATGTTTCCAGTTAAAATGGTCAGATTTGGGGTTTGCTGTAAAGGGTTTCAGTGCTCAAAAACAGAATTAAAACAAACAATACAATACAACATAAAATACAATATAAAATACAATACAATATAAAATATAATACAATATAGAATACAATACAATATAAAATACAATTATAAAAACAATTGTAGGACCCCAGAAGGATTTGGGTTGGAGGCAGCCTTAAAGTTATTTTATTTCACTCCCTTCCACAGACCAGGCTGCTCAGGGCCCCATAGTGACCTCAGCCACTGTGTGAGCTTTAATGAAACAATTTCAGCTCTGTCTCCTTCCCTGGCACCCCCAGTACTGAGGGTGGGCACCCAGCGCTTGGGGACTCCTTGGAGTGTTCTCCTGGCAGCTGGAGGGCTGGGAAGAGGCTGGGGCACGGAGATCAGTGAGGATTTGGATACAGAAGGCACAGAAACACATGGATGGCTTGGACTGAACTGGGAAATTGTAACATTTTTGATTGGCATAACTTCCCTGATTCTTTCTGGACCAAAAACTTCCCACCTCGTTTGCAGCCAAATATCAAATGAACTGAAAGAGGGGAAATTTAGGTTACAAATGAGGAAGGAATTGTTCCTCTGAGGGTGGGGCTGGCACAGGCTGCCCCTGGATCCCTGGCAGTGTCCAAGGCCAGGCTGGAGCACCCTGGGACAGTGGAAGGTGATTTTGGAGGGGATGGATCCCTGGAATGGGATCTTGGAGCTCCCTCCCAGCCCAGAGCTCTGTGATCCCCTGGTTCTGCTGGAGGAATGCTGGTCCCAGTAAAAGCTGAGACAGCTTTCCTTCCCTCACAGACTCCCTGTTCTGGCTGAGGGACGCCATCTGCTCTGCATTTCCAGGAACTGTCACATTTCCTCCCACAGCCATCAGAACGTGTCATTCTGAGGGGGAAAACCGCTTTTCTCTGGAATTGACACTTTGCACCTCTTGTCTTTCAGATGGGAAGAGGAGCTGACGAGAAGGATGAGCCTGGAATCCATGGTGGAGACCTTGAGAGAGGTGAGGTTTGGGCACTGCGGGGTGAAAGGTGCAGGGCTTTCTGCAGCTCTCTTCATGCTGCTCAGCATTTTGTTTGTCTTTTAATTAAAAATTTGCCCTCTGGCTAGAGCAGCTGTGCTGCTGTAGAGGACGGTGCTAACGCTGGGAAGCTGGAGCAGGAAATGACAAAGTTTGTGACAGAGTTTGTGACAAAGTGGGAGGAGGGAGTGCAATTTACAACAGAGGGTAACAATTAAATTTCCCAAAAGAATGGAGCTCCATTCGAACCCCCTTTTTAGCCAGCCTGCTCAGGCTGAGTGGGGAGCAGGGCTGGGCTCTCACTCCTGGGTGTTTCCCTTGCAGGAGGCCCAGGAAGCAGAAGCTCTGCAGGAGGAGCTGAATGAGAAGATTGAGAGGCTGAAGGCAGAGCTGGTGGTCTTTAAGGGTCTGATGAGTGATGTAAGTACAGAGGGCCCTCTGTGGGAGTGTGTCCTGCACATGGCTTTACCCCCAGCCAGGTGATTAGCGAGTGCTGCTGTGTAATTAGCGAGTGCTGCTGTGTAATTAGCGATGGCTGCTGGGATCGAATGCATCAGACAGATCCCCCTCCCCTGCTTCCTGTCTGGTCTGTGTGGAGATGCATTAACTGCTGCTTACCCATAGCCAGGACTCTGCCCTCCCTCCCTTCCCCACAGCTGCTGGGAGAAAAGGGCTGGAGAAGTCCCACATGGGGAGCAGGCTCAGCCCTGGGCAGCTCCTGGGGCTGCTGGCACGGGGACTTTGCCTGGAGCCGTGCAAACAAATCCTGTTCCTAAAGGAACACATTGTGTGGAATCATGGGCTGGTTCGGGTTGGAAGGAGCTTAAAGATCATCCTGTTCCAGCCCTGCCATGGCAGGGACACCTTCCCCTGTCCCAGGCCCTGGCCTTGGGCACTGCCAGGGGTCCAGGGGCAGCCACAGCTTCCCTGGGCGCCTCTGCCAGGGCCTGCCCACCCTCACAGCGGGGAATAAATGCTTCCCATCTCCCTTAATGAACTCTGGAAAGATGAATCCTGCTTCAGTATTGGCTTTGCTGCCAGGGTTGGTTCAACCTCATGGCTTTAAAAACAAAACAAAACAAAACAAAAAAGTCTTGTTTTCTCAGGAATTTCCTCATGTCTCATTAGATACTGAGCTCTCTTCAAAGCCAGAGGATCTTTTAGGCTCTGAGTGGATAAAATTCTTTTATGCAGATATCTGGAAAGATAAGCCAGGTGAATATTAAGGTGCCTTTCTCAGTAAGTCTGAGGTGGTGCTGAAGCCATTTGTCTTGAGGAATAAGCCCTGTTACGCTGATTTATTCTGTAATTTTTGCACACAACAGCCTTCTCCTGACTTCACAGAAACCTGCAGAACCCGCTCCCAGGTGTCAAATCCATTCTCTCAGGGCCGCTAGATCTGCTCATGGGAAATTTGGCAATTAGCTGTGTGTCCTTCTGTGGTTAATCAAGGGTGGCTGTGCTGGGTTAGAGCCTGGAGGGGAGAGGCTGCTGGGGCTGGGGCCTGACTCCATTCAGCCAGGAGCTGCTGTGTGTGCAGAGAGGGAGGTGCTGCTGCAGGCAAACATCCTCTGGGCTCGGGGAAAGTGCTCTGGGCTGGCTCTGAGGGGTGAGGGAGCCCGAGGAAAGCACTGGGAGCGCTTGCTGTGGGCAAATATTTAGAATAGAGAAGCGCAAAATGTTGGCACGTGGCTCTTTCCTTCCTGCAGATAAGGATCAGCAGCTCAGCAAGTGAGGTTGTGTCAGTGTTGAGAGATTTATTTTCCTCAGAGTGTCTGGAAAACACAAATCTCCAAAGGTGATTCAGAGGGGCTGGAGAAGACTGTGTAAAAAATTAAACCATAAAACCTCAAACTCTAGAGGTGGTTCACAGGGGCTGGAGAAGAGTCTGTGTAAAAATTTAAACTAAAAAAGCCTCAAACTCTAAACGTTGTTCACAGGGCCTGGAGAAGACTCTGTAATCATTTAAAACTAAAAATGGTGGGGAAAAGCAAATAAAACCAACAAAAAGCCCAAATTTTTCTCTTAGAAAAGGGATTTGTTGTTTAAGAATGGTCTGCAAAGGGTTTTTGCACTTTTGTGTCCCAGGTGGAAGCGTTGCTTAGGAGTGGAACTGTCCAGGAGAGCAAGTCTCAGCTAGGATGGAAAATATGCTTTGGGTGTTTCTTCCTTCATAAGGAGCCAGATTTCTGTGTGAGTGGGAGGATCTCAGAAATTAGAGCTACTACCAGGCAGTATTTTCACACAGAAATTTTCATGCAGAGCTTTAGCTGGGCTGGAAGCCAGGTCAGTGCCAGTGAGGAGTGTTCTCTGTGCCAAGGTTTTCATGGATCTCTTTGGATCCAGCCACGATTTGCTGGTCCCATGCTCTGTGTGCAGTTGCTGTGGAGCCTGGATTCTGGTTTTTCAGCAGCTTCTCTGTGCAGGCACAACGTTTGTGTCTGCAAGAGGGGAGGTGTTGCATCCTCACCAGGATTTACATTTCACTCCGCTCTGCTGCACACGGGGTGCTCTCCATTTTTAAAGTGTTATTTATGGAATCCCAGAATGGTTTGGGATGGAAGGGACGTTCAGGACAATCCAGCCCCAGCCCCTGGCCTGGGCAGGGACTCCTTCCACTGTCCCAGGGTGCTCCAGCTTCCAGGGCTGGGGCAGCCTCAGCTTCTCTGGGCATTCCATTGTCCCTCCCTGTTCCTGACCCACCGAGGCTCCCCTTGCCACACTGAGCAGTTGTTCTGGGGTGGGTGCAGGTTTTTTTCAGGTGGCAAATCCCTCTGAGTTGGAACTTTGTTAGAATCAGGGGTGAGCTGTGGAGTCCTCAGACTGCCCCGGTGGGAAATTTATTCCCTGGAACGGAGGTTCTCTGGAAATTCCTCCCTGGAATAAAGGCTCTGGAGATTCCTCCCTGGAATAAAGGCTGTCTGGAAAGGTTTCCTGTCTGTTCCTTGCTGGGGCTCTGTGCTGGTGGTGGCAGGAGAGGGAGAGTTGTGTCGCTGCTCTGTGCCCGGCGCTGCCCGTGCTCTGCCTGCCCTGAGCAGGGTGTGAGCTTTAGCACTGGGGTTCCAGAGATACTGTGGGGTATCTCTTCTTGCCTGAACTGTCTAATAATAGAAGATAATCCCTGCTGTCCTTCCTGCAGCCCATGACAGACCTGGACACAAAGATCCAAGAAAAGGCCATGAAGGTGGACATGGACATCTGCCGCCGAATCGATATCACGGCCAAGCTGTGCGATGTCGCGCAGCAGCGCAACTCGGAAGACGTTTCCAAGATTTTCCAGGTGATTAGGCCCTGAATTTTCCATAGGGCAGGGCAGGAGGGAGCAGTGCTGAGCAGTGTGCTCCAGGTCATTTGCCTTTTCTTGAACGCTCTCTCTGTAGCTGTGTTTCCCCCGCTGTCTGTCAGGGTAGCTCTGCTGCAGGAGCTGCTGCAGCACCAGGAGCACAAAGTGCAGAGAGTTGGACCAAAAAAGGAGTCCCAGGATGATCTTTAAGCTGTGCTGTGAGTCTGATGTTAGTCTGTACTGAATGCAGGGAAATAAAGCAGTGTTGCAGGGTCTAGGTTTGTATCATTCCTCCCTCCCATTTGTTCCCTTCACAAGTGACAGGTTTTGAGCTCGTGGAACTGCCATCTGCATGTTCTTATTTCTGGCTCGAGCTCTGTGGCCAGAAATAACATTTCTGTGATGGTGAGCTCTGGCTGCTCCAGTTGCTTTCCTTGGAGCTCGAAGGAAAGTCCTTTAATTTGCTCCAAAAGCGAGCAGTGGCAGCTCTGCTGGATCAAGGCTGTCACTCCCAGTGCAGCTGGTCTTGTCACAACTGCAGTTTCAGCTCTGGTTAACCCACCTTCCTTCTGCTTCCATCTAAATGTGTCTTGCTCAGAATTCAGTCAATCTGATGCTTTTCTGTGTGTAGTGGTAGCACACAGTGTGCCAAGTGCTGTCAGAAACACTCTAAAAGATCCTTGTGGGCTCTGCTGGTGAAGCTGTGAAATGTTTGATGGTTTTCCCCCTGTGTTCCCCAAAAGACTCAAACCTCCTTAGGGGAGAATTATTTCTCTCTCAAGTTGAGCCACTGTATGGTGCCAGGGCCTCCTCCTTGTCTCTGAGGAGAATTGCTGAGTCTGTGCTCAGAGGTGACTGCAGAGCACACTCCTGCTCAGGCCTGCAGGGGTTAAAATGACCAGGAGAACAAGGCCAGCAAGGGATGGTGGGTGTGCCAAGGAGAGGGAAAACTGCTGTAGGGTGGGAGTGGATTGTGTGTTTGAGGTTCTGGCACCAGCTGTGCATCCTGTGTGTTCCCAGCCCTCTGGGATCCTCTGAGGTCTGGGATCATTCTGTGTGTTCCCAGCCCTCTGGGATCCTCTGGGAGCATCCTGTGTGTTCCCATCCCTCTGGGAGCATCCTGTGTGTTCCCATCCCTCTGGGATCTGGGATCATTCTGTGTGTTCCCTCTGTGCCCCTTGCAGGGCTGTCCCTTGAGTTCCCTGAGCTTCATTTCTTGGGGGCTTTTCAGGCTTTTCCATGGCTCAGCCAACCCTTCTTGTGTGCTGAGGATCCTCAATCTGCTGCTGCTGCTGCTGCTGGGGTGGGAAATTTATTCCCTGGAACAAAGGTTCTCTGGAAATTCCTCTGTGGAAATTCCTCCCTGGAATAAAGGCTCTCTGGAAATTCCTTTCTGGAAGTTCCTCCCTAGAATAAAGGCTCTCTGGAAATTCCTTTCTGGAAATTCCTTTCTGGAAATTCCTCCCTGGAATAAAGGCTCTCTGGAAATTACTTTCTGGAAGTTCCTCCCTGGAATAAAGGTTCTCTGGAAGTTCCTCCCTAGAATAAAGGCTCTCTGGAAATTCCTCTGTGGAAATTCCTTTCTGGAAATTCCTCCCTGGAATAAAGGCTCTCTGGAAATTCCTCTCTGGAAATTCCTCTCTGGAAGTTCCTCCCTGGAGTAGAGGCTCTCTGGAAATTCCTCTCTGGAAATTCCTCTCTAGAAGTTCCTCTCTGGAAGTTCCTCCCTGGAGTAAAGGCTCTCTGGAAAGGTTTCCTGTCTGTTCCTTGCTGGGGTTCTGTTCTGGAGGCCGCACCTGTGGTGGCGGCAGGAGAGGGAGAGTTCTGTCACTGCTCTCTGCCCGGGCCCTGCTGCCCCTTCTGCTTTGCCCTGGCTCACGGCAGGCTGTGCATGGCCCCTGGCAGGTGCCAGGCTGGCTCCGTGAGCGTCCCCCGAGCCCTGGCAGCCCCTGCAGCTCGCTTCGCTCTCCTGCTTCCTGTGCTCCGTGCGCGCTGCTCAGGCCGGGCAGGGAATCCCGGGATCAGCCTCACCCCTGTGCTCTCCCTGCACCCCCGTTGCCCTGCCCAGCCCTGCAGTCAGCGCTCTCTCTGCCCCCCAGGTGGCTTCCAAGAAGAAGGAGCGGAAGCTGCCGTCGGACGAGGAGCTGTCGGAGCAGGACGCCGACAACGGGCGCTTCTCGGACGATGAGGTCAGCTGCTCCCTCAACATCACGGATGAGATGAAGAGGATGTTCAACCAGCTGTGAGTACCCCTGAGAAACTGCTCCTGACAGCAGCCTGAGCCTGCAGTCCCTGAGCTGGCAGCGTGGCACAGGCCAGGAGGTTTTGGGGAAGTTCACATGAAATTGTCGGATTTCTGCTCCTCCCTCCAGTGGGAGGAACTGCAGAGGATATAAGAAATACAAACTGGTTTTGCTGTTCTGGCTTGCTGCAAAAGGGGAAAAATGCAACGAAAAAGAGTCAAAACCAGGAGTCTGTTCTGCATCTTGGGCTGAATATTTGATTTCTGGAGTTTGCTGCTGCTTGGCTGGATAGAACTTGGACTGAAAGCTCGGCTTGGGGTGGATACAAACATCTCAGGTTTTTTGGGATGCTTTTCAGTTGGGCTGCAGGCAAATGGGAGTGGTGCATGTGTCTGGAAGATCAGTGGCCAACAATTTACAGATGTCAGGAGTGTTGGTGTTGTCAGCTGTTGCTGCAAAGTGCAGTCTCCAAAATACTCCTCAAATACCCCCAGATATCCCCAAATAGCCCCAAATATCCCCCTGACCCCAGCCTGGGATCTCCTGGGACGCCCAAAACCTCCCAAAATCCTTCTCAAACACCCACAAATGTCCCCAAATTCCACCCTGGCAGCCTCAAAACACAGGTAGGAACCTCCAAAACCCCCCAAAATACTTTTCAGATTCCTTCAAATACCCCCAAATATTCCTTAATTCCACCTTGAGAGCCTCAAAACGCAGGTGGGGACCCCCCAAACCCCCCAAAATATTCCTCAAATCCCTTCAAATACTCCCAAATATTCCTAAATTCCATCTTGGGAGCCTCAAAACGCAGGTGGGGACCCCCAAAACCTCCCAAAATACTCCTAAAACCCCCCAAAATATCCACAAGTGTAGCCTGGTGAGGCTTTTTGGGCTCTGTGCTGTTGTCTTTTGGGAGAGCAGAGAAAAGCCCCCGGCAGCAGCCCAGGGGATGGGGGTGTCCCCTGGCAGCCCCTGCAGGGACAGCAGAACTCCCAGAGCTTCCCTGTGATGCTGTGAGGTCCCCAGGACGAGGTGAGAGATGAGAATTTGCCTCCATGTTCTCAGAAGGCTGATATTTTATGATATTATGTCATATTAAAAGAAATTATATACTAAAACTATACTAAACTATAGAGAAATGATACATCAGAAGGCTGAACAAGAATGACACTGAAAGCTCATGACACAGCTGGCTGTGATTGGTCATTAATTAAAATCGATTCACGTGGAACCAATCAAAGATGCAGCTGTTGGTAAACAATCCCCAGAGCACGTTCCCAGCAATCAGAGAATTATTGTTTTCATTCTTTTCTGAGGCCTCTCAGCTTCCCAGGAGAAAATCCTGGGCAAAGAGGATTTTTTCAGAGAATACCATGGTGGCACTTTCCCAGCCAGGGCAGGACAGGGTTTTTGGGGGGTCTGAGCACCACCAGCTCCTCCTGTGCTGTCAGACTCTGCCAGGAGTTCTGTTTCAGGGGAGCATCTCCTCCTTTCTGCCCGAATCCCCTGTGTGGGAGGGATAACCTCTGATGGTTCCCCTTGTTAGGGCTCCTTTCACGTGTCTTTAGGCCCTCAGTAATAATCAGTGTAATAAATACAGGTTTTTTTTTTTACTTCTCCACTGCTAAATTCAATGTGGCAGCAAGCAGTGTGTGGATTTTTTAAAAAAGCAAGAAGTTAAATGCACCTGCTAGGTTGGTCATGGATTTAGGTTTTAATTTTGTTCCCAAACCTGCCCGGTGATCCCCAGTTGGTTTTGGTGCTGCTAATGAAATTCTGATCTCCATGTCCTACTACCCGTGGCACAAAGTGCTACAGGAGCCTTGTTCTGTCAAGCTGGGGTGAAAATGTTGGTGGGGATGGGCCTGGGCTCTTTGTGAAGCAGAAAATAATAGCTTAGAAATAGAGCAAGGAGCTGGTATCATTAACAGAAACAAACCAACCTGCTTTTTAGCTGTAATGAACCTGATTTTTAAGAATTAAGTAGCACAAAATCAGAACTGAAGTGGATTTTGTGTGAGGTCAGCTCAGGAGCCTTCGTGCTCTCTGACCACAACAGATGTTGGAAAAAGAGAGCAATTTGAAGAAGTGGAATTGCAAAAGGCACAATCAGGAGTGTCCAAGTGTTGAAAATGACATTTTTACAGTGCTGCTGATCCAGACAAACCTCCTGGCCCTTGCCAGGCTCTGCAGCCTCCCGGGACAACATCAGGCTGTTATCAGCCCTGAGATGTTATCAGCTCAGAGGAAGCGAGCTAAAGCCATAAAAATGCATCGGCCTGGAATCCAGGCAGCTCAGGGAGAAATTCCAGCTCTTTGTCAGGGCTCCTTAACCACCACGAGGAGCAGCTACTGCTGTGAGCTCTGTGACTTTCCTTCATTGCACAAGGGCAGGGCAGATAAGGGTGTGAGAGGCCACTCCTGCCCTGTGCTCTGCCCTCAGCGGCTGCAGCAGTGTCTGTGCTGCTCTGCACATCTCAGGGGCTCGGCCTTTTCATCCTTGTTCCTTCCAGCCCTGGTTCCTTCCAGCTTTGGCTCCTTCCATCTCTTGTTCTTTCCAGCCATGATTCCTTCAGCTCTTGTTCCTTCAATCCCTGGTTCCTTCCAGCCCTGCTTCCTTCCATCCCTGCTTCCTTCCAGCCCTGATTCCTTCAGCTCTTGTTCCTTTCAGCCCTGGTTCCTTCAATCCCTGGTTCCTTCCAGCCCTGGTTCCTTCAGCTCTTGTTCCTTCCATCCCTGATTCCTTCAGCCCTTGTTCCTTCCATCCCTTGTTCCTTCCAGCCCTGATTCCTTCAGCCCTTGTTCCTTCCATCCCTTGTTCCTTCCAGCCCTGATTCCTTCAGCCCTTGTTCCTTCCAGCTTTTGTTCCCTCCAGCCCTGATTCCTTCAGCCCTTGTTCCTTCCAGCTTTTGTTCCCTCCAGCCCTGGTTCCTTCCAGCTTTTGTTCCCTCCAGCCCTGGTTCCTTCCAGCTCTTGTTCCCTCCAGCCCTGGTTCCTTCCAGCTCTTTCTCCTTCCAGCCCTGGTTCCTTTCAGGTCTTTCTCCTTCCAGCCCTGCTCTGTTCCAAGGTTGCAGGAGAGCCCTTGGCTGAGCTCCCTTGTGAAATCCTCGTGGGTTCTGAGCCCTGTGACATCCCCCAGCTGTGTTTGGGCTCCTTTCCTTTGGAGGAAAGAACAGCTCCAGACATTTCTGTGGCTTTGCAGGCAGGGGAGGCTCCTGTGCAGCTCCATGTGGAGGGCAGAGCCAGGCCCTGTGCTCCAGCAGCAGCTCCAAGAGGAGCTGTTATTGTGCCCTGGGGTGGCAGGGAGCCCAGCAGAGAGAGCCCTGGGCAGTGCCCCAGGCTGTTGGTAGGAGCTGTGAGGATTTCCAGCGCTGCATTGTTCCCATTCAGCTCTCATAGCCCATTTTTCTAGACGATTAATTAGAGGACTGAGGGAGTGGGGCTGCAGTGATGGCTCTTTGTTCTCCCAGCCGCGAGACCTTTGATTTCGATGACGACTGTGACAGTTTAACGTGGGAGGAGAACGAGGAGACGCTGCTGCTGTGGGAAGACTTCACCAACTGCAACCCCTCCATTGACCTGCAAGGAGAGGTGAGTTCATCCCCGTTATCTTCTCCAACTCTTCCCTGCACAGACTCTCCCTCAGCTACTCCTTTACAGCCATTTGAGCCTGTGGGTGTTGCACTGCTGATCTAGATTGCCACACAGACTGACTTTGATTTTAAAATCCTCTTAGTGCCTTCTCTCTGTGGTTGATTTGCAGTCTGTGCAGTCACTTTGTTGGCGAAACTTTACTTCCTTGGCTCCTTCAGACTGAGCATTTCAAATACTGAGTGAGAGGTGAAGGATCCAAGGTGCCTGTTCCAGGACCATCAGGGAATTTGTCACCCTTCAGAGCTTTCTCTAAAGCTCTGGGCTGACAGGAGGGAGGTTTAGATTTGATTTTAGGGAAAAATTCTTCCCTGTGAGGGTGGAGAGGCCTTGCACAGGGTGCCCAGAGCAGCTGTGGCTGCTCCTGGATCCCTGGCAGTGCCCAAGGCCAGGCTGGATGGGCTTGGGAGCAGCCTGGGACTGTGGAAGGTGTCCCTGCCCATTGATGGGGTGGAATTAGGTGAACTTTAAGCTCCTTCCAGCCCAAACCAGTCTGGGATTCTGTGATCTTCCACAGCACCTCACTTTCTCTGTGAATTATCATTCCCACTTTATTATGGTAATAAGTGGAGAGGAGTTGCACAGTTGTTCCTGTGGGGAGCTGAGCAACCTTGGCATGGTCTGGGGAGGTGTTGAAGAGTGTGAATCCCATTCCAGACAAAGAACCTGTGGTTGCAGGAGCACAGAAAGCCCCAGGGATCCTCTGGACCCCTGAATCTTGGGCTTCCCTCTGCCCAGTCAGTGGGGATCTGCTGGCACTGGTGGATAGTGAACAGCTTCCTTTTAATCCTGAAATCCCAGGGAAAGGCAGCTAATCCAACCACTCCAGAGCCTTCTGAAACCGGCCTGGAGAGGGCTGGGAATGGGCTGGGAATGGCTGGGGATGGGTTGGGAATGGCAGGGAATGGCTGGGGATGGGCTGGGGATGGGCTGGGAATGGCTGGGAATGGGCTGGGAATGGCAGGGAATGGCTGGGGATAGCTGGGAATGGGCTGGGAATGGGTTGGGAATGACAGGGAATGGCTGAGGATGGCTGGGAATAGCTGAGAATGGCAGGGAATGGCTGGGGATGGGCTGGGAATGACAGGGAATGGCTGAGGATGGCTGGGAATAGCTGAGAAAGGATGCCAATGGGCTGGGAGTGGCAGGGAATGGCTGGGAATGGGGCTGGGAACGGGCTGGGAACAGCTGGGACTGGCAGAGAATGGGGCTGGGAATAGCTGGGAATGATGGAATGAATGGCTGTGGATGGCCTGGGGATGGGGCTGAGAATGGCTGTGAGTTGCTGGGACTGGCCTGGGAATGGGGCTGGGAATAGCTGGGAATGATGGAATGGCCAGGATTGGCCGTGTTACTGCATCCTGAGCAGCACGGGGGGGAGGTGGGAGATGGTCCCTCGCAGCCAGGGAAGATGCTGAGGCAGCAGCCCGGGGGTGTCTGGCTGCCAGCGCGGGTTCCTGCTCCACCTCCCGTTCCTGCACCATCCATCCAGAGCTCAGGGAGCCTCTGGGGATTACTGGGAACTGCTGGGGCTGCAGAAACCACGGGGAGCTGGAGCAGGGAGTGGCACAGGGATAACAGAGAGTGGCACAGGGATAACAGAGAGTGGCACAGGGATAACAGAGAGTGGCACAGGGTGACAGAGAGTGGCGCAGGGATAACAGGGACTGGAGAGTGGCACAGGGATAACGGGCACAGAGTGGCACAGGGATAGCAGAGAGTGGGACAGGATAACGGGGACTGGTGAGTGGCACAGGGATAACAGGGACAGAGAGTGGCACAGGGATAACAGAGAGTGGCACAGGATAACAGGGACTGGTGAGTGGCACAGGGATAACAGGGACAGAGAGTGGCACAGGGATAGCAGCAGCACAGAGTGGCACAGGGATAACGGGCACAGAGTGGCACAGGGATAGCAGCAGCACAGAGTGGCAGGGTGATAACGAGGAGAGGGAGAGTGGCAGGGTGATAACGAGCAGCCTCGCGCAGGAATTAATGACAGCTGATTTGCATAGCCGGGCGTGCCTGGCTAAGCACAGCAATAGCTCTGAGCCCCGGCCCCGCGAGGGGGAAACTCTAAAGATTTTAAGAAGCTTAAATCCTTCTAAATGAAAATTATACAAGGAAAGGGTAGATTTGGCTTGTAGATGGAGGTTCAGAATAAAGACTGCTCCGGCTGTGCCTGCTCTTTAACATGTGCTTTACATGCCTGAATCTTCCTTCCGTGGGTTTTATTCCTTTCAAGTTCTTACACGCTGCCCTCACCACCTTCTTTTGTGACCTTCCTCCTTAAAGCTCCTCTGCATATAAAAGGATCAGAGGGATGATTCTTGTAACTCCAGGCTGGATAGCCTGGTGTGGGTACCAGCAATGAGCCCTGTAAATCTGCCACACATGTGGCCAGAGCACGGAAACCCCATTAACACTCATTGGTGCAGCTGTGCTAAACTGAGGATCATTTTTTAATGGAAAACTGAGAGGGTTGAAGGCTTGAAAGAGGGAACAGTGACACTGTGGTGCCTTTTTGGGCAGCACCAAGCAGCTCTGTGTGTTTGGGAGCCCAGCCTGTGCTGTCAGTCCAAAGGAGGAGCTTTCCTGTGGGACAGCATTTGTTCCTGCTTTATCCAGCAGTGCAGGAATTCCAGTGGGAATCCGTGCGTGCACTGGAGAGTGGTGATATGGAACTGGAAAATGAGAATTCCAGTGCAAAGCTGGGAGTAACAGCGTGGTCAGTGCAGGCAAAATTAAAAGTTTCATGGCTGGAGAGCAATTCCAGTCTGTGCAAGTGAGATCAGGCTCAGGAAAATCCAGGGGGTTGGTGCTTTGGAATGCAGCAGGTGCACGGGTTTAATTGCTGGAGCCTTGATCAGACCTCACTTTGCGTGTCCAGAGCTGTGGTCATGGCACAGAAATGTGTTTTCCTGGTATTCCAGATTGAAGAAGAATATTCCTAGTCTGTGAAACAGTGTCTTTAAAAAATCAGTGCGGGAAAGAACACAATAACCTGCATTTCCAGGGAGGTTAAATAAAATCTTCAGTTCTCTCCTGAATTCCTTTATTTCCTTGCTGATTTTTTGTGTCCTCCTCTCCCCTGCAGGAAGAAAACCTGGGAAACTTGAGAATTCCTTTATTCCTGAATTCCTTTATTTCCTTGCTGATTTTTTGTGTCCTCCTCTCCCCTGCAGGAAGAAAACCTGGGAAACTTGATCCACGAGACAGAGTCTTTCTTCAAAACGAGAGACAAGGAGTACCAGGAGACAATAGGGCAGATAGAGGTGAGGAAGGGGAGCTGTTCCTGATGGATGGACACAGCACAGGGCTGTGCTCTGGGGTGTCCCAGAGGGAAGCAGGAATGTCCATATATCAAACAATGCAAAGGCATTTCCCTCTGGGGATTTTTCTAAATGCCATTCTCTGGGCTATTATTGCTCCATGCTTCAGCACTGAGCGTAAATCTGAGGCTGGTGGAGAGAGAACCTGCAGAACAAAGGGAATAAAACACACGATTTTTCTTTTCCCCCCCTTTGTTCTGCATGTCCACCCTCGCCCTGGGAAATGCTTCCCAGGACGTGGCCTCACAGGTGGCCAGAAACAGCAGCTGGAGCTTCTCAGAATCTCTGTCCTGCCTGGAGCTGCTTTCATTAATGACAAGGTGCCAAGAGCAGGAAAAGCCCTCCAGGGTGATAAATGGTTTTTTTTTGAGCTGGGTCTTATAAGCTTTTGGAGAGTTATATTACACTTAAGATATATCTGCTACTTTAGAAGGCATAAAATCAGCAGGATGGCTTTTGTGGTAGTGTTAGCAACAGAAAAGTTTTAATAAAAAGCAAAACCAGGGCTGTTCAGAGGCAGCGTGGAGCTCGGATTGCCCTTCCTGGGCTCGTGGGGGCATTGGCAGTCGGGAGCAGTGAGTGAAATGGGCACTGTGGGGTCTTTGGGTGGGCTCTGGGCAGCTGAGGCACTGTGAGGAGTGCAGGAGAAGGAGAGAAGTGCAGGAAAAGTGGGATTGCTCCTGCCCTGAAGCTGATTGTTTGCCCTTCAGCTGGAACTGGCCACAGCCAAGAGCGACATGAACCGGCACCTGCACGAGTACATGGAGATGTGCAGCATGAAACGGGGCCTGGACGTGCAGATGGAAACCTGCAGGAGGCTCATCAAGGGCTCAGCTGACAGGTGAGGGCTCCTCTGCTGCCCCAGCAGCTCCTCCCTGCTCCCTCCTGCTGCAGCTCTGCACGCTGAGCATTTCAGCCTTTCTGTGCTGCCAGGCACTGACTGACCCCCAGCAGAACACTGCATTGACCTGGGGCCGTGGAGAAGCTTCCAGAATTGATTGATAGAACTGGGATTGTGGTTGATTAGAGTTGATTAGAAGTGTGTAATATCACAGGGTGGAAAACTTAGAGTTTGGGGTTTTAGAATATATTTATAGAGCAAGATGGAGGTTTTAGGGCAGAGGTTGCTCCTTCTTTACCTTCTTCTTCACCTTCTTCTTCACCTTCTTCACCTTCTTCACCTTCTTCACCTTCTTCACCTTCTTCTTCACCTTCTTCTTCCTTCTTCTCCACGGGTTTCAGTGATATTTTGTAACTGGACAGAAAAGTCTGCATTGCAGATTTTGAGGGATCAATTATTGGGTTAAAAGTAAAAATAATTCAGGTGTAATTTCTTACTTGGGCAGTTTAGCCTTAAAAGACCTTGCAGCAAAAGTTTGTTGGCCGTTTAGTGCCTTGTTGGTGAAGAACTGCAGAACTCACTGCTGTGAGACTGTAACACTGGTAAGAAATTTTAATAAACACCTAAATCTGAACACAAACTGTCAGCTCCAGTGCCTTCCATCCTGACCTCAACAGAGGTAGGAAAATAAGCTGAAAACCAGGCACATCCATCCTGGGTCTGATGCTGGAGAGGGCACCTAGAGCAGAGGCTGGACACTGTTACAGGAATAAAGTAGGGATTCATGAAAAGGCCTTCAAAGATACACCTTGGGCAGGGCAAGAGCCTGGCTACACCCAAGAATGGACCATGGGGGATCAGTTTTCACACTTTTATAAGTTTATTCCATTTGCATATTGTGGGTTAATTGTCCAATTACAGCTTCAGGGAATGAAGTCACATTCTCCCAGTTTGCTTCTCCCCAATTCACTTTTGTTTACACTTTTTGGGCCTGAAGCTGCAATAGTTCCCCTTGGTTGTGGGGCTGGAAAAGGATTGTTTTGTCTGACTAATCTGTGAGGAGAACTTGCTAACACTCCGTGTGGAGATCAGAGTTACACACAAATGCAGCACAGAATCTGAGAAATATTAAAGCTAAAACTTAAAAGCATCAATTCCTGCCAGCCTGGGCTAAAGGCAACACTGTCACTTGGTGGCCTTGTCCTTTGGAGAATCTTGTGTCCCAGCTCAGCCCTGGAAGGGGGAGTGTGGGGTTCCTGTTCCTTGGAGCAGCCCCAGGGGGTCAGCAGCTGCTCCTAAGCACAGGGAGCTCCAGCTCAGCTGGACTTCCACTCTTTAACATCTCAGATTTAGAACTCTTAAAACCCCAAATTAAATCTCGACTCTGGACTTACATGAAGAACTTGTTTTTTAATCTTCTCATGTGTTAAGAACCTTACACTATGAGGGATTTCTCTTATCTCTTGCTCAACCCCGGTAGAACAAGATGATAAACTTTCAATTTTCAGGGCTCTGGGTATTAGGGATGCTGAGAGTCTTTGCTCTTCATTTCCCATCAGTAAACCTGGGACAGCCTCTGTGTTTGAGCAGGGCATGGCTGGGGTGGCACCTTGATTTTTCCACTGATATTTGCTCTAAACTCGAAGTTTAATGTTATTAAAGGGGTTTTTGAATAGCTTGGGGAAACTCCAATGTTTGAGGTTAATAAAGAGTTTTTTTAATAGTATTGGGAAAGTGACTGTTTTCTTGTAAGACTTTTTTTTCTTTCTTCAGTCATGGATATTTGACTTTTTTGCTGCACCTTTCCCTGTGTTTCCCTGCAGGAATTCTCCATCCCCCAGCTCCGTAGCCAGCAGTGACTCAGGAAACACAGATGAAATTCAGGATGATTTGGACAGAGAGACGGACGTGGAGCCCATGGTCAGCTGATAGCAAGCGGGAGCATTCCAGTCAAGGGGGAGATGGAGAGAGAAGAAAAATTCCAAACCAATTGCTGGGGGAAAGGTGAAAGACTCGAGAGCCCCTGCAGAGGGACTCTGAGGACTCATTCCTACACGCATCCCCTCCCAGCCAAGGATTGGTGCTGTACATTTCTATTGTTCTACAAACCATAAATGCAGAGTCCTGTAGGAAAACACGGTGTTTTAATTGTGCCTTTGCCCCAAGCTGAGCCACTTTGAGCTCCAGTGGAATATTAATAGCAGGTGTTTTTATAAAATATATTATTTAAAAAAAAACCAAACCACAAACAACCAAAGCTGGTTGGCAGCAGAGGATGGTGCTGCAGAGGCTCTGGGTACTTCAATAAGCTGCTGGTTTTATTGAGCTGCTGCACTGATTGGCAAAAGCAACATTGGCAAAAAGAGCAGCAAAACCAAGACAATTGTGGTGCAATTACAAATGTCTGGCACAAGAGAAAAAAAAAAAAAAGAATTGCCTCCAAATTGAACTGCAAATGTTTAAAAATAACAGCGGGTTTGGAGACAGCTTGTAGCAAAATTCAGAAGGTTTTCTCCATCCCACCTTTTGGGGTGAGGGAGCCTTTGGGATGTGTCCAAGGTTTCTTCTGGACTCCAGGACCTGGAGGAGCAGGACTCAGCTCGGTGGCAAAGCAGGGGGGCACAGGAGGGGTCACTGGGGGGGGACTATCACTGAGTAACTTCTATGCAAAAACAAAAAAAAAGCTCGCCTTATTTATATGGAATGTTTGGTCCCTGCTGGGCTACAGTTATCCCTTGGGAAAAGGAAAGCTAAACCCACATTTGCACACTTAGATGTCTGTAGAGCTTCTTTTGAGGTGGAATGTTGTATCACAATGCCTTTGTTTCCAGTGGTTGGGTTAGGAGGGGAGTCAGCCCTGGTTTGTCTCTTTTTTTCAGGGTTTGTTTTTTTTTTTAGTGTTTGCAGATTTTCCTTTGCAGACAGAGAGATAACTCCATTTTATGCTGCTTCCATGATGTGTAGGTGAAGCATGAGGATGAACTGACCTAGGTGTAGGCTGGAGACAGGACTTTGGGAGAGCTCCTGACCACGGTTCTTGGGGAAAGCTGAGCACTGGGAAATGCTGTCATCCCTTTTAGGAAACTGAATCCCAAAGTGCTGCTGCCCTCGAACTGGGGAGGAACAGCCACGTGCTTTCTCTGTGAGAAAGTGGCAAGACCTTGGCTTTGCCCATCTTCCTGCATTTTTACCCAGGAGAAGCAGCATCAAAGACAGATCACACGGTGGTGGCTGAGGAAACTCCAGCCCCACGGTTAGAATGGGAATTGTAGCACCTCAGCCAGGTAAAAACAGGGTATAAACCTCAGCCAATAACTTCATGTTTGTTTTTAAACCAAGATTGAGAGCGTAGTTGATACTGCCCAAAGCCAGCTGTGGGGTTAAGCAGTGGTTGGAACTCAGAGTAAATTCCAAATGTGTTTGTTCTGCCTGCCAGGAGATGCTGTGCAGGAGCAGTGCTAGGGCTGGACAGGGAAAATCCTGATTTCTGCAGCCTCTCAGTGTTAGGGAAAGGCAAAGTGGCCACTCCTGTGAGCTTCCAGAGCGCTGTGCCCAAGCCTCTGGATCTCTGGAGCTGCAGATCCTGCTGCTCCGTTCCATGGAGAGCATGGGTGTCCTGGAAAATGGCTCATTCCTGGCTGGAACCCCTCAGTCTGGCATGGCCATGGACAGGGGCAGGGCCTGGGGCGTTCCTGGGGGAACTGTGGGCACAGGAATGATTCCCCTGCTGTGCTGCTGCCTGGCTGTCAGCTCGTCTCCTGCCTGGACACGGAGCGGCTTGGAGGCCGCGTGGGTCAGAGGAGCTCCCTGAGCTTTCCAGGCTGGGAAGGAGGGACCAGGCTGATCCATCAGCATCCACGGAGTGCAGAGCCACAGCTGAGGGATTCTGCCCAAGCCCAAGGATATTCCTGTGGTGGATCCAAGGATATTCCCGTGGTGGATCCAAGGATATTCCCGTGGTGGATCCAAGGATATTCCCGTGGTGTCCTTTCTGGTGGCAATGCTCAGTGCAGAGTAGGTGACAACTCCTTGGCTCCTGGGGTCAGGGGCTTTCCAAAGCCTGGTCTGTCCTGTAAATAACTTTTCTCTGGAAGAGAAACCTCATTCCAAAGTGCTCATTCCTGTTGTTTCTTAGGTGGCCAAAGTGGTAAATGTGATGTTCACTAGGGCTGCAAGCTGGTGGGTGGGGTGGGGATTTGGGGTATTTTTTGGGCTGGGACCGCATGTTTGAAATCAGCAATTCGAAGGGTTTTGAAGGGTTTTGAACTTCAGCTGCTCCCGAGGAGCCTCTCCCGAGGCTGAGGAAGCGCCTGCCAAGTCTGGATGTCTGTGATGCTTCAGTGGCTGGGGCAGGCATTGCTCAGCACAGTGAATCAGCTCCTGGAGCCTGCCCCGGCTCCTTTCCTGGCTCCCTTCCTGCCGGGAACGCTCCCAGAGCTGCCCATGGGTCTTCTCACCCAGGAACGCTCCCAGAGCAGCCCCTGGCTCTGCCCT
>NW_005054473.1:4877-9177 GCF_000277835.1 Geospiza fortis | reverse complement strand
CCGGCCTCTCCCCTCCCCCAGCACCTCTCCTGGAGCTGCCGCGGGCTCTGCCCTCCCAGAGGCTGCCCCTGTTTCTGCCTTCACCCAGGAATGCTCCCAGCCCTGCCCCTGCCTGTCCCCTCCCGGCCCTGCCCCTGGCCCCCTCACCCCGAAACGCTCCTGGCCCCACAGCCCCAGCAGCTGTGGGGGTTGTGCTGCCCTTCTGCTCTGTGTTTGTTATTTTTTATTAAAACTGTGAGTGTCCCGATAGGAAAAAGGCTGAGTGTTCCCAAAGGCAGGAGCTGTTGTGCTGAGGGCAGGGAATTCCCATAGCAGGAATTGGGGTGTGGGGTGGGCAGGAGCACCCACAGTGGCTGCTGAGGGGATTCCCAAGCAGGAATTGGGGTGTAGGATGGGTAGGAGCAGCCACAGAGGGAATTCCCATATAGGAATTGGGGTGTGGGGTGGGCAGGAACAGCCACAGAGGGAATTCCCATATCAGGAATTGGGGTGTGGGGTGGGCAGGAACAGCCACAGAGGGAATTCCCATATCAGGAATTGGGGTGTGGGGTGGGCAGGGGCACCCACAGAGGGAATTCCCATATCAGGAATTGGGGTGTGGGGTGGGCAGGAGCAGCCACAGAGGGAATTCCCAAGCAGGAATTGGGGTGTAGGATGGGTAGGAGCAGCCAGAGAGGGAATTCCCATATAGGAATTGGGGTGTGGGGTGGGGAGGAGCACCCACAGAGGGAATTCCCATATAGGAATTGGGGTGTGGGGTGGGCAGGAGCAGCCACAGAGGGAATTCCCATATAGGAATTGGGGTGTGGGGTGGGGAGGAGCACCCACAGAGGGGTGGCTGGGGGATGTGGGTGTAGCAGAGGGTGCAGAGCTCACGTGCACGGGGGGATGTGTAGGACAGTGGAGGTTCCCATGGTGTCGGTGTCTTTGTGTAACCACGTGTAATCCATTTCTAAAGCAGAAAAGGTGTTTTCAAGCTCGGGGTCGGGGTTTATTTTCATTTGGGGCAGCTGGGGTTGGTCCTTGGGGGTTTCTGGCAGGTCCTTGGTTCCAAGTCCAGCCGTGCTGCTGCTCCTGCTCCGTGTGTGTGGCACCAGATCAAAGCTTGCCAGAGAAAAAAAAAAAAAAAAGAAAAAAAAAAAAAGGAATTTAATTGTAAAAATGCTGGAAATGATTTTGATGACCTCTTTCTTTTTTCCTTTGTAAAGCTGTAAATACTTTATTTTTGTTTTCTATTCTTAATGCGGTGTCATATTGACACTTTTTTAGATTTACAGTCAGAAAATCCTCCTCATCGTTTCTCATTTTTTAAAAGGGGATTTCAAGGAAGCAAATTTTTTTGCTCGCTAGCAGTGTAATAACAGATCAAATTCCTAAACTGGGTTTGTACAAAAATGTTTTCAGTAAACAAATGGCAGTTTGTGGATGCATGTTGTTCAAAAATGTCCAAAGAATAATGTGGTACAAATGTTTTAAAGAATCACGTGGTACAAACATGTTTTTCAAAGACTTAGTGATGATCATCTTAGTTCACACAAGGAAAAAAAGCAAAATTCTTTTAAAAAAAAAAGTTTGGGGTGGGGGAATGTAATGAAATTCATCTACGCTAAATGTGTAATCTATTTATAAAAACACAGTATATATTCTATTTTTATCAGAGGTTTTTAAAGTGCAAACAGATTTCTCTTGGCAGATGCAACTGTTCCCTTGTCAAGTCTCTCCTGCTCTCATGGGACCCCCAAATTCTGTGATGGTTCCAGGAGTCAGTGTGGGAATAACCAGGACAGCTTTGGCTGTGGAGCACTCACAGGGGAGGCTGCAGCTCCAGCATCTCTTCTGCCTCTGCAGAACTGTTGCTGTGATTTTATTCCCTTTCCTGCGATTTTATTCCCTTCCCCTGGCTGGGAGGATGCTCCTGGAAAGGGTCAGGACCTCCTGGATCCCGGGAGCGTGGCAGGACAGAGCCTGGATAATAAAAAATTAAATTTGTACCTGATGAAATTGGGATTAACTCAACAAAACAGAACAACAGATGGGAATCGTGCCTGAATATGCATCCAGAGCTGCTTCTAAAGTGAGATTATATTAATTTTCCTTGCCACGATCATTCCTGCCAGCAAAAACACGAGCTGGCTGCGGAAGGGCCGTGGGTGCTCCCAGAGCTGCTCCTGGTGTTTCCCTTGGCTCTGGGGCCAGGGCAAGGATGTTTGTGTTGGAAGAGCTGCAGAGCTGGGAGGTTTCACCTTGCAGTGCTTCATTTTAGAGCCGAGTGTTGAAGGAGTGGTTTGTCCTGGCTGAATTCAGACATCCCAGCGCCTGCCCGAGGCAGGGACACCCCAGCGAGGATTTCCCACCCTGGGCCTCAGGACTTTTGGGGATTTTGTCCTTCTGCTCGGCTGCAGGGGAGCACACAGCCTTTGGAGCTCTTGGCCTCTGGGCTTGCCACCCAAACGTGGATTGCAGGGTTTTTAGTGGGATGTCATTTGTGTCCCTGTGAGTTTTAACGGAGAAACAAAATGACCAAGCAGGCAGCAGGCGGTGTCCTGGGGGGAATAACAGCAGAGGGGGGCTGGGGGCTCTGCCTGGGAATTCTCCCTGGGAATGGGACCCCAGCCCCTCTCCCTGCACAGGGAGCACTCAGGGCTTGGCCAGGCCCTCGGCAGAGCGCTGAGGAAACACCTGAGCCTTCCCTCCTGTTTGTTTTTGTGTCAGTTCAGCGTCCTCAGACCCTTCTGCGTTTGCAGGAGCCTTTCAAAGCTTCTCTTTTGAAGGAGCAACAAATTGTGTTTAAGTGTGGGTATTTGTTAGCAGAAGTCAGTTTGCAGATTGCAGAAATCACCGTTCCCCCCTAATGTGAGGCACTCCAACAGTGAAGCACTCGGCGAGGGGGTGCTTGTGGGTCTGGCCAGCTCCCTTTTTGGGAAATGATGATGTTGATGCCTAAAACACCCCCTGGGATGGCTTCAAACCGGTGTCATCTCTGTGCAGCACAGCCCAGAGCACCACGGTGCCACGAACCCGGGGAGCTGCCCAGACTGCCACCCCCAAAACCCCAAATTTCTGTTTTATTGGAGAGGGTTTGAGGGCGGCCCAACCCCAGTCACTAAACACGCTCCTTTGTGTAACCTGGCTTCACCAAAAAACTCACAAGCCAGTCCCTAAAACACCTTCCTGCGGTTAAAGTAAATGTAGCGACCTTCTGCCAAAAAAAAATTATTTATTATTTATCGTGTTCGAGCGGGAGGTACCGATGCCTCTTCCCTCCTGCTGTGTCACTTCTTGTCGGTTCCTCTTTAGGTCACCTGAGAGTTCCTTTTATCCCCGTGACAATGAACTACTGATGGTGTGGGAACGCCCCGGTTACCGTCCCCGTGTAAATACCGTGCTTTATATTCTGTATATTAGCTCATTGTAACAGAAAGGACTGGACTGGTGATGCTGTTGGATGACCCCAGGCGGGGAAAGGCCGGAGGATGACCCAGCTCCCGGCCCTGGGGCTGGAATTGGACACCACCAGTGGATTTGGGACCGCGAAACGCTTCGAGAACCCAATCCACGGCAGGAGGAGCCCTGAGAACATCCTCAGCCAGAGCCAGAACCACCCAGTCTCCTCTGAGCTCGGCGGATTTGCTCCGTTTTCCTTTTTTTAGTGCCAAAACCGACCCCACCGTCCCCCTCCCAGGTGTGCTGGTGTCCAGCCCGTGTCCAGGTGGTGTCCAGCCCGTGTCCAGGTGGTGTCCAGCCCGTGTCCACCACGTCCAGCCCACCCTCCGTCCTGCCGGACCCAGGGCCGGGAGCTGCCCATGGAACGGGTCCCAGTCGGTCTCTGGTGACGATGAAAACCACAAAAAACTATAAAATAAACACCAAACTCCTGGTTGAACGGCTCCGCGTGTTCATTCCCGGGGTGGAAAACGCCTCCACAGCAGAAGGGTTTGGGTCTGGGGAGGGAGGGAGCATCCTCGTGTCTGAAAATCCGCGCAGCCCAGGTGATTTGGGGTCATAAAATAGCCCCGGCTCCCCTTAAAATTAGGGTCCTTCAGCTGCAGCTCTTGAAACGTGGCTCTGCTTGGAAATTAAAGTACCCCCTGCACACCTCAGCCTCTTCCTAGCCTGGTGCCCCAGCCAGGCCCCTCCATTGCGTTAAAATCACCCTTTTTCGGGTAATTCTCAGTTCCCAAAGGGATTCTCAGTTGCTTTTCTCTTTCTCCCCGCCCAGATCCTCTCGGGCGGCTCGGACCCGCCGCGCTCCGGGCACAGTCCCAGCCGCTGCCTCTCCTCGGGCCGCCATGTACAGTGT
>NW_005054473.1:0-315 GCF_000277835.1 Geospiza fortis | reverse complement strand
CATGCCCCATTGCTGCATCCCCCATGCCCCATTGCCACATTCCCCATTGCTGCATCCCCCATGCCCCATTGCCACATCCCCCACACCCCACTGCTGCATCCCCTCCCTGTCCCTGCAGGCCAAGACCGTGATCCAGGCCGAGATCGACGCCGCAGCCGAGCTCATCGACTTCTTCCGCTTCAACGCGCAGTACGCGCTGGAGCTGGAGCAGAGCCAGCCCCTGAGCGTGGACATCAGCACCAACTCCATGGTCTACCGGGGGCTGGAGGTGAGCTGGGCCCCCGTGTCCCTCGGTGCCACCCTGGGGACAGCAGG